>NC_092718.1:86057340-86357340 GCF_047496885.1 Scyliorhinus torazame
GGGGGGGAGAGAGGGGAGGGGAGGGGGGGAGAGAGGGGGGGGGAGGGGGGTAAGAGAGGGGGGAGGGGAGGGGGGGAGAGAGGGGAGGGGAGGGGGGGGAGAGAGGGGAGGTGAGGGGGGGGGAGAGAGGGGGGAGGGGGGGGAAGAGAGGGGAGGGGGGGAGAGAGGGGGGAGAGAGGGGGGGGAGAGAGAGGGGGGAGGGGGGGGAGAGAGGGGGGAGGGGGGGGAGAGAGGGGGGAGGGGGGGGAAGAGAGGGGAGGGGGGGAGAGAGGGGGGGAGAGAGGGGGGGAGAGAGAGGGGGGAGGGGGGGAATAGAGGGGAGGGGGGAAGAGAGGGGAGGGGGGAAGAGAGGGGAGGGGGGGAGAGAGGGGAGAGCGGGGAGGGGGGAGAGCGGGGAGGGGGGGAGGGGGAGGGAGGAGAGGGGGAGAGAGGGGAGGGGGGGAAGGAGAGGGGAGGGAGAGGCGGGGGAGAGAAGAGGGTGGGAGGGAGAGGGGGGAGGGAGAGGGGGGGGGGAGGGAGAGGGGGGGGGGGAGGGAGAGGGGGGGAGGGAGAGGGGGGGGAGGGGGGGGGGAGGGAGAGGGGGGGGAGGGAGAGGGGGGGGAGGGAGAGGGGGGGGAGGGAGAGGGAGGGAGGGAGAGGGGGAGGGAGGGAGGGGAGGGAGGGGGAGGGAGGGGGAGGGAGGGAGAGGGGGGAGGGGGGAGAGGGAGAGGGGGGAGGGAGAGGGAGGGAGGGGAGGGGAGGAGGGAGAGGGGGAGGGGGGGAGGGGGAGGGGGGGAGAGGGAGGGGAGGAGAGAGAAGGGGGGGAGAGGAGGAGGGGGGGAGGGGTGGGGGGAGAGGAGGAGGGGGGGAGAGGGGGGTGGGGGGGCGAGGGTTGGGGGGAGAGGGGGGTGGGGGGGGGAGAGGGGGTGGGGGGGCGAGGGGTGGGGGAGAGGGGGGGAGGGAGAGGGAGGGGGGAGGGAGAGGGAGGTGGGCGGGGGAGAGGGGGTGGGCGGGGGAGAGGGGGTGGGGGAGAGGAGGAGGGGGGTGGGGGGGGACGAGGGGTGGGGGAGAGGGGGGTGGGGGGAGAGGGGGGTGGGGGAGGGGGGGGGAGAGGAGGAGGAGGAGGGGGGAGAGGGGAGGAGGGGGGGGAGAGGGGGGGAGGGAGAGGGGGTGGGGGGGACGGGGAGAGGGGGGAGGGAGAGTGGGGGGACGAGGGGGGGAGGGAGAGGGGGGGAGAGAGAGGGGGGTAGGGGGGGGAACGAGGGGTGGGGGGAGAGGAGGAGGGGGAGAGGGGGGGAGGGGTGGGGGGAGAGGAGGAGGGGGGGGGAGAGGGGGGGTAGGGGGGGAGAGGGGGGTGGGGGGGGCGAGGGGAGGGGGGGAGGGAGAGGGAGGTGGGCGGGGGAGAGGGGGGTGGGGGGACGAGGGGTGGGGGGAGAGGGGGGAGAGGGGGGTGGGGGGGGGACGAGGGGTGGGGGGAGAGGGGGGTGGGGGGGGACGAGGGGTGGGGGGAGAGGGGGGTGGGGGGAGAGGGGGGTGGGGGGGGACGAGGGGTGGGGGAGAGGGGGGTGGGGGGAGAGGAGGAGGAGGGGGGGGAGGAGGGGGGGAGAGGGGGAGGAGGGGGGGAGAGGGGGTGGGGGGGGGGACGAGGGGTGGGGGGAGAGGGGGGGAGGGAGAGTGGGGGGACGAGGGGGGGGGGACGAGGGGGGGGGACGAGGGGGGGAGGGAGAGGGGGGAGGGAGAGGGGGGGAGAGAGGGGGGGAGAGAGAGGGGGGTAGGGGGGGGACGAGGGGTGGGGGGAGGGGGGGAGGGAGAGGGGGGGAGAGAGGGGAGGGAGAGGGGGGAGGGAGAGGGGGGGAGAGAGGGGAGGGAGAGGGGGGAGAGAGAGGGGGGTAGGGAGGGGAACGAGGGAGGGGGGGAACGAGGGAGGGTGGGGAACGAGGGGTGGGGGGAGAGAGGGGGAGGGGTGGGGTGAGAGGGGGGAGGGGGGACGAGGGGTGGGGGAGGGGGAGGGAGAGGGGGGAGGAGAGGGGGGGAGAGAGGGGAGGGAGAGGGGGGAGAGAGAGGGGGGTAGGGAGGGGAACGAGGGGAGGGGGGGAACGAGGGGAGGGTGGGGAACGAGGGGTGGGGGGAGAGAGGGGGAGGGGTGGGGTGAGAGGGGGAGGGGGGACGAGGGGTGGGGGAGGGGGAGGGGAGGGGGACGAGGGGTGGGGGGAGGGGGAGGGGAGGGGGACGAGGGGTGGGGGGGGACGAGGGGTGGGGGGAGGGGGAGGGGAGGGGGGACGAGGGGTGGGGGGGGAACGAGGGGTGGGGGGAGGGGAGGGGAGGGGGGACGAGGGGTGGGGGGAGGGGGAGGGGAGGGGGGACGAGGGGTGGGGGGAGGGGGGGACGAGGGGTGGGGGAGGGGGAGGGGAGGGGGGACGAGGGGTGGGGGGAGGGGGGGGGGGAGGGGTGGGGGAGGGGGAGGGGAGGGGGGGACGAGCGGTGGGGGAGGGGGAGGGGAGGGGGGGGACGAGGGGTGGGGGAGGGGGAGGGGTGGGGGGAGGGGAGGGGGGGACGAGGGGTGGGGGGAGGGGGAGGGGGTGGGGGGAGGGGAGGGGGGGACGAGGGGAGGGGGGGGACGAGGGAGGGGGAGGGGAGGGGAGGGGGGGATGAGGGGGAGGGGAGGGGGGGGATGAGGGGGAGGGGAGGGGAGGGGGGACGAGGGGTGGGGGGGGAGGAGGGGAGGGGGGGACGAGGGTGGGGGGGGAGGAGGGGAGGGGGGGACGAGGGGTGGGGGGGGAGGAGGGGTGGGGGGGACGAGGGGTGGGGGGGAGGAGGGGAGGGGGGAGGGGAGGGAGGAGGGGAGGGGGGAGGGGAGAGGGGAGGGGGAGGGGGGAGGGGAGGAGGGGAGGGGAGGGGGGGAGGGGAGGGGGGGGATGAGGGGGAGGGGAGGGGGGGATGAGGGGGGGATGAGGGGGAGGGGAGGGGGGGATGAGGGGGGGACGAGGGGTGGGGGGAGGAGGGGAGGGGGGGATGAGGGGTGGGGGGGAGGGGATGGGGGGGATGAGGGGTGGGGGGGAGGGGAGGGGGGGGATGAGGGGTGGGGGGGAGGGGAGGGGGGGATGAGGGGAGGGCGGGATGAGGGGTGGGGGGGATGAGGGGTGGGGGGGAGGGGAGGGGGGGATGAGGGGTGGGGGGGAGGGGAGGGGGGGATGAGGGGTGGGGGGGGAGGGGGGGGATGAGGGGTGGGGGGGATGAGGGGTGGGGGGAGGGGAGGGGGGGATGAGGGGTGGGGGGGAGGGGAGGGGGGGATGAGGGGTGGGGGGGATGAGGGGAGGGGGGGATGAGGGGAGGGGGGGATGAGGGGTGGGGGGAGGGGAGGGGGGGATGAGGGGTGGGGGGGAGGGGAGGGGAGGGGGGGATGAGGGGTGGGGGAGGGGAGGGGTGGGGGAGGGGAGGGGGGGATGAGGGGTGGGGGAGGGGAGGGGTGGGGGAGGGGAGGGGGGGGAGGGGAGGGGGGGATGAGGGGTGGGTGGGGGGGAGGGAGGGGGGGATGAGGGGTGGGGGGGAGGGGAGGGGGGGATGAGGGGTGGGGGGGAGGGGGGGGGAGGGTGGGGGGGAGGGGAGGGGGGATGAGGGGTGGGGGGGAGGGGAGGGGGGGGATGAGGGGTGGGGGGGAGGGGAGGGGGGGATGAGGGGGGGGGGGATGAGGGGTGGGGGGGAGGGGAGGGGAGGGGGGATGAGGGGGGGGGGACGAGGGGTGGGGGGAGGGGAGGGGGGACGAGGGGGGGGGACGAGGGGTGGTGGGAGGGGGGGACGAGGGGTGGGGGGAGGGGGAGGGGGGGACGACGACGAGGGGTGGGGGGAGGGGGGGAACGAGGGGTGGGGGGAGGGGGAGAGGGGGGGAACGAGGGGTGGGGGGAGAGGGGGGAGGGGGAGAGGGAGAGGGGGGAGGGGGAGGGGGAGAGGAGGGGAGAGGGGGGGGCGAGTGGTGGGGGAGGGGGGTGAACGAGGGGTGGGGGGAGAGGGGGGAGGGAGAGGGACGAGGGGTGGGGGGAGAGGGGCGAGGGGGAGAGGGAGAGGGGGGAGGGGGAGAGGGGGGGGACGAGGGGTGGGGGGAGGGGGGTGAACGAGGGGTGGGGGGAGAGGGGGGAGGGAGAGGGGGGGGAGAGAGGGGGGGACGAGGGGTGGGGGAGAGAGGGGGGGGGACGAGGGGTGGGGGAGAGGGGGGGGACGAGGGGTGGGGGAGGGGTGGGGGACGAGGGGGGGACGAGGGGGGGGACGAGGGGTGGGGGAGAGGGGGGGGACGAGGGGTGGGAGGAGAGGGGGGAGAGAGAGGGGGGAGGGGAGGAGGAGGGGGAGGAGGGGAGGGGGGGGAGGGGGAGGGGGGGAGGGGAGGGGGTCTGGCGCAGGAGGGGGAGGGGGAGGGGGCCTGGGGTAGGAGGGGGGAGGGGGTCTGGGGGGGCAGGTGAGGAGGGGGGAATGTGGGGGAGGGTGTCTGGGGAGGGGGTCTGGCGGAGGGGGAGGAGGGGGTCAGGGGAGGAGGGGGTCTGAGAGGGGATGGGGAGGGGGTCTGGGGAGGACGGGGAGGGGCTCTGGGGGGAAGGGGAGGGTGTCTGCGGGAGGGTGTCTGCGGGAGGGGCTCTGGGGTGACGGGAGGAGAGGGTGGGGGAGAGGAGGGAGAGGGGGTTGGTGGAGGGTGGCTGGGGGATCTGGGAGAGGGATGTACATTGAGAAAGAGAATTGTGAAGTGAAAGAGAAAAATAGACGAGAGGATAGAGAAAACATCTTCACAGTGTGGTGTTGGAGACTGAAACATTAACCCGCACTCTACACACTCTCTCGCTCTCTACACATTCTCTCGCTCTCTACACATTCTCTCGCTCTCTACACATTCTCTCTGACATGCCAAGCATGTCCAGCATTGCCTGTTCTTATCTCTGATTTCCTCAGCATTTGATTTGATTCCGATCATTTGTTTTATTTTACATTTTTTAACATCTTTTTACATAGAATTTACAGTGCAGAAGGAGGCCATTCGGCCCATCGAGTCTGCACCGGCTCTTGGAAAGAGCACCCTACCCAAGGTCAACACCTCCACCCTATCCCCATAACCCAGTCAATTTAGCCTGCCCTTTCCACCTAACCTGCACATCTTTGGACTGTGGGAGGAAACCGGAGCACCCGGAGGAAACCCACGCACACACGGGCAGGATGTGCAGACTCCACACAAACAGTTTTACCTCTCTCTCTCTCTCTCTGTCTCTTGCCTCATTCTCTTTACTATTGTACCATGAGTTTGTGATGCTTCACTCCATTCTCCCATCATCATGTTGCTGCTCCAGTAACCCAGAGAGTTTCATAATCCAGGGAACATGTGTTCACATCTCACTGTGGACACTGGGCCAACATGAATTCGATGAAGGCGATAAGCGATTATAAATCTGGGGCGAGATTCTCTGGCTGACGCCAAAACGCGATTGGGCGGAGAATCGATTCCGACACTGAAATCGTGGTGGCCGCCGATTTGATGCCAAATCGCAATTCTCAGTTACCTGAACTGCGGTGTCAATGCAGTCTGGAATGCAGAACAGTTGACAGCGTTTGCATATCATTAGCGGGACCAATCTGATATTCTCCGGGGTCACAATTCTCCTCCTCCAATAAGCCGAGTTCCCAACGGAGCGGTTCACTTGTGCTTTTAAAAATCGCGAAATCGGCGTAGTGGCTACTGAGGGAGAGCGAACGAGAGAGAGACGAGAGGTAGGACATGGAGTGGTGTGACTGTGGGCAACCGGGCTGGTCACTGTCTGGGGTGGAGGGTCCTTGCCAGGGCCAGTGAGGAAGGGGGGGGTGACGGGGGGGGGAAAGGGCCGAGTGTTCGGGAGACACCCCAAGGGATTGGGGCAATGTCCAGGCACTGATCGCCATGGCCGCAGCCTGCAAGTGAGACATCTTGCTGCACAACCTGCATGCACCACTTGTCTTTCGAGGGCCTGCCGGACGGGCAAAACGCCAGCTGAGGGCGACCGTGCAACATATCTACCAGATGATGGCACACCTGGCATCGTGGGGGTACGGGGGGGGGGGGGACCCACTCCCAGTGGCCGTCAAGGTGATGATCACCCTGAACCTTTACGCGACGGGGTCCTTCTAGGCACCGAGTGGGGACCTGTCCCGGATCCGACAGACCTCAGTGCACAGGTGCTTTTGCGCCATCACGGAGGCCTGAGATGCCCAGTTGGCTCCATACATCCATTTCAATGTGGACCAAGCCCACCAGGATGTCGAGGCAGCGGGGTTTGTGATTACCGCCGACATGTCCCGGGTCAAGGGGGTGATCGGCGGGATGAATGTCGCCCTACAAGAACCTGCAGATAACAGACCGCTCCACACACACTGAAAACAGTTCCACTCAATGAACGTGCAGGTAACATGTGACCATCAGTTGCATATCATATACCTCTGTGCCCTATACCCAGGCAGTGTGCACGACGCTGTCATATTGTCACACTTAACGATTCCTGACATGTTCGAGATGCCTCCCCCACCGGCTGTGGGGTTGTCTCCTGGGTGATGGGGGTTATCCAGTAGGTTGTGGCCGATGATGCCTATCCGAAGGCCGTGACTGGACCGCTCTGGAGGGGCCCTCCAGTATGGCACTGAGAGGGTCGCCCGCAACGTGGCAGCCTGCTGCATCCTCCACAGCATTGCACAGCAGAGGGGCGACATGCTGGAGGGGGAGGATGAACGACAGGCCTCGTCCATCGAGGGGGATGCGGGGGAGGGGGAGGATGGACAGGGCATGGGCCGAGGCAGGCACAGAAGGCCACACGACCTGTGTGCCAGGGCCAACATGCACGGAAAACTCTGATCGCCTCCAGGTTCATTGACTAGGGTGAGTGGAAGGGGGAAACTGGCCAGGGACACGGACACTGCATCCCACAACCCCCATGCCCCCCCAAGCCTGTAACCACCTCCGTCATACATGCCTGCTGCACTACAGGGTGGGGGCCCTGGTTGGCAGAAAGACTGGGTCTGGTCTATGGGATGGAGGATGATGACAACCCGCTCTGCATTGAGATCTGCTCTGCATCGTATGACAACGTCTGACGGCTGTCCATGGTAGCACTTTCCACCGTCAACCTGGGGCAGCACGGTAGCATTGTGGATAGCACAATTGCTTCACAGCTCCAGGGTCCAAGGTTCGATTCCGGCTTGGGTCACTGTCTGTCCAGAGTCTGCACGTTCTCCCCGTGTCTGCGCGGGTTTCCTCCAGGTGCTCCAGTTTCCTCCCACAAGTCCCGAAACACGTGCTGTCAGGTGATTTGGACATTCTGAATTCTCCCTCTGTGTACCCGAACAGGCGCCGGAATGTGACGACTAGGGGCTTTTCAGAGCAACTTCATTGCAATGTTAATGTAAGCCTATTTGTGACAATAAAGATTATTATTATTATTAAATCGTGGGGGACTTCAATATGCAGGCGGACTGGAAAAATCAGGTTGGTACTGGAACCCAAAAAAGGAATTTGTGGAATGTCCAAGATGTTTTTTTGGAGCAGCTTGTGACAGAGCCTACTATGGAACAGGCAATTCTGGAATTGGTGATGTGTCATGAGGCAGACTTGATTAGGGAAAAGGTGAAGGAACCCTTGGGGAGCAGTGACCACAATATGATAGAATTTACCCTGTAGTTTGAGGGAGAAGCTGCAATCAGATGTAACGGTATTACAATTAAATAAGGGAAACTACAAAGACGCGAGGGAGGAGCTGGCCAGAGTTGATTGGACAAGGAGCCTAGCAGGGAAGACCGTGCGACAGGAAAGGCAGGAGTTTTGGGGGGTTATTTGGGAGGCACAGCAGAAATTCATCCCAAGGAGGAAGAAACATGCTAAGGGGAGGACAAGGCATCCATGATTGATGAGGGATGTCAAGGACAGCATAAAAGCAAAAGGAAAAGCATACAAAGTGGCAAGGATTAGTGGGAAGCCAGAGGATTGGGAATCATTTAAAAGCAAGCAGAGGACAACTAAAAAAAACAATAAAGGGGGAGAAGATGAAATATCAGTGCAAGCTAGCTAGTAATATAAAAGCAGATCGGAAGAGTTTTTTTCAATATATAAAAGGTAAGAGAGGCAAAATTATACATTGGACCACTAGAAAATGTGACTGGAGAAGTAATAGCAAACAAAGAAATGGCAGAGGAACTGAATAGTAACTTTGCATCAGTCTTCATGGTAGAGTTCCAGGAGAATCAGAGGGCAGAGGTGAGTGCAGTGGCCATCACTAAAGAGAAGGTTCTGGGGAAACTGAAAGGTCTGATGGTGGATAAATCACCTGGACCGGATGGTCTACACCCCAGGGTTCTAAAAGAGATATCTGAGGAGATTGTGGAGGCATTGGTGGTAATTTTCAGGAATCACTGGAGGCAGGAAGGGTCCCAGAGGACTGGAAAGTGGCTAATGTAACATCGCTGTTTAAGAAGGGAGGGAGGCAGAAGACAGGAAATTATAGGTGGGTTAGTCTGACTTCGGTCATTGGTAAGACATTAGAATACATTATTAAAGATGAGATCGTGGAGTACTTGCAAGTGCATGATAAAATAGGACTGAGCCTGCACGGCTTTGTCAACGGGAGGTCATGTCTGACAAATCTGTTTGAGTTCTTTGAGGACGTAACAAGGAAGTTAGACAAAGGAGAACCAGTGGACGTGATTTATTTAGATTTCCAGAAGGCCTTTGACAAGGTGCCGCAGAGGACACTGTTAAATAAGTTAAGAGCCCATGATGTCAAGGGTAGATCCTGGCATGGACAGAGGATTGGCTGACTGGCAGAAGGCAGAGAGTGGGGATAAAGGGGTCTTTTTCAGGATGGCAGTCGGTGACTAGTGTTGTGCCTCGGGTCTGTGCTGGGACCACAACTTTTCACAATATACATTAATGATCTGGAAGAAGGAACTGAAGGCACTGTTGCTCAGTTTGCAGATGATATAAAGATCTGTAGAGGGACAGGTAGTATTGAGGAAGCAGAGTCATAAAATCATAGAATTTACAGTGTAGAAGAAGACCATTTGGCCCATTGAGTCTGCACTGGCCCTTGGAAGAGCATACCACTTAAGCCCACACCTCCACCCTATCCCCGTAACCCCATTTAACCTTTTTGGACACTAAGGGCGATTTATCACGGCCAGTCCACCTAACCGGCACATCTATGGACTGTGGGAGGAAACCGGAGCACCCGGAAGAAACCCACACAGACACGGGGAGAACGTGCAGACTCCGCACAGACAGTGACCCAAGCCGGGAATCGAACCCGAGACCCTGGAGCTGTGAAGCAACTGTGCTAACCACTATGCTACCGTGCTGCCAGAAGGAATTGGACAGGCTAGGAGAGTGGGCAAAGATGTGGCAGATGGAATACAATGTGGAAAAGTGTGAGGTTAGGCACTTTGGAAGGAGGAACAGAGGCATAGACTATTTTCTAAATGGGGAAATGCTTAGGAAATCAGAAGCACAAAGGGACTTGGGAGTCCTTGTTCATGATTCTCTTAAGGTTAACGTGCAGTCGGCAGTTCGGAGGGCAAATACAATGTTAGCTTTCATGTCGACGGGTAGAATACAAGATCAGGGATGAACCTCAGGCTTTATAAGGCTCTGATAAGACCCCATTTAGAGTATTGTGAACAGGTTTGTGCCTCGAATCTAAGGAAGGAAGTGCTGGCCTTGGAAAGGGTCCAGAGGAGGTTCACAAGAATGATACTTGGAATGAAGAGCTTGTCGTATGAGGAACGGTTGAGGACTCTGGGTCTGTACTCATTGGAGTTTAGAAGGATGAGGGGCGATAATATTGAAACTTACAGGATACTGCGAGGCCTGGATAGAATGGACGTGGAGAGGATGTTTCCACTTGTAGGAAAAACTAGAACCAGAGGATGCAATCTCAGACTTAAATCAAGATTTATGGGGAGAAGTCAGGAGAATGGGGTCGAGAAAAATATCAGCCATGATTGAATGGCGGAGCAGACCCGATGGGCCGAGTGGCCTAATTGTCCTCCTATGTCTTATGGTCTTAAGTTGTTGTATTTGCTGTTGCTATTTTTACATCCAGTGATCATAAACCTGTGAACGAGATGAATAGCTCTGGGAATATTTGATCAAACCCTTTCAGATCCTGAGGGATGTTGAGAGGGTGGATGTGGAAAGGTTGGGATGAATTCTCCACCTCCCCAGCCATGTTTCTCAGCAGCGCGCCATCGCAGGCGGTGAGATTCTCCTTTCAGCCGCTGGCCAATGGGCTTTCCCATTAGAGACACCCCATGTCGCCAGGATGCCCACGGGGTAGGGGTGCGCTGCCGGAAGAACGGAGAATCCCACCGGTGAAGAATTCATTCCAATACTTCTTGTGGGAGAATCCAGAAATCGGGGTGCCTGTTTAAAAATAAAGGGTTGCTCATCTAACATGGAGATGAGGAGGAATGTTTTCACTCAGAGGATCCAGTCGCTGGATATTTCTTCCTCAAAAGGCTGGAAGCAGAATCTCTGAATATTTTTCACGTAGAGCCAGATAGGGTCTTGATTAATATGGAGGGGGTGAAAGGTTATCAGGGTGAGGCAGGAATGTGGAGTTGGGGTTACAATCAGATCAGACACAATCTTATTGAATGGGGCAGCAGATCGAGGGGCTGAGCGGCCTCCTCTTGATCCTCATTCCTATGTTTGTATGAAATTTTTAAACGATCCTTTGGTGGAACCTTACATAACCCCAGTTTAATTTAAGTCTCATCAGGGAGTGGGGTGGGGAGGGTGTGGGGTGCTGGCATTAAGGTAATACTGTGACATCCTTGCCCCTAGCCCCAGATGTGCCACCTGCCCCAGTGGAAGAGCTGGAAACCCGGGGACTGATATTGTATGGCGGACATCAGCACTGGTGTGTGTGTGTGTGTGTGTGTGTGAGTGGCTGAGCACTTGTTTCGAGTTCACACATGTCCTGTGGTTCCTCTTTTGCGTTGCTCCAGAATGAAGTGATCATTTTCATTTCCGCTTTCTCCTCTTACTCAGTGGCATTCCTTAAAGTGTAGCAAGAAATTCAGGGGACAGAATATCAGCTCGGAATAGAAACAGGAGTGTGTTTAACATCCAGATCATGGAGGGAGGTCACGGTCAGAATATAAATCTCATTTTTCACAGCAGAAAGAATCGATCCTCATTGGGCAATGACTATCCCTGACCCGTGTGCGTGTGTGTGTGTGTGTGTGTGTATGTATGTATGAACAAAAGAACAAAATTACAGCACAGGAACAGGCCCTTCGGCCCTCCCAGCCTGCGCCAATCCAGATCCTTTATCTAAACCTGTCACCTATTTTCCAAGGATCTACTTCCCTCTGTTCCCCGCCCATTCATATATCTGTCTAGATGCATCTTAAATGATGCTATTGTGCCCGCCTCTACCACCTCCACTGGCAAAGCGTTCCAGGCACCCACCACCCTCTGTGTAAAAAACTTTCCACGCATATCTCCCTTAAACTTGCCCCCTCTCCCCTTGAAATCGTGACCCCTTGTAATTGACACCCCCACTCTTGGAAAAAGCTTGTTGCTATCCACCCTGTCCATTCCTCCCATAATTTTGTAGACCTCAATCAGGTTCCCCCTCAACCTCCGTCTTTCCAACGAAAACAATCCTAATCTACTCAACCTTTCTTCATAGCTACCACCCTCCATACCAGGCAACATCCTGGTGAACCTCCTCTGCACCCTCTCTAAAGCGTCCACACCCTTCTGGTAATGTGGCGACCAGAACTGCACGCAGTATTCCATGGGTGCCTGGAACGCTTTGCTAGCGGTGGTGGTAGAGGCGGGCACGATAGCATCATTTAAGATGCCGACTCTTGTACTCAATACCCCGTCCAATGAAGGCAAGCATGCTATATGCCTTCTTGACCACTCTATCGACCTGTGTTGCCACCTTCAGGGTACAATGGACCTGAACTCCCAGATCACTCTGTACATCAATTTTCCCCAGGACTCTTCCATTGACCGTATAGTCCGCTCTTGAATTAGATCTTCCAAAATGCATCACCTCGCATTTGCCTGGATTGAACTCCATCTGACATTTCTCTGCCCAACTCTCCAATCTATCTATATTTTGCTGTATTCTCTGATAGTCCTCCCCGCTATCTGCAACTCCACCAATCTTAGTATCATCTGCAAACTTGCTAATTAGACCACCTATATCTTCGTCCAGATCATTTATGTATATCACAAACAACAGTGGTCCGAGCACGCATCCCTGTGGAACACCACTAGTCAGCTTTCTCCATTTTGAGACACTCCCTTCCACCACTATTCTCTGTCTCCTGTTGCCCAGCCAGTTCTTTATCCATCTAGCTAGTACACCCTGAACCCCATACGACTTCACTTTTTCCATCAACCTGCCATGGGAAACTTTATCAAACGCCTTACTGAAGTCCATGTATATGACATCTACAGCCCTTCCATCATCAACTAACTTTGTCACGTCCTCAAAGAATTCTATTAGGTTTGTAAGACATGAGCTTCCCTGCACAAAACCATGCTGCCTATCACTGATAAGTCTATTTTCTTCCAAATGTGAATAGATCCTATCCCTCAGTATCTTCTCCAACAGTTTGCCTACCACTGACGTCAAGTCCACAGGTCTATAATTCCCTGGATTATCCCATCTACCCTTCTTAAACAAAGGGACAACATTAGCAATTCTCCAGTCTTCCGGGACCTCACCCATGCTCAAGGATGCTGCAAAGATATCTGTTAAGACCCCAACTATTTCGTCCCTCGCTTCCCTCAGTAACCTGGGATAGATCCCATCCGGACCTGGGGACTTGTCCACCTTAATGCCTTTTAGAATACCCAAAACTTCCCCCTTCCTTATGCCGACTTGACCTAGAGCATTTAAACATCCATCCCTAGCCTCAACATCCGTCATGTCCCTCTCCTTGGTGAATACTGAAGCAAAGTACTCATTAAAAATCTCACCCATTTCCTGTGACTCCACGCATAAATTTCCTCTTTTGTCTTTGAGTGGGCCAATCCTTCTCTAGTTACCCTCTGCTCCTTATATACGAATAAAAGGCTTTGGGATTTTCCTTAACCCTATTAGCCAAAGATATTTCATAACCCCTTTTAGCCCTCTTTATTGCGTGTTTGAGATTTGTCCTACTTTCCCGATATTCCTCCAAAGCTTCCTCAGTTTTAAGTTGCCTAGATCTTATGTATGCTTCCTTTTTCATCTTAGCTAGTCTCACATTTCCACCCGTCATCCATGGTTCCCTAATCTTGCCATTTCTATCCCTCATTTTCACAGGGACATGTCTGTCCTGCACTCTCATCAACCTTTCCTTAAAAGACTCCCACATTTCAAATGTGGATTTACCCATAAACAGCTGCTCCCAATCCACATTCCCTAGCTCCTGCCGAATTTTGTTATACTTGGCCTTTCCCCAATTTAGCACTCTTCCTTTAGGACCACTCTCGTCTTTGTCCATGAGTATTCTAAAACTTACAGAATTGTGATCGCTATTCCCAAAGTAATCACCGACTGAAACTTCAACCACCTGGCCGGGATCATTCCCCAATACCAGGTCCAGTATGGCCCCTTCCCGAGTTGGACTATTTACATATTTGCTCTAAAAAAACTCTCTTGGATGTTCCTTACAAATTCTGCTCCATCTACGCCTCCAACACGACATGAGTCCCATTCAATGTTGGGGAAGTTAAAATCTCCCATCACGACCACCCTATTGCTCCTACATTTTTCTATAATCTGTCTACATATTTGTACCTCTACTTCATGCTCGCTTTTGGGAGGCCTGTAGTAAAGTCCCAACAATGTTACTGCACCCTTCCTATTTCTTAGCTCTACCCATATTGCCTCAGTGCTCGAATCCTCCATCGTGCCCTCCTTAATCACAGCTGTGATATCATCTCTGATCAGTAATGCAACTCCTCCACCCCTTTTACCTCCCTCTCTATCCCTCCTGAAGCATCTATACCCTGGGATATTTAGTTGCCAGTCTTGCCCTTCCCTCAACCAAGTCTCAGTAATACCAATAACATCATATTCCCAGGTACTAATCCAAGTTCATCTGCCTTATCTGCTACACTTCTCGCATTAAAATGGGGCAGCACGGTAGCATTGAGGATAGCACAATTGCTTCACAGCTCCAGGGTCCCAGGTTCGATTCCGGCATGGGTCACTGTCTGTGCGGAGTCTGCACATCCTCCCCGTGTGTGCGTGGGTTTTCTCCGGGTGCTCCGGTTTCCTCCCACAGTCCAAATATGTGCAGGTTAGGTGGATTGGCCATGATAAATTGCCCTTAGTGTCCAAAATTGCCCTTAGTGTTGGGTGGGGTTACTGGGTTATGGTGATAGGGTGGAGGTGTTGACCTTGGGTAGGGTGCTCTTTCCAAGAGCCGGTGCAGACTCGATGGGCCGAATGGCCTCCTTCTGCACTGTAAATTCTATGAAAACAAATGCACCTCAGACCATCTGTCCCTTTGGGTTCATCATCTCTTCCCTGTTTACTCTTCCCCTTAGTCACATTGAGTTTATTATCTAGCAGTTTACTGGCTTTAGTTGCTGCCTCTTTACTGACCTCTAACTTCCTAATCTGGTTCCCATCCCCCGACCACATTAGTTTAAAACCTCCCCAACAGTGTTAGCAAAAGCACCCCCTAGGACATTGATTCCAGTCTTGCCCAGGTGTAGACCATCCGATTTGTAATGGTCCCACTGCCCCCAGAATTGGTTCCAATGTCCCAAAAATCTGAACCCCTCCCTCCTGCACCATCTCTCAAGCCACGTATTCATTCTGACTATTCTTGAATTTCTACTCTGTCTCGTGGCACTGGTAGCAATCCTGAGATTACTACCTTTGAGATCCTACTTTTAAACTTATCTCCTAACTCCCTAAATTCTGATTGTAGGACCTCATCCCGTTTTTTACGTATGTCGTTGGGGCCTAAATGCACCACGACAACGGCTGGTCACCCTCCCCCTTCAGTATGTCCAGCAGCCGATCTGAGACATCCCTGACCCGTGCACCCGGGAGGCAACATACCATTCGGGAGTCTTGTTTTCGACCACAGAAACGGCTGTCTACTCACCTTACGATTAAATCCCCTGTGACTATAGCCCTGCCAGTCTTTTTTCCGCCCTTCTGTGCAGCAGAGCCAGCCACGATGCCATGAGCCTGGCTACTACTACCTTCCCCTGGTGGAGCATCTCCCCCAACAGTATTCAAAACGGTGTACCTGTTTTGGAGGGAGATGACCGCAGGGGACACCTGCACTGCCTTCCTGCTCTTTCTCTGCCTTTTGGTCACCCAATCCCTGTCTCCCTCACCAATCCTAATCTGTGGTGTGACCAACTCACTGAACGTGCTATCAAAAACCTCCTCACGACCTCCTCAGCATCGCGGATGCTCCAAAGTGAGTCCATCTGCAGCTCCAGAGCCGTCATGCGGTCTAACAGGAGCTGCAGCTGGACACACTTCCCGCACATGAAGGAGTCAGGAGCATCGGCCGCGTCCCTGAACTCCCACATTGAGCACGAGGAGCATAACACGGGTCCGGGATCTCCTGCCATTTTTACACTTTACCATAACTGATCACAAATATAATATCAAATAATGAATAAGTGCAAGGAATAAAGATTTTACTTACCGATCACAATACTTACCAACACACGAAGAGTTAAATTTCTCCCAGCTACTGCTAATTGGAGCACTTTCCTTACCAGCCAATCAGGTCACTGCTTTGCTGTGATGTCACTCTTCCTGACAGACCCCTGGCCACTGCCCCTGCCAAAAATCTGAAGGCCGCTTCTCCGGCAGCTGTGTCCCCGCCGCTCTCCTCCCGCTCTTTCACTCTGTCCCCGCCACTCTCCTCGCGCTCTTTCACTCTGTCCGCAGCGCTCTCCTCGCGCTCTTTCACTCTGTCCCCACCGCTCTCCTCGCGCTCTTTCACTCTGTCCCCACCGCTCTCCTCGCGCTCTTTCACTCTGTCCCCACCGCTCTCCTCGCGCTCTTTCACTGTATCCCCACCGCTCTCATCGCTCTCACTCTGTCCCCACCGCTCGCCTCGCGCTCTTTCACTCTGTCCACGCCACTCTCCTCTCGCACTTTCACTGTGTCCCCGCCGCTCTCATCGCTCTCACTGTGTCCCCACTGCTCTCCTCGCGCTCTTTCACTGTGTCCCCGCCGCTCTCCTCGCGCTCTTTCACTGTGTCCCCGCCGCTCTCCTCGCTCTCACTGTGTCCCCGCCGTTCTCCTCGCGCTCTTTCACTGTGTCGCCGCCGCTCTCCTCGCACACTTTCACTGTGTCCCCACCGTTCTCCTCGCTCTCACTGTGTCCCCGTCGCTCTCCTCGCGGTCTTTCACTGTGTCCCCGCCGCTCTCCTAGCTCTCACTGTGTCCCCGCCGCTCTCCTCGCGCTCTTTCACTGTGTCCCCGCCGCTCTCCTCGCTCTCACTGTGTCCCCGCCGCTCTCCTCGCTCTCACTGTGTCCCCGCCGCTCTCCTCGCTCTCACTGTGTCCCCGCCGCTCTCCTCGCGCTCTTTCACTGTGTCCCCACCGCTCTCCTCTCTCTCACTGTGTCCCCGCCGCTCTCCTCGCTCTCACCGTGTCCCTGCCGGTCTCACTGTGTCCCCGCCGCTCTCCTCGCGCACTTTCACTGTGTCCCCGCCGTTCTCATCGCTCTCACTGTGTCCCCGCCGCTCTCCTCGCGCTCTTTCACTGTGTCCCCGCTGCTCTCCTCGCTCTCACTGTGTCCCCGCCGCTCTCCTCGCGCTCTTTCACTGTGTCCCCGCCGCTCTCCTCGCTCTCACTGTGTCCGCGCCGCTCTCCTCGCGCACTTTCACTGTGTCCCCGCCGTTCTCCTCACTCCCTCTGTGTCCCCGCCGCTCTCCTCGCTCTCACTGTGTCCCCGCCGCTCTCCTCGCTCTCACTGTGTCCCCGCCGCTCTCCTCGCGCTCTTTCACCGTGTCCCCGCCACTCTCCTCACTCTCACTGTGTCCCCGCCGCTCTCCTCGCGCTCTTTCACCGTGTCCCCGCCACTCTCCTCACTCTCACTGAGTCCCCGCCGCTCTCCTCGCGCTCTTTCACTGTGTCCCCGCCGCTCTCCTCGCGTTCTTTCACTGTGTCCCCGCCGCTCTCCTAGCTCTCACTGTGTCCCCGCCGCTCTCCTCGCGCTCTTTCACTGTGTCCCCGCCGCTCTCCTCGCTCTCACTGTGTCCCCGCCGCTCTCCTCGCTCTCACTGTGTCCCCGCCGCTCTCCTCGCGCTCTTTCACTGTGTCCCCACCGCTCTCCTCGCTCTCACTGTGTCCCCGCCGCTCTCCTCGCTCTCACCGTGTCCCTGCCGGTCTCCTCGCGCTCTTTCACCGTGTCCCCGCCACTCTCCTCACTCTCACTGAGTCCCCGCCGCTCTCCTCGCGCTCTTTCACTGTGTCCCCGCCGCTCTCCTCGCGTTCTTTCACTGTGTCCCCGCCGCTCTCCTAGCTCTCACTGTGTCCCCGCCGCTCTCCTCGCGCTCTTTCACTGTGTCCCCGCCGCTCTCCTCGCTCTCACTGTGTCCCCGCCGCTCTCCTCGCTCTCACTGTGTCCCCGCCGCTCTCCTCGCGCTCTTTCACTGTGTCCCCACCGCTCTCCTCGCTCTCACTGTGTCCCCGCCGCTCTCCTCGCTCTCACCGTGTCCCTGCCGGTCTCACTGTGTCCCCGCCGCTCTCCTCGCGCACTTTCACTGTGTCCCCGCCATTCTCCTCGCTCTCACTGTGTCCCCGCCGCTCTCCTCGCGCTCTTTCACTGTGTCCCCGCTGCTCTCCTAGCTCTCACTGTGTCCCCGCCGCTCTCCTCGCGCTCTTTCACTGTGTCCCCGCCGCTCTCCTCGCTCTAACTGTGTCCCCGCCGCTCTCCTCGCTCTCACTGTGTCCCCGCCGCTCTCCTCGCGCTCATTCACTGTGTCCCCACCGCTCTCCTCTCTCTCACTGTGTCCCCGCCGCTCTCCTCGCTCTCACCGTGTCCCTGCCGGTCTCACTGTGTCCCCGCCGCTCTCCTCGCGCACTTTCACTGTGTCCCCGCCGTTCTCCTCGCTCTCACTGTGTCCACGCCGCTCTCCTCGCGCTCTTTCACTGTGTCCCCGCCGCTCTCCTCGCTCTCACTGTGTCCCCGCCGCTCTCCTCGCGCACTTTCACTGTGTCCCCGCCGTTCTCCTCACTCTCTCTGTGTCCCCGCCGCTCTCCTCGCTCTCACTGTGTCCCCGCCGCTCTCCTCGCTCTCACTGTGTCCCCGCCGCTCTCCTCGCGCTCTTTCACTGTGTCCCCGCCACTCTCCTCACTCTCACTGTGTCCCCGCCGCTCTCCTCGCGCTCTTTCACCGTGTCCCCGCCACTCTCCTCACTCTCACTGAGTCCCCGCCGCTCTCCTCGCGCTCTTTCACTGTGTCCCCGCCGCTCTCCTCGCGTTCTTTCACTGTGTCCCCGCCGCTCTCCTAGCTCTCACTGTGTCCCCGCCGCTCTCCTCGCGCTCTTTCACTGTGTCCCCGCCGCTCTCCTCGCGCACTTTCACTGTGTCCCCGCCGTTCTCCTCACTCCCTCTGTGTCCCCGCCGCTCTCCTCGCTCTCACTGTGTCCCCGCCGCTCTCCTCGCTCTCACTGTGTCCCCGCCGCTCTCCTCGCGCTCTTTCACCGTGTCCCCGCCACTCTCCTCACTCTCACTGTGTCCCCGCCGCTCTCCTCGCGCTCTTTCACCGTGTCCCCGCCACTCTCCTCACTCTCACTGAGTCCCCGCCGCTCTCCTCGCGCTCTTTCACTGTGTCCCCGCCGCTCTCCTCGCGTTCTTTCACTGTGTCCCCGCCGCTCTCCTAGCTCTCACTGTGTCCCCGCCGCTCTCCTCGCGCTCTTTCACTGTGTCCCCGCCGCTCTCCTCGCTCTCACTGTGTCCCCGCCGCTCTCCTCGCTCTCACTGTGTCCCCGCCGCTCTCCTCGCGCTCTTTCACTGTGTCCCCACCGCTCTCCTCGCTCTCACTGTGTCCCCGCCGCTCTCCTCGCTCTCACCGTGTCCCTGCCGGTCTCCTCGCGCTCTTTCACCGTGTCCCCGCCACTCTCCTCACTCTCACTGAGTCCCCGCCGCTCTCCTCGCGCTCTTTCACTGTGTCCCCGCCGCTCTCCTCGCGTTCTTTCACTGTGTCCCCGCCGCTCTCCTAGCTCTCACTGTGTCCCCGCCGCTCTCCTCGCGCTCTTTCACTGTGTCCCCGCCGCTCTCCTCGCTCTCACTGTGTCCCCGCCGCTCTCCTCGCTCTCACTGTGTCCCCGCCGCTCTCCTCGCGCTCTTTCACTGTGTCCCCACCGCTCTCCTCGCTCTCACTGTGTCCCCGCCGCTCTCCTCGCTCTCACCGTGTCCCTGCCGGTCTCACTGTGTCCCCGCCGCTCTCCTCGCGCACTTTCACTGTGTCCCCGCCATTCTCCTCGCTCTCACTGTGTCCCCGCCGCTCTCCTCGCGCTCTTTCACTGTGTCCCCGCTGCTCTCCTAGCTCTCACTGTGTCCCCGCCGCTCTCCTCGCGCTCTTTCACTGTGTCCCCGCCGCTCTCCTCGCTCTAACTGTGTCCCCGCCGCTCTCCTCGCTCTCACTGTGTCCCCGCCGCTCTCCTCGCGCTCTTTCACTGTGTCCCCACCGCTCTCCTCTCTCTCACTGTGTCCCCGCCGCTCTCCTCGCTCTCACCGTGTCCCTGCCGGTCTCACTGTGTCCCCGCCGCTCTCCTCGCGCACTTTCACTGTGTCCCCGCCGTTCTCCTCGCTCTCACTGTGTCCCCGCCGCTCTCCTCGCGCTCTTTCACTGTGTCCCCGCTGCTCTCCTCGCTCTCACTGTGTCCACGCCGCTCTCCTCGCGCTCTTTCACTGTGTCCCCGCCGCTCTCCTCGCTCTCACTGTGTCCCCGCCGCTCTCCTCGCGCACTTTCACTGTGTCCCCGCCGTTCTCCTCACTCTCTCTGTGTCCCCGCCGCTCTCCTCGCTCTCACTGTGTCCCCGCCGCTCTCCTCGCTCTCACTGTGTCCCCGCCGCTCTCCTCGCGCTCTTTCACCGTGTCCCCGCCACTCTCCTCACTCTCACTGTGTCCCCGCCGCTCTCCTCGCGCTCTTTCACCGTGTCCCCGCCACTCTCCTCACTCTCACTGAGTCCCCGCCGCTCTCCTCGCGCTCTTTCACTGTGTCCCCGCCGCTCTCCTCGCGTTCTTTCACTGTGTCCCCGCCGCTCTCCTAGCTCTCACTGTGTCCCCGCCGCTCTCCTCGCGCTCTTTCACTGTGTCCCCGCCGCTCTCCTCGCTCTCACTGTGTCCCCGCCGCTCTCCTCGCTCTCACTGTGTCCCCGCCGCTCTCCTCGCTCTCACCGTGTCCCTGCCGGTCTCCTCGCGCTCTTTCACCGTGTCCCCGCCACTCTCCTCACTCTCACTGAGTCCCCGCCGCTCTCCTCGCGCTCTTTCACTGTGTCCCCGCCGCTCTCCTCGCGTTCTTTCACTGTGTCCCCGCCGCTCTCCTAGCTCTCACTGTGTCCCCGCCGCTCTCCTCGCGCTCTTTCACTGTGTCCCCGCCGCTCTCCTCGCTCTCACTGTGTCCCCGCCGCTCTCCTCGCTCTCACTGTGTCCCCGCCGCTCTCCTCGCGCTCTTTCACTGTGTCCCCACCGCTCTCCTCGCTCTCACTGTGTCCCCGCCGCTCTCCTCGCTCTCACCGTGTCCCTGCCGGTCTCACTGTGTCCCCGCCGCTCTCCTCGCGCACTTTCACTGTGTCCCCGCCGTTCTCCTCGCTCTCACTGTGTCCCCGCCGCTCTCCTCGCGCTCTTTCACTGTGTCCCCGCTGCTCTCCTCGCTCTCACTGTGTCCCCGCTGCTCTCCTCGCGCTCTTTCACTGTGTCCCCGCCGCTCTCCTCGCTCTCACTGTGTCCCCGCCGCTCTCCTCGCGCACTTTAACTGTGTCCCCGCCGTTCTCCTCGCTCTCACTGTGTCCCCGCCGCTCTCCTCGCTCTCACTGTGTCCCCGCCGCTCTCCTCGCGCTCTTTCACCGTGTCCCCGCCACTCTCCTCACTCTCACTGTGTCCCCGCCGCTCTCCTCGCGCTCTTTCACCGTGTCCCCGCCACTCTCCTCACTCTCACTGAGTCCCCGCCGCTCTCCTCGCGCTCTTTCACTGTGTCCCCGCCGCTCTCCTCGCTCTCACTGTGTCCCCGCCGCTCTCCTCGCTCTCAGTGTGTCCCCGCCGCTCTCCTCGCGAACTTTCACTGTGTCCCCGCCGTTCTCCTCGCTCTCACTGTGTCCCCGCCGCTCTCATCGCGCTCTTTCACTGTGTCCCCGCCGCTCTCCTCACTCTCACTGTGTCCCCACCGCTCTCCTCGCGCGCTTTCACTGTGTCCCCGCCGCTCTCCTCGCTCTCACTGTGTCCCCGCCGCTCTCCTCGCGCTCTTTCACTGTGTCCCCGCCGCTCTCCTCGCTCTCACTGTGTCCCCGCCGCTCTCCTCGCTCTCACTGTGTCCCCGCCGCTCTCCTCGCGCTCTTTCACTGTGTCCCCACCGCTCTCCTCGCTCTCACTGTGTCCCCGCCGCTCTCCTCGCTCTCACCGTGTCCCTGCCGGTCTCACTGTGTCCCCGCCGCTCTCCTCGCGCACTTTCACTGTGTCCCCGCCGTTCTCCTCGCTCTCACTGTGTCCCCGCCGCTCTCCTCGCGCTCTTTCACTGTGTCCCCGCCGTTCTCCTCGCTCTCACTGTGTCCCCGCTGCTCTCCTCGCGCTCTTTCACTGTGTCCCCGCCGCTCTCCTCGCTCTCACTGTGTCCCCGCCGCTCTCCTCGCGCACTTTCACTGTGTCCCCGCCGTTCTCCTCGCTCTCACTGTGTCCCCGCCGCTCTCCTCGCTCTCACTGTGTCCCCGCCGCTCTCCTCGCGCTCTTTCACCGTGTCCCCGCCACTCTCCTCACTCTCACTGTGTCCCCGCCGCTCTCCTCGCGCTCTTTCACCGTGTCCCCGCCACTCTCCTCACTCTCACTGAGTCCCCGCCGCTCTCCTCGCGCTCTTTCACTGTGTCCCCGCCGCTCTCCTCGCTCTCACTGTGTCCCCGCCGCTCTCCTCGCTCTCAGTGTGTCCCCGCCGCTCTCCTCGCGAACTTTCACTGTGTCCCCGCCGTTCTCCTCGCTCTCACTGTGTCCCCGCCGCTCTCATCGCGCTCTTTCACTGTGTCCCCGCCGCTCTCCTCACTCTCACTGTGTCCCCACCGCTCTCCTCGAGCGCTTTCACTGTGTCCCCGCCGTTCTCCTCGCTCTCACTGTGTCCCCGCCGCTCTCCTCGCGCTCTTTCACTGTGTCCCCGCCGCTCTCCTCGCTCTCACTGTGTCCCCGCCGTTCTCCTCGCTCTCTTTCACTGTGTCCCCGCCGTTCTCCTCGCTCACTTTCACTGTGGCCCCGCCGCTCTCCTCGCGCTCTTTCACTGTGTCCCCGCTGCTCTCCTCGCTCTCACTGTGTCCCAGCCGCTCTCCTCGCTCTCAGTGTGTCCCCGCCACTCTCCTCGCGCACTTTCACTGTGTCCCCGCCGTTCTCCTCGCTCTCACTGTGTCCCCGCCGCTCTCATCCGCTCTTTCACTGTGTCCCCGCCGCTCTCCTCACTCTCACTGTGTCCCCACCGTTCTCCTCGCGCTCTTTCACTGTGTCCCCGCCGCTCTCCTCGCTCTCACTGTGTCCCCGCCGCTCTCCTCGCTCTCACTGTGTCCCCGCCGCTCTCCTCGCTCTCACTGTGTCCCCGCCGCTCTCCTCGCTCTCACCGTGTCCCTGCCGGTCTCACTGTGTCCCCGCCGCTCTCCTCGCGCACTTTCACTGTGTCCCCGCCGTTCTCCTCGCTCTCACTGTGTCCCCGCCGCTCTCCTCGCGCTCTTTCACTGTGTCCCCGCTGCTCTCCTTGCTCTCACTGTGTCCCCGCCGCTCTCCTCGCGCTCTTTCACCGTGTCCCCGCCACTCTCCTCACTCTCACTGTGTCCCCGCCGCTCTCCTCGCGCTCTTTCACTGTGTCCCCGCTGCTCTCCTCGCTCTCACTGTGTCCCAGCCGCTCTCCTCGCTCTCAGTGTGTCCCCGCCACTCTCCTCGCGCACTTTCACTGTGTCCCCGCCGTTCTCCTCGCTCTCACTGTGTCCCCGCCGCTCTCATCCGCTCTTTCACTGTGTCCCCGCCGCTCTCCTCACTCTCACTGTGTCCCCACCGTTCTCCTCGCGCTCTTTCACTGTGTCCCCGCCGCTCTCCTCGCTTTCACTGTGTCCCCGCCGCTCTCCTCGCTCTCACTGTGTCCCCGCCGCTCTCCTCGCTCTCACTGTGTCCCCGCCGCTCTCCTCACTCTCACTGTGTCCCCGCCGCTCTCCTCGCTCTCACCGTGTCCCTGCCGCTCTCACTGTGTCCCCGCCATTCTCCTCACTCTCTTTCTCTGTGTCCCCGCCGTTCTCCTCGCTCACTTTCACTGTGTCCCCGCCGCTCTCCTCGCGCTCTTTCACTGTGTCCCCGCTACTCTCCTCGCTCTCACTGTGTCCCCGCCGCTCTCCTCGCGCTCCTTCACTTGTCCCCGCCGCTCTCCTCGCTCTCACTGTGTCCCCGCCGCTCTCCTCGCTCTCAGTGTCCCCGCCGCTCTCCTCGTGCTCTTTCACTCTGTCCCCGCCACTCTCCTCGCGCTCTTTCACTGTGTCCCCAAGGTTCTCCTCGCTCTTTCACTTAGTCCCCACCGCTCTCCTCGCGCTCTTTCACTGTGTCGCCGCCACTCTCCTCGCGCTCTCACTGTGTCCCCACCGCTCTCCTCGCTCTCACTGTGTCCCCGCCGCTCTCCTCGCTCTCACTGTGTCCCCGCGGCTCTCCTCGCGTTCTTTCACTGTGTCCCCACCGCTCATCTCGTGCTCTTTCACTGTGTCCCCACCGCTCTCATCGCTCTCACTCTGTCTCCACCGCTCTCCTCGCGCTCTTTCACTGTGTCGCCGCCACTCTCCTCGCGCTCTCACTGTGTCCCCACCGCTCTCCTCGCTCTCACTGTGTCCCCGCCGCTCTCCTCGCTCTCACTGTGTCCCCGCGGCTCTCCTCGCGTTCTTTCACTGTGTCCCCACCGCTCATCTCGTGCTCTTTCACTGTGTCTCCACCGCTCTCCTCGCGCTCTTTCACTCTGTCCCCACCGCTCTCCTCGCGCTCTTTCACTGTGTCCCCGCCGCTCTCCTCGCGCTCTTTCACTGTGCCCCCACCGCTCTCTTCGCGATCTTTCACTGTGTCCCCGCCACTCTCCTCGCGCTCTTTCACTGTCTCCCCACCGCTCTCCTCGCTCACACTGTGTCCCCGCCGCTTTCCTCGCTCTCACTGTGTCCCCGCGGCTCTCCTCGCATTCTTTCACTGTGTCCCCACCGCTCACCTCGTGCTCTTTCACTGTGTCCCCACCGCTCTCATCGCAATCTTTCACTGTGTCCCCGCCACTCTCCTCGCGCTCTTTCACTGTCTCCCCACCGCTCTCCTCGCGCTCTTTCACTGTGTCCCCGCCACTCTCCTCCCGCTCTTTCACTCTGTCCCTGCCACTCTCCTCGCGCTCTTTCACTGTGTCCCCGCCGCTCTCATTGCTCTCACTGTGTCCCCACCGCTCTCCTCGCGCTCTTTCACTGTGTCCCCGCTGCTCTCCTCGCGCTCTTTTACTGTGTCCCCGCGCTCTCCTCGCTCTCACTGTGTCCACGCCGCTCTCCTCGCGCTCTTTCACTGTGTCCCCGCCGCTCTCCTCGCTCTAACTGTTTCCCCGCCGTTCTCCTCGCGCACTTTCACTGTGTCCCCGCCACTCTCCTCGCTCTCACTGTGTCCCCGCCGCTCTCCTCGCTCTCAGTGTGTCCTCGCCGCTCTCCTCGCGCTCTTTCACCGTGTCCCCGCCACTCTCCTCACTCTCACTGAATCCCCGCCGCTCTCCTCGCGCTCTTTCACTGTGTCCCCGCCGCTCTCCTCGCTCTCACTGTGTCCCCGCCGCTCTCCTCGCTCTGTGTGTCCCCGCCGCTCTCCTCGCGAACTTTCACTGTGTCCCCGCCGTTCTCCTCGCTCTCACTGTGTCCCCGCCGCTCTCATCGCGCTCTTTCACTGTGTCCCCGCCGCTCTCCTCGCTCTCACTGTGTCCCCGCCGCTCTCCTCGCGCTCTTTCACTGTGTCCCCGCCGCTCTCCTCGCTCTCACTGTGTCTCCGCCGCTCTCCTCGCTCTCACCGTGTCCCAGCCGCTCTCACTGTGTCCCCGCCGTTCTCCTCGCTCTCTTTCACTGTGTCCCCGCCGTTCTCCTCGCTCACTTTCACTGTGCCCCGCCGCTCTCCTCGCGCTCTTTCACTGTGTCCCCGCCGCTCTCCTCGCTCTCACTGTGTCCCCGCCGCTCTCCTCGCTCTGTGTGTCCCCGCCGCTCTCCTCGCGAACTTTCACTGTGTCCCCGCCGTTCTCCTCGCTCTCACTGTGTCCCCGCCGCTCTCATCGCGCTCTTTCACTGTGTCCCCGCCGCTCTCCTCACTCTCACTGTGTCCCCACCGCTCTCCTCGCGCTCTTTCACTGTGTCCCCGCCGCTCTCCTCGCTCTCACTGTGTCCCCGCCGCTCTCCTCGCGCTCTTTCACTGTGTCCCCGCCGCTCTCCTCGCTCTCACTGTGTCTCCGCCGCTCTCCTCGCTCTCACCGTGTCCCAGCCGCTCTCACTGTGTCCCCGCCGTTCTCCTCGCTCTCTTTCACTGTGTCCCCGCCGTTCTCCTCGCTCACTTTCACTGTGCCCCGCCGCTCTCCTCGCGCTCTTTCACTGTGTCCCCGCCACTCTCCTCACTCTCACTGTGTCCCCGCCGCTCTTCTCGTGCTCTTTCACTGTGTCCCCACCGCTCTCCTCGCGCTCTTTCACTGTGTCCCCGCCGTTCTCCTCGCTCTCTTTCACTGTGTCCCCGCCGTTCTCCTCGCTCTCTTTCACTGTGTCCCCGCCGTTCTCCTCGCTCTCTTTCACTGTGTCCCCACCGTTCTCCTCGCTCTCTTAAACTGTGTCCCCGCCGTTCTCCTCGCTCTCTTTCACTGTGTCCCCGCCGCTCTCCTCGTGCTCTTTCACTGTGTCCCCGCCACTCTCCTCACTCTCACTGTGTCCCCGCCGCTCTCCTCGTGCTCTTTCACTGTGTCCCCACCGCTCTCCTCGCTCACTTTCACTGTGGCCCCGCCGCTCTCCTCGCGCTCTTTCACTGTGTCCCCGCCACTCTCCTCACTCTCACTGTGTCCCCGCCGCTCTCCTCGTGCTCTTTCACTGTGTCCCCACCGCTCTCCTCGCGCTTTTTCACTGTGTCCCCGCCGTTCTCCTCACTCTCACTGTGTCCCCGCCGTTCACCTCGCTCTCTTTCACTGTGTCCCCGCCGTTCTCCTCGCTCTCTTAAACTGTGTCCCCGCCGTTCTCCTCGCTCTCTTTCACTGTGTCCCCGCCGCTCTCCTTGCGCTCTTTCACTGTGTCCCCGCCACTCTCTTCACTCTCACTGTGTCCCCGCCGCTCTCCTCGTGCTCTTTCACTGTGTCCCCACCGCTCTCCTTGCGCTCTTTCACTGTGTCCCCGCCGTTCTCCTCGCTCTCACTGTGTCCCCGCCGCTCTCCTCGCGCTCTTTCACTGTGTCCCCGCCATTCTCCTCGCTCTCACTGTGTCCCCGCCGTTCTCCTCGCTCTCACTGTGTCTCCGCCGTTCTCCTCGCTCTCACTGTGTCTCCGCCGTTCTCCTCGCTCTCACTGTGTTCCCGCCGTTCTCCTCGCTCTCACTGTGTCCCCGCCGTTCTCCTCGCTCTCACTGTGTCCCCGCCGTTCTCCTCGCTCTCACTGTGTCCCCGCCGTTCTCCTCGCTCTCACTGTGTCCCCGCCGTTCTCCTCGCTCTCACTGTGTCCCCGCCGCTCTCCTCGCTCTCTTTCATTGAGTCCCCGCCACTCTCCTCGCTCTCACCGTGTCCCTGCCGCTCTCACTGTGTCCCGCCGTTCTCCTCGGTCTCTTTCACTGAGTCCCCGCCGCTCTCCTCGCTCTCACTGTGTCCCCGCCGCTCTCCTCGCGCTCTTTCACTTGTCCCCGCCGCTCTCCTCGCTCTCACTGTGTCCCCGCCGCTCTCCTCGCTCTCACTGTGTCCCCGCCGCTCTCCTCGCTCTCACTGTGTCCCCGCCGCTCTCCTCACTCTCATTGTGTCCCCGCTGCTCTCCTCATGCTCTTTCACTCTGTCCCCGCCACTCTCCTCGCGCTCTTTCACTGTGTCCCCAACGTTCTCCTCGTTCTTTCACTTAGTCCCCACCGCTCTCCTCGTGCTCTTTCACAGTGTCCCCGCCACTCTCCTCGCGCTCTTTCACTGTGTCCCCGCCGTTCTCCTCGCTCTTTCACTTCGTCCCCACCGCTCTCATCGCGCTCTTTCACTGTGTCCCCGCCGTTCTCCTCGCTCTCACTGTGTCCCCGCCGCTCTCCTCGCTCTCACTGTGTCCCCGCCGCTCTCCTCGCTCTCACTGTGTCCCCGCCGCTCTCCTCGCTCTCAATGTGTCCCCGCCGCTCTCCTCGCTCTCACTGTGTCCCCGCCGCTCTCCTCGTGCTCTTTCACTCTGTCCCCGCCACTCTCCTCGCTCTCACTGTGTCCCCACCGCTCTCCTCGTGCTCTTTCACTCTGTCCCCGCCACTCTCCTCGCGCTCTTTCACTGTGTCCCCGCCGTTCTCCTCGCTCTCACTGTGTCCCCGCCGCTCTCCTCATGCTCTTTCACTCTGTCCCCACCACTCTCCTCGCGCTCTTTCACTGTGTCCCCGCCGTTCTCCTCGCTCTCACTGTGTCCCCACCGCTCTCATCGCGCTCTCTCACTGTGTCCGCGGCGTTCTCCTTGCTCTCACTGTGTCCCCGCCGCCGTTCTCCTCGGGCTCTTTCACTGTGTCCCCGCCGCTCTCCTTGCGCTCTCTCACTGTGTCCCCGCCGTTCTCCTCGCTCTCACTGTGTCCCCGCCGTTCTCCTCGCTGTGTCCCCACCGCTCTCCTCGCGCTCTTTCACTGTGTTTCCACCGCTTTCCTCGCTCTCACTGTGTCCCCCCCGCTCTCCTCGCCCTCTTTTATCCTTTGTCCCCGCCGCTCTCCTCGCGCTCTTTCACTGTGTCCACACCGCTCTCCTCGCGCTCTTTCACTGTGTGTGTGTGTGTGTGTATGTATGAGTGTCTGTGTACGTATGAATGCTGTCATAATATACACACAGGTATATGATGGAGCACAGACAGGCAGTGATTGACACACCGGATGACCAGTGAACACACAGAACACAGCAGCCAATCACCAGACAGGACACGACCACTATAAAGCCAGAGGGCACTAGTTTTCCCGCTCTCTTGGGATCCAGCCTCGGAGACAGTCAGAGCCCGTGAGCAGCAACTAGAACATACACCATGTGGTAGTAAGATAGTCTGGTCAGGTTAGCCTCAGGTCTCCAGTCAAGTCAGCATAATGTCAACCCACAGTTAAAGTATGTATGATAGTTTCGAGTTCAATAAAATCAAGTTGCATTTCTTCAAGTGTTGGAAGCCTGTCTCTCTCACTGCTGCAATAAACGCAGTCCTCGCAGACCCGGCATACCCAACACATCAGGGTACCAGTGAGTTATGCTCGAGTTTGACGGACCTAACTTGAGATAGTCGGCCTTTGACCAGCGATCAGCCATCCGGAAACATGGACAGCGTCCGCCCTCCCCCGCAGCTCCTCATCGGCAGCAACCTCGGTGCTAACTGGAAGTTTTTCAAGCAGAAGTTCCAGCTGTATCTTGACGCCATCGACCTCGAGGCTGCATCGAATACCAGGAAGATCGCTCTCTTCCTCTCTACATCCAAGGACCACGCTATCCACATCTTCAACTCCCTCACCTTTGCTGAAGGCGAGGACAAGACAAAGTTTAAAATAGTCCTGCTGAAGTTCGGCAGCCACTGTGACATCGAAGTCAACGAGAGCTTTTGAACGCTCTGTGTTCCAGCAGAAGCTTCAGGGTAAGGATGAATCTTTTCAGTCCTTCTTAACCCATCTCCGTATCCTTGTGCAGTCCTGCAACTACGGCTCCACTTCCAACTCCATGGTCCGCGACCAGATCGTTTTCGGGGTCCACTCCGAACCCCTTCGCCAGCAGCTCCTTAAAGTTAAGCAGCTCACCCTTACCATCGCCATCGAAACCTGCGTCCTCCACGAGCACGCTAACAACCGGTACTCCCATACCAAGGCGGCAGAGATGGCGCGGCAAGGCCCCCACGATGCGGAGCGGGTGCAGGCCGTAAAACAGCTCCAGGGCCTGAGTCTGGATGAGGGCGGCCATTTCGCACGCTTTTCCCAGGCTCTTGTGCATGCGCGCCATGACCAAGGGGACGGCGAGGCCGACGACCGAACTGCACAGGTGCGCACATCGTTCGACCGCACCACGCATGCGCGGTGGCGCACTGAGCGTCCTGACATCGGCGCCATGACGTGCAACAACTATGGCTAGCCCATTTAAAGTGGCAATGTCCCGCAAAATCTCGGCGCTGTCTCCAGTGTGGCAAGCTTGGCCACTACGCAGCCCTGTGCAGATCTGCTCAACTGCCCAATACACAGCGATCCCAGTCGCAGAGCAGGAACATCCGGTCAGTACAGCAACCCGTTGCAGACTCCGACATGGTTCCAGATTCCGACACCGAGGGCCTCACATCCCCATTCTGGGTGGGTATCATCACCAAGCATACGATGCTTTCAGTGAAGAAGGTGAAACAACTCCCAGTGATGAGCATTGATCCGGACGATGAGTGGTGTGCCACCCTTATGGTCAAGGCTCGCATACGCTTCAGGCTGGACACCGGCGCTTCAGCGAACCTCATTTGAAAGTCTGACCTTGACACCATCCGCGTCAAGCCAAGCATTCTTCCACCGGCCTGCCAGCTCCTCGACTACAATGGCAATGCCATTGCTGCCAGTGGCTCATGCCAGCTTGCGGTATCCCATCGTTCTTCAAAAGCAACCCTGCGTTTTGAAATTGTAGGAACCAACAGAGCTTCCCTGCTCGGTGCTCGGGCCTGCAAAATCCTGAATCTGTGCGGCGGGTTCACACCATGTCGTCCGCAGAGACAACGGCCTCGCCAGATGTCAACTTCCAAGCCCAATTAGACGACATCACAGCACAATACCACAGCGTCTTCGAAGGTATGGGTACACTCCCTTACCGATACAAGATACCGCTGAAGCCGAATGCCACACCTGTGGTTCATGCACCGCGTCGGGTGCCGGCACCCCTTAAGGACCGCCTCAAGCAGCAGCTGCAAGACCTCCAGGGCCAGGGCATCATTTCTGAGGTCACTGAACCCACGGACTGGGTTAGCTCCATGGTTTGTGTCAAAAAGCCGTCGGGGAACTTCACATTTGTATCGACCCCAAAGATTTGAACCGGAACATCATGAGGGAACACTACCCTATACCTAAACGAGAAGAGCTCACCAGTGAAATGGCTCACGCCAAGTTTTTCATGAAGCTGGTGCCTCCATGGGGTTTGGCAAATACAGCTGGACGCGTCCAGTCGAAAGCTGTGTACATTTAACAACCCGTTCGGTCGCTACTGTTACAACCGGATGCCCTTTGGCATCTTCTCCGCCTCGGAGGTGTTCCACCGCATAATGGAGCAAATGATGGAGGGCAGCGAGGGGATGCGAGTGTACGTCGATGATATTATTATCTAGTCCACAACTCCTCAGGAGCACATCGATCGCCTCAAGCGAGTGTTCCACAGGATCCACGAGCATGGCCTCCGACTCAATAGAGCCAAATGCTCGTTCGGTCAACCAGAAAAAAAGTTCCTTGGCGACCATATTTCACGGTTCAGTGTGCAGCCAGATGCAGACAAGGTGTCGGTGATCAACGCCATGAAGACCCCGGAGGTCAATAAGGCGGTCCTCCGCTTCCTAGGAATAGTCAATTTCCTTGGGAAGTTTATCCCCAAAATTGCATTGCACACCACAGCTCTCCGCAATCTTGTCAAAAAAACTACGGACTTCCAGTGGCTCCCCGCTCATGAGCGAGAGTGGCGTGAGCTCAGGGTGAAACTCACCAAGGCCCCGGTACTGGCATTTTTCGACTCCGCCAAGGAGACGAAGATCTCCACTGACGCGAGCCAGGCTGGCATTGGGGCAGTACTCCTCCAGCGGGACGAATCCTCCTCCTGGGCCCAGTCGCATATGCCTCTGGAGCCATGACACCTACTGAGCAACGATACGCTCAGATTGAAAAAGAATGCCTGGGCCTCCTCACAGGGATTGACAAATTCCATGATTACGTGTATGGACTCCCCAAATTCACGGTCGAGACAGACTACAGGCCAGTGGTTCACATCATCCAAAAAGACCTCAATGATATGACACCATGGCTACAACGTATCCTCCTCAAACTCCGCCGCTACGATTTCGACCTGGTCTGCACCCCGGGCAAAGAGCTCATTGTGGCCGACGCACTCTCTAGATCCATTACCACGCCATGTGAGCAGTCAGACCTTGTCTGTCAGGTGGACGCTCAGGTGAAGTTTTGTGCATCCAACTTTCCGGCCACTGATGAAAGGGTCGTGCAAATTCATCAGGAGACAGCCAGGGATCCTTTACTCCAGCGGGTGGAGCGGCATCTCACGGATGGTTGGCAAAAGGGGCAGTGCCCCCAGTTTTATAATATAAAGGATGATCTAGCGGTAGTGGACGACATATTAATGAAGCTGGACAGGATAGTAATCCCACAGAGCATGCGAGAGCTGGTCCTCGGCCAAATCCACGAGGGTCACCTGGGGGTCGGAAAGTGTCGCCATCGAGCCCGAGAGGCAGTATATTGGCCAGGCATCAGTCAGGATATCGCCAACACGGTCCTCAGTTGCCCAAAGTGCCAAAGGTTCCAGCCGGCTCAGCCCAAAGAGACTCTACAGCCGCATGACCTGGTGTCCTCCCCATGGTCCAAAGTTGGTATTGACCTCTTTCATGCAAAGGGCCGAGACTATGTCCTCCTCGTGGACTACTTTTCCAACTACCCCGAGGTGGTCAGACTGACTGACCTCACATCAGCAACAGTCATTAAGGCATGCAAAGAGACTTTTGCCCGTCATGGCATTCCACTTACAGTTATGACTGATAATGGCCCATGTTTCTTCAACCAGGAGTGGACGGATTTTGCCCGGCTGTACAATTTTACACACGTCACTTCAAGCCCCCACTACCCCCCGTCGAATGGGAAGGCTGAGAAGGGGGTCCACATTGTTAAAAGACTGTTGTGCAAAGCTGCTGACTCGGGTTCGGATTTTAACCTGGCACTGTCAGCCTATCGGGCGACTCCTCTGTCCGCTGGCCTGTCCCCTGCACAGCTGCTAATGAACCGCACACTACGGACGACGGTGCCGGCTATCCACATCCCGGACCTTGACAATTTTCCGCTCCTGCAGAGGATGCAACAGTGTTGGGCTCAATGCAAGTCGGCGTACGACGCTCACGCCACAGATCTCCCTGCTCTGGCTCCTGCTGACCGAGTTTGTGTTCAGCTACCTGACGGTGGCTGGTCTGCCACATCAGTGGTGGTTAAGCAAGTGGCCCCGAGATCGTTCCTCGTTCGCATGCATGATGGCTCCTTTCTTCGGCGTAATAGGCGGGCACTGCGGCTACTTCCACGCCCGCCACCTGAACGTGACGTCCCGCCTCGCATGCTGGTTCCTCAGGACGTGCCCTTCCACAAGGCCACCGATCTGCCAGTTCTTTTACCGACCTCTACATTGGAGGCAGTTCCACCCGTTCAACTGCAGGCGGCCCCTGACCCACCCTTGAGGCGGTCAACCAGAACTCGTCGCCCACCACAGAGACTGAATTTATAGACTGAATGTTGCATTACCTTGTGATCCGTTTACACATCTGTACATATTGTTTCTTCCCAATTTGTTATCTGCCCTCTATCTGTATTTGACACCTTTCCATGTAAATACGTTAACATACTTTGTATATAGTCAGGCTCCTGTACACACACACACTCACTATTTATTGACCTACACACATTTTTTAAAAATAAGTAAAACAAAAGGGGGGGGGGGGGGGGGGGGGAGATGTCATAATATACACACAGGTATATGATGGTGCACAGACAGGCAGTGATTGACACACCGGATGACCAGTGAACACACAGAACACAGCAGCCAATCACCAGACAGGACACGACCACTATAAAGCCAGAGGGCACTAGTTTTCCCGCTCTCTTGGGATCCAGCCTCGGAGACAGTCAGAGCCCGTGAGCAGCAACTAGAACATACACCATGTGGTAGTAAGATAGTCTGGTCAGGTTAGCCTCAGGTCTCCAGTCAAGTCAGCATAATGTCAACCCACAGTTAAAGTATGTATGATAGTTATGAGTTCAATAAAATCGAGTTGCATTTCTTCAAGTGTTGGAAGCCTGTCTCTCTCACTGCTGCAGTAAACGCAGTCCTCGCAGACCCGGCATACCCAACACATCAAGTATGTGTGTGTACGTATGAGTGTGTGTGTACGTATGAGTGTGTGTATGTATGTATGAGTGTATGAGTGTGTGTATGAGTGTGTGCGTATGCATACGTATAAGTGTGTGTGCGTATGTAGGAGTGCGGGTACGAATGAGTGTGTGCGCATACATGAGTGTGTGTATATGTATTATTGTGCACCTGTGTGTATGTGTGTGTGTGTGTGTATATTTGTGAATCTGTATCTATGAGTGCATCTGTATGTATGAGTATGCACGTATGTGTATGAATGAGTGTGTGTGTGTGTACGCATGAGTGTGAGTGAGGGAATGTGTGTAGGTATGTGTGTGTATATGAGTGGTGTGTGTATGTATATGTGTATGAGTGGGTGTGTCATTTGAGTGTGTGTATTTGAATATGTACCTGTGTGAGTGCATGCACAAATGTGAATGTCTCAGTGTGAGTGAGAGAGTATAAGGTTGTGTTCGAGAGAGAGCGTGTACGAGTGTGTGTGAGAGAGACAGAGAGGAGGTGAGTGTGAGAATGTGATTGTATTGATGTGATGAAAGAAGCCAGGACGGGAAGATTAAACACTTGGCTCTTGTGTATACATGGAGGCCGGAGGCTAATTCCTGCCTCAGCACAATGACAATTTATTCTTCAATCCTTCACTGCCGACTAGGTTCAGTGTTTATTGCTCACCACTAATTGCCCATTGTGAAGGAGGTGGTGAGCTGCCTTCTTGAACTGAGAAAGCTCTCGGATTTTAACCCCAGCGACAATTGGGAAAGAGAGTTGTTCTCTTTATATATTAACGATCCAGATGACGGGACTGGGGGCATTCTGGCTAAGTTTGCCGATGATACAAAGATAGGTGGAGGGGCAGGTAGTATGGAGGAGGTGGGGAGGCTGCAGAAAGATTTAGACAGTTTAGGAGAGTGGTCCAAGAAATGGCTGATGAAATTCAACGTGGGCAAGTGCGAGGTCTTGCACTTTGGAAAAAAGAATAGAGGCATGGACTATTTTCTAAACGGTGACAAAATTCATAATGCTGAAGTGCAAAGGGACTTGGGAGTCCTAGTCCAGGATTCTCTAAAGGTAAACTTGCAGGTTGAGTCCGTAATTAAGAAAGCAAATGCAATGTTGTCATTCATCTCAAGAGGCTTGGAATATAAAAGCAGGGATGTACTTCTGAAGCTTTATAAAGCATTAGTTAGGCCCCATTTAGAATACTGTGAGCAATTTTGGGCCCCACACCTCAGGAAGGACATACTGGCACTGGAGCGGGTCCAGAGGCGATTCACACGGATGATCCCAGGAATGGTAGGCCTAACATACGATGAACGTCTGAGGATCCTGGGATTATATTCATTGGAGTTTAGGAGGTTGAAAGGAGATCTAATAGAAACTTACAAGATAATGAATGGCTTAGATAGGGTGGACATAGGGAAGTTGTTTCCATTAGCAGGGGAGACTAGGACCCGGGGGCACAGCCTTAGAATAAAAGGGAGTCACTTTAGAACAGAGATGAGGAGAAATTTCTTCAGCCAGAGAGTGGTGGGTCTGTGGAATTCATTGCCACAGAGGGCGGTGGAGGCCGGGACGTTGAGTGTCTTTAAGACAGAAGTTGATAAATTCTTGATTTCTCGAGGAATTAAGGGCTATGGAGAGAGAGCGGGTAAATGGAGTTGAAATCAGCCATGATTGAATGGTGGAGTGGACTCGATGGGCCGAATGGCCTTACTTCCGCTCCTATGTCTTATGGTCTTATGGAGAGTGACCTGGAAGGCAGCCAAGCTGTCATGTTCCACTTAATTGTGCCAGTGAGTTCACAGCGTGGCTTCAGCTCCAGCTGACGAAAATGCATTTCACTTGTATCTTATGTCGCTCATGTCTCAGCAGAGAACTCAATCTTAGCTCTGAGGCAAAGGGTACTGGGTTCAAACCTGAACTCTAGAGGAAATATACCATAATCTAGACCAACACGCCTCAGACAGCACTGCGGGTGTGCTGTATGTGGTAGTCACCACTAACTGTATTAGATGTATTACGGTCAGACTCATATACTAGAGGTACATGGGTAAATCCCTGCCTGCTGGCTCCGCCCAATAGGCGGTATATAAATGTGTGTGCTCACCGGTGCTGTTGCCATTCTGGTAGCAGCTACAGGAGGCACCACATCTTTGCTCAATAAAGCCTTGATTATTCCACTACTCTCATCTTTGTGGTAATTGATAGTGCATCAATTTATTGAGCAAAGATTTTTAAAACGATGTAACTTCGCATCAAGCCTGATCGCCTGCAGCTGAGCCCTCAAGCAGCCAACGCTACGTCCGCTTTTGACCACTGGCTAGCCTGCTTCGAAAGTTATATCCGAACATCGGCTGAACAACCCTCGGACGCACAGAAGCTCCTGGTCCTTTATTCATGGCTGATCCCTGACATTTTTCCTCTCATCCGGGATGCGCCCACTTACTCCGAAGCAATGGAGCTCCTGAAGGGACATTACGTTCGGCTAGTCAATCAACTATACGCCAGGCACCTCCTGTCCATGAGACAGCAACTCCTCGGTGAGTCCCTGGACATCCTGGGGAGGAACTGTGACTGCCAGGCAGTTTCGGCAGTCCAGCACACAGAACCTTTAATCTGAGACACCTTCGTTATGGGCATGGGGTGGGCGTATATCCACCAGCGCCTATTGGAAGGGGGTACACTTGATCTTGCGGGAACCAGGCAGCTCACAAATTTGTTAACAGTCGTATGCCCCCGACCGCACGGCACCCTCATGGACATCGTGGGCCCCACCAGCTGCCGACTCCAGCTTACTGCAAGCTTGCGCCGCGTAGCAGCCAGCCAACCCTGGGGGGCCCAAATGCTATTTGTGTGGGCAGAACAAACACCCCCGGCAGCGCTGCCCGGCGCGGAGCGCAACCTGCAACGGATGCGGAAAGAAGGGACACTTTGCTGCTGTGTGCCAGGCCCGGTTGGTCGCCGCTGTTTCAAGGCTCAGCGTTCCTACACCCCCCATGTGCGACACGGGCGCCGCCATTTTCCTCCTTGCCAGCCATGTGCAGCCCCTGGGCGCTGCCATTTTCTTCTCCACAGGCCACGTGCGGCGCATGGGCAGAGGTGGGGGAGGACGTAGAGCCGGAAGTTGCTAACTCTACGCCTTGGACGGTGAGGGTCGCGATGCAGTACCTCCGGAAGGGTCTCTCTCACTCACACTGAGACATTCACATTTGTGCATGCACTCACGCAGGTATATATTCAAATTCACACACTCAAATGACACACCCACTCATACACATATACATACACACACCACTCAGACACACACATACCTACACACATTCCCTCACTCACACTCATGCGTACACACACACATACTCATTCATACATACACACATACTCATTCATACACATACGCGCATACTCATACATACAGATGCACTCATACATACAGATTCACAAATATACACACACACACATATACACACTCACACACATACACACAGGTGCACACTCAATCATATACACACACTCATGTACGCACACACACTCATACGTACGCATACGCATCTTTAATGCTGCCTGCCATGGGCGCCGCCATCTTCGTCGCCATTTTGGACGGTGCCTCAGGACCCCTTCTCGTCGGGAAGCTCGTCTGGCCGCTCATCGCCTGCCACCACCGCTGACCAGCCCGGGGCCTCCCAGCATCGGCCGCAGCTCGCCTCGATCACCCTGGACCAGTCCCGACCCCGCAACCTCACAACCGCGGCGTCAACGGTGAAAATCGACGGGCACAATACGCCCTGCCTTTTTGACTCCGGGAGAACGGAGAGGTTCATCCACCCCACGACGGTAAGGCGCTGCTCTCTCGCGGTACACCCCGTTACCCAGAAAATCTCCCTGGCCTCCGAATCCCATTCCATGGAAATCCGGAGGTACTGCATCGCGACCCTCACCGTCCAAGGCGTAGATTAGCAACTTCCGGCTCTCCGTCCTCCCCCACCTCTGCGCTGCCCTATTACTCAGCCTGGACTTCCAATGCCACCTTCAAAGCTTAACTTTAAAATTCGGCGGACCCCTACCCCCCCTCACCGTATGCAGCCTCAAGACCCTTAAGGTCGATCCACCTTCCTTGTTTGCGAACCTCACCCCGGATTGCAAACCCATCACCAGCAGGAGCAGATGGTACAGTGCCCAGGACAGGACCTTCAGCAGGTCGGAGGTCCAACGGCTTCTGCGGGAAGGCAACATTGAGGCCAGCAACAGCCCCTGGAGAGCCCAAGTGGTAGTAGTAAAGACTGGGAGAAGCACAGGATGATCATTGACAACAGTCAAACCATTAATTGGTACACGCAGCTCGACGCGTACCCCCTCCCACGCATATCTGACATGGTCAATCAGATTGCACAGTATCGGGTCTTTTCCACAGTGGACCTGAAGTCCGCCTACCACCAGCTCCCCATCCGCCCGGAGGACCGCGAATACTCTGCGTTCGAAGCAGATGGCCGCCTCTATCACTTCCTTAGGGTTCCCTTTGGCGTCACTAATGGAGTCTCGGTCTTCCAACGTGAGATGGACCGAATGATTGACCGGTACGGACTGCGGGCCACCTTCTGTAGCTAGACAACGTCGCCATCTGCGGCCACGATGAGCAGAACCACGACGTTAACCTCCTATAAGTTCTCCACACCGCCAAACTCCTTAATCTCACGTACAATAAGGAGAAATGCATGTTCCGCACCAACCGCTTAGCCATCCTTGGCTATGCCGTGGAAAATGGAGTTCTAGGCCCGACCCCGACCTCAAACAGGCAGGCCCGTCGGCCTTCTTTTCCCGCACCCTCCATGCCTCTGAAATCCGGCACTCCTCTGTGAAAAAAGAGGCCCAAGCCACTGTGGAAGCTGTGCGGCATTGGAGGCATTACCTGGCTGGCAGGAGATTCACTCTCCTCACTGACCAACGGTCGGTTGCCTTCATGTTCAACAATACACAGCGGGGTAGGATCAAAAATGATAAGATCTTGAGGTGGAGGATCGAGCTCTCCACCTACAATTACGAGATTTTGTATCGCCCCGGGAAGCTCAACGAGCCCCCTGATGCCCTATCCCGCGGTACATGTGCCAGCGCACAAGTGGACCGACTCTGGGCCCTCCACGATGGCCTCTGTCACCCGGGGGTCATCTGGTTCTTCCATTACATCAAGGCCCGCAATGTGCCCTACTCCATTGAGGTCAGGACCATCACCAGAGACTGCCAGTTCTGAGCAGAGGGCAAGCAGCACTTCTACCGGCCAGATCGAGCTCACCTGGTGAAGGCCTCCCGCCCCTTTGAGCGCCTCAGCATGGACTTCAAAGGGCCCCTCCCCTCTACCGACCGCAACATGTACTTTCTGAACGTGGTCGATGAGTACTCCTGGTTTCCTTTCACTATCCCATGCCCTGATATGACTTCTGCCACGGTCATTAAAGCACTCCACAGCATCTTCACTCTGTTCGGTTTCCCCACCTATATCCACAGCGATCGGGGATCCTCCTTTATGAGTGATGAGCTGCGCCAGTTCCTGCTCAGCAAGGGCATTGCCTCGAGCAGGACGACCAGCTACAACCTCCGGGTAAACGGACAGGTGGAGAGGGAGAACGGGACGGTCTGGAAGGCCGTCCTGCTGGCCCTACGGTCTGAAAATCTCCCGGTCTCCCGCTGGCAGGAGGTCCTCCCCGACGCGCTCCACTCCATTCGGTCGCTCCTCTCCACCGCGACTAACGAAACCCCCCATGAACGTCTCTTTGCCTTCCCCAGAAAGTCCACCTCTGGGGTCTCGCTCCCAACAGGGCTGACAGTCCTTGGACCCGTCGTCCTTCGCAAGCAGGAAAGAGTCCACCTTCGAAAGAGTCCACCTCCTGCACTCAAACCCGCAGTACGCCTACGTGGCGCACCCTGACGGGCGCCAGGACACAGTCTCCCTCCAGGACCTGGCACCTACTGGATCCCCACCCATGGCCCCCGACCAGACACCCCCCCCCAACCCCCCTTCAGTTGCCCCATTCAACTCTGCGCCACTCACACTCCCCCCAGATCACCTCATCACAGCCCCCACCCCAGCAGGATCCGTCCTCCCACTGGTTCCGCTCAGGTGCAACAAAGACGAGGACAACACGCTCCCGGAGTCACAGGCGGCCATGTCGGTGCCCACATCACCACCAGGACTGAGGCAATCACAGCGGAGGATCAAGGCCCCCGACAGACTTAACTTGCAAAATTTTTCCACCACCCCCGCTGGACTCCTTTTTTAACAGGGGGTGAATGTGGTAGTCACCACTAACTGTATTAGATGTAGTACGGTAAGATTCATATACTAGAGGTACATGGGTCAATCCCTGCCTGCTGGCTCCGCCCAATAGGTGGTGTATAAATGTGTGTACTCGCCAGTGCTGCGGCCAGTCTAGTAGCTGCTACAGGGGGCACCACATCTTTGCTCAATAAAGGCTCGATTATTCACCACTCTCGTCTTTGTAGTAATTGATAGTGCATCACTGTACTATCTCATTGTCTGAGGGAGGGTCAGTAAAATGTTTATCCTGCCAGCCTGTTCCGTAACTGTCCTGGAATTGTCTCGGGGGACAAGGTAGAGGGAGCTTTACTCTGTATCTAACCCCGTGCTGCACCTGCCCTGGGAGTGTTTGATGGGGACAGTGTAGAGGGAGCTTTATTCTGTATCTAACCCCGTGCTGTACCTGTCCTGGGAGTGTTTAATGGGGATAGTGTAGAGGGAGCTTTACTCTGTATCTAACCCTGTGCTGTACCTGTCCTGGGAGTGTTTGATGGGGACAGAGCAGAGGGAGCTTTACTCTGTACTAACCCCGTGCTGTACTTGTCCTGGGATTGTTTGATGGGGACAGTGTAGAGGGCGCTTTACTCTGTATCTAACCCCGTGCTGTACCTGTCCTGGGAGTGTTTGATGGGGACAGTGTGGAGGGAGCTTTACTCTGTATCTAACCCCGTGCTGTACCTGGCCTGGGAGTGTTTGATGGGACAGTGTAGTGGGAGCTTTACTCTGTATCTAACCCCGTGCTGTACCTGTCCTGGGAGTGTTTGATGGGGACAGGATAGAAGGAGCTTCACTCTGTATCTAACCCTGTGCTGTACCTGTCCTGGGAGTGTTTGATGGGGACAGGATAGAGGGAGCTTCACTCTGTATCTAACCCCATGCTGTACCTGTGCTGGGAGTGTTTGATGGGGACAGTGTAGAGGGAGCTTTACTCTGTATCTAACCCCGTGCTGTACCTGTCCTGGGAGTGTTTGATGGGGACAGTGCAGAGGGAGCTTTACTCTGTATATAACCCCATGCTGTACCTGTCCTGGGAGTGTTTAATGGGGACAGTGTTGAGGGAGCTTTACTCTGTATCTAACCCCGTGCTGTACCTGTCCTGGGAGTGTTTGATGGGGACAGTGTAGAGGAAGCTTTACTCTGTATATAACCCCATGCTGTACCTGTCCTGGGAGTGTTTAATGGGGACAGTGTTGAGGGAGCTTTACTCTGTATCTAACCCTGTGCTGTACCTGTCCTGGGAGTGTTTGATGGGGACAGTGTAGAGGGAGATTTAATCTGTATCTAACCCCGTGCTGTACCTGTCCTGGGAGTGTTTGATGGGGACAGTGTAGAGGGAGCTTTACTCTGTATCTAACCCTGTGCTGTACCTGTCCTGGGAGTGTTTGATGGGGACAGTGTAGAGGGAGATTTAATCTGTATCTAACCCTGTGCTGTACCTGTCCTGGGAGTGTTTGATGGGGACAGTGAAGAGGGAGATTTAATCTGTATCTAACCCCGTGCTGTACCTGTCCTGGGAGTGTTTGATGGGGACAGTGTAGAGGGAGCTTTACTCTGTATCTAACCCTGTGCTGTATCTGTCCTGGGAGTGTTTGATTGGGACAGTGTAGAGGGAGCTTTACTCTGTATCTAACCCTGTGCTGTACCTGTCCTGGGAGTGTTTGATGGGGACAGTGTAGAGGGAGCTTTACTCTGTATCTAACCCCATGCTGTACCTGTCCTGGGAGTGTTTGATGGGGACAGTGTAGAGGGAGCTTTACTCTGTATCTAACCCCATGCTGTACCTGTCCTGGGAGTGTTTGATGGGGACAGTGTAGAGGGAGCTTTACTCTGTATCTAACCCCGTGCTGTACCTGTCCTGGGAGTGTTTAATGGGGACAGTGTAGATGGAGCTTTACTCTGTATCTAACCCTGTGCTGTACCTGTCCTGGGAGTGTTTGATGGGGACAGTGTAGAGGGAGCTTTACTCTGTATCTAACCCTGTGCTGTACCTGTCCTGGGAGTGTTTGATGGGGACAGTGTAGAGGGAGCTTTACTCTGTATCTAACCCCGTGCTGTACCTGTCCTGGGAGTGTTTGATGGGGACAGTATAGAGGGAGCTTTACTCTGTATCTAACCCCATGCTGTACCTGTCCTGGGAGTGTTTGATGGGGACAGTGTAGAGGGAGATTTAATCTGTATAAAGTGTGATTGTCGAAGATTTTATTTCAACAGTGGAAGCAATCATGTACAGTATATTCTGATTTTCGTGTTCTCTCGGTGATTAAAGAACAAGGAACAGATCGAATAAAGATTCAAAGGCTGGCCTGAACTCCAGGCAGGAACATATTCGAATTAGAATCGACGCAGCTGATGAATCATCTGACATTTGACGTCTTCGGCCATTGTCGCAGCTGGCAGCTCGTTCTCTTGTGGAGTGCCTGATGGTGATTGGTCAGTGAGGCCCTGCAGGTCAGAGTTGCATTCTATGTCCTAGGGCCTAGCGCAATAGGGTCATCCTGGATTCCACATCGTATATTGGCAGGAACAGCAACGTCTGTACACGTGAGAGGCAGAAGTTGAGCAAATATTAACCAGTCAAATAGGAGGATCCTGCTGCACTGGACTGCTACACTGTCGCAGGGCCAGTACTGGAGAAGTGGGGCACTGTCGCAGGGTCAGTACTGAGGGAGCACTGCATAGTTGCAGGGTCAGTACTGAAGGAGTGCTGCACTGTCACAGGGTCAATACTGAAGGAGTGCTGCACTGTCAGAGGGTCAGTACTGAAGGAGCGCTGCACTGTCAGAGGGTCAGTACTGAAGGAGTGCTGCGCTGTTGCAGGGTCAGTACTGAAGGAGCGCTGCACAGTTGCAGGATCAGTATTGAGAGAGTGCTGCACTGTCAGAGGATGAGTACTGAGGGAATGCTGCACTTTCAGAGGGTCAGTACTGAGGGAGTGCTGCACTGTCAGTGGATGAGTACTGAGGGAGTGCTGCACTGTCAGAGGCTCAGTACTGAGGAAGTGCTGCACTGTTGGAGGGCCAGTACTGAGGGAGGTCTGTCTGCCATCTCGGGTGGGTGGAAAAGATCCCACTGTCACTATTTGGAAGGAGGGGAGTGCAGGGGGGGGGGGTTCTCCCAGGTGTCCTGGTGCCAATATATATCCCTCAAGCAACATCACTGAAAAACAGACAATATGGATCAAGTCACATTTTTGTTCGTGGGATCCTGCTGTTGTAAAAGTAGCCGCTGCATTTCATACATTACAGCAGCAGCCTTGCTCCAACAAATGTCCCTTGTTGACTGGGAAAGTGTTTGGGAAATCCTGAGGGATAATAGGCGCTCGAGGAATGCAGGCTCCCTCTGCAATCGCTGCAGTTATCTGTTTCGGTGCTTGAGGGGGACTGAGGGCTACTCACCAATCTGTGCAGGCTTCGGCAGATTCAGATTGTTCATTAATTCAATGAATTCTGCTAGTGGTTTTGTAAAACGCCGGTTGAGTTTCCGCTCCTCCTCCACAGTCGTCACGGTCTGACCTGTCAAACAAACACAGTCAAATTGGTGACCGCTGGAAGCATAAGTCTCTGTTTGGAACAGGACGAGGCCCATTCAGCCTCCTTGAGCCTGTAACACAAGAACAGGAGGAGGCCCCATTCAGCTCTTTCGAACCAGTTACTCAGTAATAGGAGGGCCCATTCAACACCCCCCGAACCTGTTACACAGGAACAGGAAAAGGCCCCATTCAGCCCTCTCCAGCCTGTTACATAGGAACAGAAAGAGACACATTCAGCCCTCGAATGTGTTACACAGGAACAGGAGCAGGCCCCATTCAGCCCTCTCCAGCCTGTTACATAGGAACAGGAAGACACACATTCAACCCTCGAATGTGTTACACAGGAACAGGAGCAGGCCCCATTCAGCCCTCTCCAGCCTGTTACATAGGAAGAGACACATTTAGCCCACTTGAGCCCATCACACAGGAACATGAGGACATCCATTCAGCCTCTTGAGCCTGTTTCACAGGAACGGGAAGCCACATTCAGCCCTCTCGTGGCCAGCACACAAGAACAGGACAAGGCTGCATTCAGCCCTCTCAAGCCTGTTTCACAGGAACAGGAGACGGCCCCATTCAACCCCCTCAAGTCCGTTGCACAGGAACAAGAGGAGGCCCCATTCAACCCTCTCCGTGCCCAATACACAGGAACAGGAGAAGGCCGCATTCAGCCCTCTTGAGCCTGTTACACAGGAACATGAGGAGGCGGTGGTGTAATGGTATTGTCGCTGGACTAGTAATCCAGAAACCCAGGGTATTCATCTGGGGACCCAGGTTCGAATCCCACCACAGCAAGTGGTTGAATTTAAATTCAATAAAATATCTGAAATTAAAAGTCTAATGATGAGATTGTCAATTGTCGTAAAAACCCATCTGGTTCATTAATGTCCTTTAGGGAAGGAAACTTGCCATTCTTACCTGGTCTGGCCTACACGTGACTCCAGACCCAAAGCAATGTGATTGACTCTTAAATGGCCTCTGAAATGGCCCAGCAAGCTGCTCAGTTCTATTCAACTACAAAAACACAAAAAAGGAATGAAACCGGACAGACCATCCGGAATTAACCCAGGCACCAAAACAACAACAGCAAACCCAGCCCTGTCAACACTGAAAAGCCCTCCCTACTAACATCTTGGAGCTTTGTGCCAAAGTTGGGAGAGCTGTCTCACAGACTAGTTAAACAACTGCCTGATATAGTCATACTCACAGAATCATATCTTACAATGTCCCAGACACCACTATGACCATTCCTGGGTATGACCTGTCTCACCGTCAGGACAGGCACAGCAGAGGCTGTGGCACAATGGTGTGCAGTCAGGGGGGAGTTGCTCTGGGAGTCCTCAACATTGACTCTGTACTCCATGAAGGTTTATGGCTTCAGGTCAAACATGGGCAAGGAAACCTCCTGCTGATTACAAAGTACCGTCCACCATCAGCTGATGAATCAGTGCTCCTCCATGTTGAACACCACTTGGAGGAACCACTGAGGGTGGTAAGGGCACAGAATATACTCTGGGTGGGGACTTCAATGTCCATCACCAAGAGAGGCTCGGTAGTACCACCACAGATAGAGCTGGCTGGGTCCTAAAGGACATAGCTGCTAGACTGGGACTGCAGCAGGTGGTGAGGGAACCAACAAGAGGGAACAACATATTTGACCTCATCCTCACCAACCTGCCTGTTGCAGATGCATCGGTGACCACCGCACTGTCCTTGTGGAGACAAAGTCCAATCTTCACATTGAGGATACCCTCCATCGTGTTGTATGGCACTACCACCATGCTAAATGGATAGACTTCGAACAGATCTAGCAACTCAAGACTGGGCATCCATGAGGCACAGTGGGCCATCAGCAGCAGCAGAATTGTACTCAGCCAAACAGCATAAACAGCATAAGCAGCAAGTAATAGACAGAGCTAAGCAATTCCATAATGAACGCAGCAAACCTAAGCTCTGTAGTTCTGCCACATCTAGCCGTGAATGGTGGTGGACAATTAAGCAACTCACTGGAGGAGGCGGCTCCACAAATATCCCGATCCTCAATGATGGAGGAGCCCAGCACATATGTGCGAAAGACAAGGTGGAGGCATTCGCAACAATGTTCAGCCAGAAGTGCCAAGCAGATGTCCCATCTCAGTCTCCAGTGCAGCTGCAACACTGGCAGCTACCGGGCAATGTGGAAAATTGCCCAGATGTGTACACAAGAAACAGATGAAATCTAACCCAGCAAAATCCCAGCCTAATAGTCAACTCTCCATCTTCAGTAAAGTGATTGAAGGCATCATCAACAGTGCTATCGAGTGGCACTTACTCAGCAATAACCTGCTCACGGAAGCTTAGTTTATGTTTTGCCAAGGTCACTCAACTCCTGACCTCATTACAGCGTTGGTTCAAACATGGACGAAAGAACTGAATGCCAGATGTGAGGTGAGAGTGACTGCCCTTGACACCAAGGAGTCAATGGGGTGGGCAGCACGGTGGCACAGTGGTTAGCACTGCTGCCTCACGGTGCCGAGGTCCCAGGTTCGGTCCCGGCTCTGGGTCACTGTCCGTGTGGAGTTTGCACATTCTCCCCGTGTCTGCGTGGGTTTCGCCCCCACAACCCAAAAGATGTGCAGGGTAGGTGGATTGGCCACGCTAAATTGCCCCTTAATTGGAAAAAATGAATTGGGCACTCTAAATTTATTTTAAAAAAGGATCAGAAACTGAATTGGACTAGCCCCATTAATACTGTGGCTACCAGGGCAGGTCAAAGGGTAGGAATCCTGCGGCGAACAACTCCCTTCCTGATCCCCCAAAGACTGTCCACCATCTACAAGGCACAAGTCAGGAGTGTAACGGAATACTCTCCACTTGCCTGGATGAGTGCAGCTCCAATAACATTCAAGAAGCTCGATACCATCCAGGACAAAGCAGCTGCTTGATTGCTGCCCCTTCCACAAATATTCAAACCCTCCATCACTGACGAACAGTGGTAGCCGTGTGTACCATCTACAAGATGCACTGCAGTAAAGCGCCACGGTTCCTTAAACAGAACCTTCCAAACCTATGACTGATGCCATCCAGAAGGACAAGGGCAATAGATACCTTGGAACCCCACCACCTGGAGGTTCCCCTCCAAGTCACTCACCACCCTGACTTGGAAATATATCGCCGTTCCTTCATTGTCGTTGGGGCAACATCCTAGAACTCCCTCCCTAATGGCACAGTGGGTGCACCTGCACCTCAAGGACTGCAGCGGTTCAAGAAGGCACCTCATCACCACCTTCTGAAGGGCAGCTAGGGATGGGCAATAAATACCAGCGACGCCCACATCCCGTAAATGAATTTTTTAAAAATCATCTTCAAACCTCTCGATATGAGATGACTCCTTAATCTTCCAGACCGGAGTGTATACAGTTCTGGCCTGTGAAACATGTCCTCGGAATTTAACCTTTTCAGCTTCGGGATCATTCTGGTGAATCTTCCCTATGCACCCCCTCCCACCCCCCCTCCTCTCCCCCCCTACCCCCCTGCTCCCCCCCCACCCCCCTCCTCCCCCCCCCACCACCCCCCCTCTCCCCCCCACCCCCCTCCTCCCACCCCCCCACCCCCTCCCACCCCGTCGGGCGACGGACGTAGTTGATAAGACCAGGAGCTCAGTGAGAGGGAGAGGAATGTGTCCGAACATGAATTATGGGCATTCACCCAGAGCAGTGTCTCAGTTCCTGAAAGTATACCGAAAGTAGTGTGTGCCTGGGAGGAAAGATCCGTGCCTCTGATTCCTGATGGATTGGAATTCCCCACTCGCAATCCTTCAAACTGTCACCATTAACTCATTCCTGTTCTCGTTTTCAACATTAATCTCTCCCCTCACCTCCATCCCTCAAAGGGGCGGTGTCTCTCCCCTGTCAGTATATCCACCTTCCCTCAGGCACGGTCCGTGGGGGGGGGGGGGGGGGGGGGGGGGGGGGGGGGGGAGTTGGAGGGAGAGGCTGCCCCCATTGAGACTGTCTGCCAGGCATTGGGAAATCACAAATGGTTTTCTGTTCTAAATGTGAACACACAGATATAAAATAAGGGGGGGGGGGAAAACGTGGAAAAATGTGAGGCAATAGTGCCAACCAGAATTGGGATTCATATAGGGGACCTGTGATCGGAGGTGAGATTTTTAAGATATTGTGATGGGATGTGTGGTGTGCTGGAATTCTTATATAGCTTAAATTTTGTTAAAAGAGAGTAAATAAGGTGGTTAAGGATAGTCATGGCAGGAGAGCTTGCACCTGCAATACGCTCCTCCTATACTATGTGGCAAATAATGGAAGCTTCAGTTGTCCCTGGTGACTACATGTGCAGGAAGTGTGTCCAACTGCAGCTACTGGCTAACTGCAATTCGGAGCTGGAGCGGAGAGTGGATTCGCTGTGGGATGTCCGCGATGCTGAGCAGGTCATGGATAGTGTAGCACCGTCAATATGACGCGAGGCAGGTTGAGGTAATGTCAATTGAAGGCTTTATTAAGCAGAACTTTATCCCCAGCAGCGTGGTTACAGAATGCAGCTGCTGAGGGAAATGGAGGGAAAAGCTGGGTTCTTATACGGGCATTTCTGGGTGGAGTCCAGTAGGTGGCAGATCCTATCAGGACCTGGCATCCCTCCACCAATAGCCTGTCGACACGTGGTGTACCGTATTTCCCCTAATACATACCACCACATTCACCCCTTGTTGAAAAAGAACCCGGCGGGATGGTGGTTCGCATGGTGGTAGGGGTTTACAGAGTCGGTACTGTGCCATAACTTTGAACAAAACACAAAATTATCGCTTCAACTGGGCCAACGGGCCAAACAGGGTCGGCATGATGCCATAACTATAACAAGACACAATAACTGAAAACGTTGAGAGTTAAAGTGATTTAATGAGCCGGATGGGAACCCTGGTCGTCCTTTCCGATCATCTCGGGCGTGTTGGTGATGGCGCTGGCTCGAGTCCCGTCAACTCTGGGAGCGTAGCGCTGTCCCCTGTGTCCTTACTCCTGGGCGGGTCTGGGAGGAGAACCGAACCCCCCGGGAAGGGGGTGGCTGCGGGATGAACCGTCGGGAGTGAAGAGGTGGTGATTGGCATTGGGGGGGTGTGGGTAGCTCCGGCGGGCGCCTGGTCTCGCAGGGAGACCGTGTCCTGTCGGCCATCGGGGTACTCCACATAGGCGTATTGTGGGTTGGCGTGAAGGAGATGCACCCGTTCCACCAACGGATCTGACTTGTGCGCCCGCACATGTTTCCGGAGCAGAATGGGTCCCGGAGCTGCTAGCCAGGTCGGAAGTGGCGTTCCAGAGGAGGACTTCCCAGGAAAGAGGAGGAGGCGCTCGTGAGGCGTTTGATTCATGGTGGTGCACAGCAGGGACCGGATAGAGTGAAGGGCATCCGGGAGGACTTCCTGCCAGCGGGAAATTGGGAGACTCCTAGACCAGAGGGCCAGCAGGACGGCCTTCCAGACCGTTCCATTCTCCCTTTCTACCTGCCCGTTCCCCCGGGGGTTGTAACTGGTCGTCCTGCTCGAGGCTATGCCCTTGCTGAGCAGGAATTGACGCAGTTCGTCACTCATAAAGGAGGACCCCCTGTCGCTATGGATACAGTCGGGGAAACCGAACAGTGTAAAAATGGTACCGAGGGCTTTAATGACCGTGGACGCTGTCATGTCGGGGCAGGGGATGGCGAAAGGGAAACGGGAGTATTCGTCAACGACGTTCAGGAAGTACGCGTTGCGATCGGCGGAGGGGAGGAGGCCTTTGAAATCCAAACTGAGGCGTTCAAAGCGTCGAGAGGCCTTAACCAGGTGCGCTCTATCTGGCCTGAAAAAGTGCGGTTTGCACTCAGCGCAGACCTGGCAGTTTCTGGTGACTGTTCGGAAGTCCTCGACGGAGTAGGGGAGGTTGCGGGCCTTAAGGAAGTGGTAGAAACGAGTGACCCCCGGGTGGCAGAGGTCCTCGTGGAGGGCTTGTAGACAGTCCACTTGTACATTGGCACATGTGCCGCGAGATAGGGCATCGGACGGCTCGTTCAGCTTTCCGGGACGGTACAAGATCTCATAATTGAAGGTGGAGAGTTTGATCCTCCACCGCAAGATCTTGTCGTTCTTGATCTTGCCCCGCTGTGCATTATCGAACATGAAGGCAACCGACCGTTGGTCAGTGAGGAGAGTGAATCTCCTACCGGCCAGGTAATGCCTCCAGTGTCGCACAGCTTCCACTATTGCTTGTGCCTCCTTTTCCAATGAGGAGTGCCGGATTTCTGAAGCGTAGAGGGTTCGGGAGAAGAAGGCCACGGGTCTGCCTGCTTGGTTGAGGGTGGCCGCCAGAGCTACATCCGATGCGTCGCTCTCGACCTGGAAGGGGAGGGACTCGTCGATGGCGCGCATCGTGGCCTTTGCGATATCCGCTTTGATGCGGCTAAAGGCCTGGCATGCCTCTGTCGACAGGGGAAAAGTAGTGGACTGGATTAGCGCACGGGCCTTGTCGGCATATTGTGGAACCCACTGGGCGTAATAAGAAAAGAAGCCCAGGCAACGTTTCAGGGCTTTGGCACAGTGGGGGAGAGGGAACGCCATGAGGGGCGCATGCATTCAGGGTTGGGGCCTATCACTCCATTACGCACTACGTAGCCCAGGATGGCTAGACGATCGGTGCGGAACACGCATTTTTCTTTGTTGTAAGTGAGGTTCAGGGCGTGAGCGGTCTGGAGGAATTTTTGGAGGTTGGCGTCGTGGTCCTGCTGGTCGTGGCCGCAGATGGTGACGTTGTCGAGATACGGGAACGTGGCCCGTAAACCGTGCTGGTCAACCATTCGGTCCATCTCTCGTTGGAAGACCGAGACTCCGTTCGTGACGCTGAATGGAACCCTTAAAAAGTGGTATAACCGCCCGTCTGCTTCGAAGGCAGTATAGTTGCGGTCACCGGGACGGATGGGGAGCTGGTGGTAGGCGGACTTGAGGTCCACGGTGGAAAAGACCTTGTACTGTGCAATCCGATTGACCATGTCGGATATGCGGGGGAGAGGGTACGCATCTAGCTGAGTGTACCTGTTGATGGTCTGACTATAGTCGATGACCATCCTCTGTTTCTCCCCGGTCTTAACGACTACCACCTGGGCTCTCCAGGGACTGTTGCTAGCCTGGATGATGCCTTCCTTCAGCAGCCTCTGGACTTCGGACCGGATAAATGCTCGGTCCTGGGCGCTGTACCGTCTGCTCCTTGTGGCGACGGGTTTGTAATCTGGGGTGAGGTTCGCAAACAAGGAAGGCGGTTCAATCTTGAGGGTTGCGAGGCCTCAGACGGTCGGTGGGGGTATAGGGCCGCCAAATTTAAATGTTAAACTCCGGAGGTTGCATTGGAAGTCCAACCCTAGGAGTGTGGGCGCACAGAGATGGGGGAGGACATACAGCCGGTAATTTTGGAACTCCCTCCCCTGCACCATGCAGAACCCCGTGATCTGAACGGAGTGGGATCCCGCCGCCAGGAAAATTTTCTGGGTGCTTGGTCGAATTACGAGGGAACAGCGCCTTACCGTGTCCGGATGAATGAAGCTCTCCGTGCTCCCAGAGTCGATAAGACACGGCGTCTCGTAGCCATTCACTAGGACTGTAGTGGTTGCAGTCTGGAGCGTCCGGGGTCGCAACTGGTCGAGGGTCGTCGAAGCCAGACGTGGTTGTTGAAGTTGAGCATCGTAGTCAGGCAGTATGTGGCCGTCTGTGTCGGGGTCCTTCAGCCAAGATGGCGGCGTCCACGGATCGAGCGCAGTCGGGGGTGGACTAAATGGCGGCGCCCATCTCTCCCTCGTGGCGTCCGGGGTCCGTTGGTCGCACGTGGATCGCTGGGGGGGCTGGGTCTGAGGTCCCGTTTCTTCCCCGGAGATAGCGGCGACCCCGCGGGACTTGCACACTGTCGCGTCGTGGCCCTTCTTCCCGCAGCTTTTGCAGGTAGCCACGCAGGCCGGGCAGCGCTGCCGAGGGTGTTTCGGCTGGCCGCAAAAATAGCAGCGGGGCCCACCCGGTTGGTCTGGTGTTTTGGCAGCGCAGGTTTGCGGGGGTGGGGGGGTGTCGGAGAGTCGACCGCAGCGGGGGTCCACGGAGCCCAAGGGGCTGTAGTGCGGTCGGGGGCGTAGGCGCGGGCGTTACACGAGGCCACATCGAGGGATGCCGCCAGGGCTCGAGCTTCTGTAAGTCCCAGAGATTCTTTCTCCAGAAGCCTCAGGCGGATCTGGGAAGAGGCCAAACCTGCCACATACGCATCGCAGACCAGGAGCTCTGTGTGTTCATTCGCTGTTACCGCCGGGCAGTTGCAGTTTCGACCCAGGATCTGCAGGGCGTTATAAAACTCGTCCAGCAATTCCCCCGGAAATTGCTGTCGTGTAGCGAGCTGGTAGCGAGCAAAAACCTGGTTGGCGGGCCAGATGTAGATATCCTTCAGCGCGGCGATGGCACCAGTGAAACCGTCCTCGTCCTCGATAAGAGAGTAGACGTCAGGACTCACCCTGGAATAGAGAACCTGCATCTTTTGTTCGTCTGTCGGTGTGCCGGGGGCCGTTCGGAGGTAGCCCTCAAAGCATGCCATCCAGTGTTTGAAGATAGAGGCCGAGTTAGCTGCTTGGGGTGCGATGCGCAGGCACTCTGGGGTGATTCGGAGCTCCATGTTCCCACGTCGTTTTCTTCAATTTAAATTCTGCTTAATAAATTGTAGCACCGTCAATATGATGCGAGGCAGGTTGAGGTAATGTCAATTGAAGGCTTTATTAAGCAGAACTTTATCCCCAGCAGCGTGGTTACAGAATGCAGCTGCTGAGGGAAATGGAGGGAAAAGCTGGGTTCTTATACCGGCATTTCTGGGTGGAGTCCAGTAGGTGGCAGGTCCTATCAGGACCCAGCATCCCTCCACCAATAGCCTGTCGACACGTGGTGTACCGTATTACCCCTAATACATACCACCACAGATAGTAAGTTCAGTGAGGTGGTCACACCACAGGTGACCACCAGGCAGAGTAGAGGAAGGCAGGTAGTGTAGGAGTCCCCTGTTGCCATCCCGCTTTCTAACTGATATACCATTTTGGATACTGTTAGTGGAGATGCCTGTGGGGGAAAGCAGTGGCAGCCAACTTCAGGGCCTCATGGGTGGGTCTGCTGCAGAACAGGGGAGGAGGAAGAATGTCTGGGCTTTAGTGGTAGGATATTGAATTGTAAGGGCAGCAGACAGGCATTTCTGTGGTTGGAAAAGAGACTCCAGGGTGGTATGTTACCTCCCTGGTACCAGTGTCAGGAATGTCACTGAACAGCAACAGGGCATACTGAAGGTGGAGGGAAACAGACAGATATTGTGGTACATATTGTGATAGCAATGATATAGTCAGAAAAAGGGATGAAGTCCTGAAAGCAGAATTTAGGGAGCTAGGATGCAGATTTAAAAACAGCACCCAAAGGTCGTAATCTCTGGATTACTTCCAGTGCCACGTGCTAGTGAGTATAAAAATAGAAGGTTAGTCCAGATGAATGCGTGGCTGGAGAGGTGGTGCAGGAGGGAGGGCTTCAGATTTCTGGGACATTGGGACTGTTTTAGGGGACGGTGGGACCTGTAAAAGGCAGACGGTTTGCACCTGAACCAAAATGGGACCAGTGTCCTTGCAGGGAGGTTTGCGAGTGCTGTTGAAGAAGGTTTAAACTAACTTGGCAGGGGCCTGGGATCCTGAGAGAAGGTTCAGCTGGGATAGCTGCACAGCTAAAATTAGACAAGACAACTAGTGAGTCAGGAAGGCATAGAATGTCTAGATCAGTTAAGTCACAAGGGAATTTGGCAAGATTGGATGGTATTTATTTTAATACAAGGAGTCTGACGAACAAAGCAGATGAGTTGAGAGCACAAATTAAAACATCGGGGTATGATGTCACTGCGGTCACCGACACATAGTGGAGAGAGAGGCAAGATTGGCAGCTCAATATTCCAGGATACAGGATCTTCAGGCGAGATAGGGAAGGAGATAAAAGAGGGGGGGTCGCAATTTTGATTAGGGAATCAATTACAGCAGTAAGGAAGGACGGTACCTTAGAAGGCTCTTCAACTGAAGCCATATGGGTCGAACATAAAAACCAAAAAGGAGCTATCATATTGCTGTGAATGTTCCAAAGGCCGCCTGAAAGTGCGAGAGAAATAGAAGAGCAGATATGTAGGCAAATTTCAGAGAAAAGTAATAGGGTAGTGACAGTGGGGGATTTCAACTTCCCCAATATTAACTGGCGAAGCCAAAATGTGAAAGGTTTAGAGGGAGTGGAATTGAAATTCCAAGAGAACCTTTTGAGCCAGTAGGTACAAGAGACGGGGCGGTCCTGGACTTATGTTCCGGTAACGAAGCTGGGCAGATGGTTGAAGTGTCAGTGGGGGATCATTTTGTAGACGGTGACCATAACTCTGTTAGATTCAAGATTATGGAAAAGGACAAGGATGGGCCCGAGATCAAAATTCTAAACCGGGGGAAGGCCGATTTTAATAAGAACAGATATGATTTGGCCAGAGTCGACTGTGAGCAGATGCTTTTAGCTAAATCTGACAGAACAGTGGAACGCATTCAAGAGGAAATAGGAAGGGTGCAGGGCCAACATGTTCCAATCAAGATAAAGGTTGGGACCGACAATCCCAGTGCACCTTGGATATTGAGGGATATGCAGCATTGAATAAGGAGAAAAAGGAGCTATTATGGCAGGTATCGAGGGCTCAATAAAGCAGAAGCCTTCGAGCGATATAGAATGTGCAAAAGGAAACTTAAAAAGGAAATTAAGAGAGCAAAAAAGGGACATGAAAGGATACTGGCATGTAAAATAAAAGAAATCCTAAGGTGTTTTGCAAGTACATTAAGTGTAAAAGGATAGGGCAGCACGGTGGTGCAGTGGTTAGCACTGCCACCTCACGGCGCCAAGGACCCGGGTTCGATCCTGGCCCTGGGTCACTGTCCGTGTGGAGTTTGCACATTCTGCCCGTGTTTGCATGGGTTTCACCCCCACAACCCAAAGATGTGCAGGTTAGGTGGATTGTCCATACTAAATTGCCCCTTAATTGGAAAAAATGAATTGGGTACTCTAAATTTTTTTTTTTAAACGGTAAAAGGATAACTAGGGAAAGAGTAGGGCCCATTGAGGACCACGGTGGTAATTTGTGTGTGAAGCTCGCGGGTGTAGGTAGGGTTCTCAATGAATACTTTGTGTTAGTGTTCACTCGTGAGAAGGACAATGAGGGTATAGAAATCAGGGAGGGGGTCGCGATTTTGGTCAACAAACGGGTGCAATTTGAGGCGGGCAGCACAATCTCGAATGGGGGAGGCAGATTTGTCATGGTGAGTGGCAAGCTTGAGGGGATGAGGGTAGTTTTGGTCAATGAATATGCCCCGAATTGGGATGATGTGGATTTTATTAAGAGACTGCTGGGGAAGATACCTGACCTGGACTCGCACAGACTGATTATGGGAGGGGATTTTAACACAGTTTGACCCGGCCTAGACCGGTCGTGCTCAAGAACGGGTAAGGTGCAGGCAATGGCGAAAAAACTGAGGGGGATCATGGAGCAAATTGGGGGGGGGGCTGATCTATGGCGGGCTAGTCTGCCGAAGGGGAGGGAGTTTTCGTCCGATTCACATGTCCATAAGGTGTATTCCCGAATTGATTTTTTTCATCATGAGCAGGGATTTGTTAGCGGGGGTGACGGACGTAGAATATTCGGCGATCGCTATTTCGGACCATGCTCCACACTGGGTTGATCTGCAGGTCTGCAAGGAAAGCTTTCAGCGCCCTCAATGGAGGCTGGAGGTCGGTTTGTTGGTGGACGAGGCGGTGTGTGAGAGGGTGAGGAAATGTATGCAAAACTACCTGCAGGTCAATGACACAGGGGAAGTCTCAGCTGCGGTGCTCTGGGAGGCGCTGAAGGCGGTGGTGAGAGGGGAGCTGATTTTGATCAGAGCACATAGGGACAGGACAGACAGGGCAGAAATGGACAGACTGGTAAGGGGATCATACAGACAGACAGGAGATAGGCAGAGAACCCGAGGGAAGAGCTATTAAGGGAATGACTAAGGCTACAGACCGGGTTTGGGGTGTCGTCCACAGGTAAGGCTGTGGAGAAGCTTAGGAAGACGAGGGGTGCGATTTATGAGCACGGGGAGAAAGCCAGTAGAATGCTGGCACAGCAACTGAGGAAGAGGGAAGCGGCCAGGGAAATAGGGAAGGTAGTCGACAGGGGGACGGGGGGACGGGGGGGACGGGGGACTTGCTAGGGGATCCGGCGGGGTTGAACCCCCCTCCCCCCGCGGGGCCGGAGGGGATGTGACTCTTTCTGGATGAACTGACCTTCCCAAAAGTGGGCAGTGGATTGGTAGATGGGTTGAGGGCCCCAATCAGAACTGAAGAAATATTGGTGGGCTTGAGGGCCACCCAATCGGGTAAAGCCCGGGGCCGGATGGGTATCCGATGGAGTTTTACAAAAAGTTCTCCAAGATAGTGGGGCCAGTGCTGGCTCGGGTTTTTAATGAGGAAAGAGACAGAGGGGTATTACCCCCGACGAAGTCACAGGCCACCATTTCCCTGATATTGAAACTGGACAAAGACCCGGAGGCATGTGGGTCCTATAGGCCGATCTCTATGCTCAACGTAGATGCTAAAATTCTGGTCAAGCTCTTGGCGGCTAGGATAGAGGACTGTGTGCCAGACGTCATTATGGAAGATCAAACCAGGTTTGTCAAGGGCAGGCAGCTGGTGGCCAACCTAAGAAGACTGCTGAATGTGATTATGATGCCCCCGGAGAGTAGGGAGGTAGAGGGAGTTGTGGAATTGGATGCCGAGAAGGCTTTCGACCGGGTTGAGTGGGACTATCTATGGGAGGTGATGGGACGTTTTGGGTTCGGGGAGGGCTTTATCGACTGGATCAGACTGTTGTACCAGGCTCCGGAGGAGAGTGTGAGGACGAACAGGACAACATCTGACTATTTCAGACTATCGTGGGACAAGGCAGGGGTGTCCCCTCTCCCCACTGCTGTTTGCGTCAGCAATGGAGCCGCTGGCAATTGCCCTCAGAGCTTCTAGGGGCTGGTACGGGGCCAGGAGGGTAGGTTGAGGGGCTGCCATTCAGGTTAGTGGGGGACAGTTTTAGATACTTAGGGATACAGGTGGCGCGGGACTGGGACCGCCTGCACAAGTTGAACTTGTCTCGGTTGGTGGAGCAAATGAGGGCTGAGTTCCGGAGGTGGGGTGTGCTCCCACTGACACTAGCGGGGAGAGTGCAGACGGTGAAAATGACGATCCGCCCGAGATTCCTGTTCGTCTTCCAGTGTCTCCCCATTTTCATTCCACGGTCTTTTTTCAAGAAGGTTAATAAAATGATTATGGGATTTGTGTGGGCGGGAAAGTCCCCGCGGATGAAGAGGGTGATGCTCGAGAGGAACCGAGGGGAAGGGGGGCTGGCGCTGCCAAACTTTAGTAATTACTACTGGGCGGCCAACAAAGCTATGATAAGGAAGTGGTCGTGGGTGCGGGGTCGGTTTGGGGGCGAATGGAGGCCACTTCGTGTAGGGGGACCAGTTTGACGGCCCTGGTTACGGCACCACTGCCGCTCCTGCCGGCACGGAACTCCACCAGCCCCATAGTGGTGGCGACTTTGCAGATCTGGGGCCAAAGGCACGTGGGGGGAATGGGAGCATCGGTTTGGTCCCCAATTTGCGACAATCACCGGTTTGCCCCGGGGAATATAGACGGTGGGTTCCGAACATGGCGGAGGGCTGGGATTGAGAGGATGGGGGATTTGTTCTTGGACGGGAGCTTCCCGAGCATGAGGGCGTTAGAGGAGAAATTTGGGCTGGTGAGAGGGAATGAGTTCAGGTACCTGCAGGTGCGGGACTTTCTACGCAGGCAGATTCCATCCTTCCCACGCCTGCCACTTAGGGGGATCCAGGACAGGGTAGTGTCCAGTGGATGGGTGGGGGAGTGGAGGGACTCGGATATATATAAAGAACTTATGGGAGCAGAGGAGTCACAGACCGAGGAGCTGAAGCTTAAGGGGGAAGAGGAGCTCGGAGGTGAGATGGATGAGGGCTTGTGGGTGGAGGCATTGAGCAGGGTAAACGCGACCGCAACATGCGCCAGGCTCAGCCTGATTCAATTTAAGGTTGTCCACCGGGCCCACAGGACAGTGGCCTGGATGAGTAAATTTTTCGGATTGGAGGACAGGTGCACCAGATGTTCGGGAGGGCCGGCGAACCATGTCCACTTGTTTTGGGCATGCCCAAAACTCAGGGGGTAGTGGCAGGGGTTCGCGGATGTTATGTCCCGGGTACTGAAAACAGGGGTGGTGATGAGTCCAGAGGTGGCTATTTTTGGGGTTTCGGAGGACCCGGGAGTCCTGGGGGAGACAAAGGTCGACGTTTTGGCCTTTGCTTCCCTGGTAGACCGGCGACAAATTCTGCTGGCATGGAGGGACTCAAAACCTCCGAAGTCGGAGGCCTGGCTATCAGATATGGCGAGCTTTCTCGGTCTGGAGAAAATTAAGTTAGCTCTGAGAGGGTCACTGTCAGGGTTCGCCCGGAGGTGGCAACCATTTATCGACTTTTTGCGGCAAATTAATCGTCAGGTTAGGGGGGTGGTTAGGCTGGTCCTTGTGGGAGGGGAGCTGGGTTTCTTGCACTGTAATGATTGTTTTTTGCACACTGTTTTATATTATTGTTGTTTATTGTGGCTAAATGTCTTAATAAAATTGTTTATCAAAAAAAAAGAAATCAGGGAGAAGGCCTGTAATAAAATTAAAGAGATTAACATAGACAGAGGGGAGGTTCTGAGTGGTCTAGCAAGCTTAAATGTAGACAAATCTCCAGGACCAGGTGAAATGTATCCCAGGCTGTTGAGTGAGGCAAGGGAGGAAATAGCAAGGTTGGCAATAATTTTCAAATCCTCGCTGGCCACAAGAGAGGTGCCAGAGGACTGGATGATAGTCAATGTGGTACCATCATTCAAGAAGGAAAAAAGTGATAAACTAGGAAATTACAGGCCAGTCAGTCCAACCTCAGTTGGGGAAGGGGGGGGGGAGGGGGAGACTATTGGAAGCAATTCTGAGAGTCATAATTCTGCATTTGGAGAGGCAGGGATTCATTAAGAACAGTCAGCGGAAAGGCGGCACGTGGCACAGTGGTTAGCATTGCTGCCTATGGCGCTGAGGACCCGGGTTTGAATCCCAGCCCTGGGTCACCCGTATGGAGTTTGCACATTCTCCCCGTGTCTGAGTGAGTTTTACCCCCACAACCCAAAGATGTGCTGGTTAGGTGGATTGGCCACGCTAAATGGCCCCTTAATTGGAAAAGAAAAATAATTCTCTACTCTAAATTTATTTTAAAAAAGAAGATATGGAATCAATTGAGGAGGCATTTTCGGGTGGAAGGGATGTCGGTGCTAACGCCGCTGTGGGAGAATCATGGGTTTGAGCCGGGGAGATGGATAGTGTATTCAGGAGGTGGAGGGACGTGGGGCTGGTCAAGGTGAGGGATCTGTATTTGGAGGAAGGGTTCGCCAGTCTGGAGGAGCTAAGGGAGAGGGTAGAGCTGCCGAGAGGGAGTGAGTTTAGGTATCTACAGGTTCGGGACTTTGCACAAAAGGTCTGGAGGGGGTTCCCATGGTTGCCGGGATACACCCTGCTGGAGTGACTGCTGCTTCTGGATGTGGAAGGGGAGGGAAGAATTGGGGATAGATATAAGTGGCTGGGGGAGCAGGGAGGCGAGCGGATGGTGAAGATCAAGGAGAAATGGGAAGGGGAGTTGGGAGGGGAGATCAATTGGGGAGTATGGAGTGAGGCACTGCATAGGGTAAACGGGACCTCTTCCTGTGCAAGGAGAGTCTGACACAGTTTAAGGTGGAGCACAGGGTGCATTTGACTCGGCCGAGAATGAGTGGGTTCTTCCAGGGGTTAGCAGGTGAGTGTGAGAGGTGTGGGCGGGGGCCAGTGAAACACGTGCATATATGTTTTGGGGTTGCAATAAATTGGGAAGATTCTGGGCGGTCTTAGCCAGGATAGTGGAGGAGGTGGTGGACCTGGACCCTTTGGTGGCGATATTTGGGGTTTCAGAGAAGCCAGAGCTCATGGAGAGGAGGAAGGCCAATGCACAGTGGTTAGCATTGGGGTAGAGGCTTGGTTGGGTGACCTGTACGACTTCCTGCAATAGGAGAAGATAAAAGTATGAGTTAAGGGGCTCTGCAAATGGTTTGAGAAAAGCTGGGGGATGTTTGTGACCGTGTTTGAAGAGCTGTTCGTTACAGTGGGGAGAGGGAGGGGGGATGAAAAAGGGGGTAAAATCTATACAGACTGTATAGTTGATTGCTGGGAAGTATGTTTCCCAGTGTGTTTAGTTGTTGTAACCTGTTTTGATACATGTTTGATACATACCAGGCCAGTTGCATGCTCCTCCTGTAGGATGTGGGTGGTGAGGGATACCACCGGTGTCCCCGCTGACTATACCTGCGGGAAGTGCACCCAACTTCAGCTCCTCAAAGACCGTGTTCGGGAACTGGAGCTGAAGCTGGATGAACTTCGGATCATCCGGGAGGCAGAGGGGGTGATTGAGAAGAGTTACAAGGAGGTAACCACACCCAAGGTACAGGACAAGAATAGCTGGGTTACAGTCAGGGGGAGAAAAACAAACAGGCAGACAGTGCAGGGATCCCTCGTGGCCGTTCCCCTTCAAAACAAGTATACCGTTTTGGATGCTGTTGGGGGGGGGTGACCTACCGGGGGAAGGCCCTAGCGGCCAGGTCTCTGGCACTGAGTCTGGCTCTGGGGCTCAGAAGGGAAGGGGGGAGAATAGAAAAGCAATAGTTGTAGGAGATTCAATGGTTAGGGGAATAGATAGGAGATTCTGTGGTCGCGAGCGAGACTCCCGGAAGGTATGTTGCCTCCCGGGTGCCAGGGCCAGGGATGTCTCGGATCGTGTCTTCAGGATCCTTAAGGGGGAGGGGGAGCAGCCAGAAGTCATGGTGCACATTGGTACCAACGACATAGGTAGGAAAAGGGGTGTGGAGGTAATAAACAAGTTTAGGGAGTTAGGCTGGAAGTTAAAAGCCAGGACAGACAGAGTTGTCATCTCTGGTTTGTTGCCGGTGCCACGTGATAGCGAGGCTAGGAATAGGGAGAGAGTGCAGTTGAACACGTGGCTGCAGGAATGGTGTAGGAGGGAGGGCTTCAGGTATTTGGATAATTGGAGCGCATTCTGGGGAAGGTGGGACCTGTACAAGCAGGACGGGTTGCATCTGAACCAGAGGGGCACCAATATCCTGGGAGGGAGGTTTTCTAGTACTCTTCGGGAGGGTTTAAACTAATTTGGCAGGGGAATGGGAACCGGATTTGTAGTCCAGCAACTAAGGTAGCCGATATTCAGGACGCCAAAGCACGTAGTGAGGCAGTGGGGAAGGGAACACTGACAAAGGAGAGTACTTTCAGGCACTGAGATGGGTTGAAGTGTGTATACTTCAACGCAAGAAGCATCAGGAATAAGGTGGGTGAACTTAAGGCATGGATCGGTACTTGGGACTACGATGTGGTGGCCATCACGGAAACTTGGATAGAAGAGGGGCAGAAATGGTTGTTGGAGGTCCCTGGTTATAGATGTTTCAATAAGATTAGGGAGGGTGGTAAAAGAGGTGGGGGGGATGGCATTATTAATTAGAGATAGTATAACAGCTGCAGAAAGGCAGTTCGAGGAGTATCACCCTATTGAGGTAGTATGGGTTGAAGTCAGAAATAGGAAAGGAGCAGTCACCTTGTTAGGAGTTTTCTATAGGCCCCCCAATAGTAACAGAGATATGGAGGAACAGATTGGGAAACAGATTTTGGAAAGGTGCAGAAGTCATCGGGTAGTAGTCATGGGCGACTTTAACTTCCCAAATATTGAGTGGAAACTCTTTAGATCAAATAGTTTGGATGGGGTGGTGTTTGTGCAGTGTGTCCAGGAAGCTTTTCTAACACAGTATGTAGATTGTCCGACCAGAGGAGGGGCAATATTGGATTTAGTACTGGGTAATGAACCAGGGCAAGTGATAGATTTGTTAGTGGGGGAGCATTTTGGAGATAGTGACCACAATTCTGTGACTTTCACTTTAGTAATGGAGAGGGATAGGTACGTGCAACAGGGCAAGGTTTACAATTGGGGGAAGGGTAAATACGATGTTGTCAGACAAGAATTGAAGTGCATAAGTTGGGAACATAGGCTGGCAGGGAAGGACACAAGTGAAATGTGGAACTTGTTCAAGGAACAGGTGCTACGTGTCCTTGATATGTATGTCCCTGTCAGGCAGGGAAGAGATGGTCGAGTGAGGGAACCATGGTTGACAAGAGAGGTTGAATGTCTTGTTAAGAGGAAAAAGGAGACTTATGTAAGGCTGAGGAAACAAGGTTCAGACAGGGCATTGGAGGGATACAAGATAGCCAGGAGGGAACTGAAGAAAGGGAATAGGAGAGCTAAGAGAGGGCATGAACAATCTTTGGCGGGTAGGATCAAGGAAAACCCCAAGGCCTTTTACACATATGTGAGAAATATGAGAATGACTAGAGCGAGGGTAGGTCCGATCAAGGACAGTAGCGGGAGATTGTGTATTGAGTCTGAAGAGATAGGAGAGGTCTTGAACGAGTACTTTTCTTCTGTATTTACAAATGAGAGGGGCGATATTGTTGGAGAGGACAGTGTGAAACAGATTGGTAAGCTCGAGGAAATACTTGTTAGGAAGGAAGATGTGTTGGGCATTTTGAAAAATTTGAGGATAGACAAGTCCCCCGGGCCTGACGGCATATATCCAAGGATTCTATGGGAAGCAAGAGATGAAATTGCAGAGCCGTTGGCAATGATCTTTTCGTCCTCACTGTCAACAGGGGTGGTACCAGGGGATTGGAGTGTGGCGAATGTCGTGCCCCTGTTCAAAAAAGGGACGAGGGATAACCCTGGGAATTACAGGCCAGTTAGTCTTACTTCGGTGGTAGGCAAAGTAATGGAAAGGGTACTGAAGGATAGGATTTCTGAGCATCTGGAAAGACACTGCTTGATTAGGGATAGTCAGCACGGATTTGTGAGGGGTAGGTCTTGCCTTACAAGTCTTATTGAATTCTTTGAGGAGGTGACCAAGCATGTGGATGAAGGTAAAGCAGTGGATGTAGTGTACATGGATTTTAGTAAGGCATTTGATAAGGTTCCCCATGGTAGGCTTATGCAGAAAGTAAGGAGGCATGGGATAGTGGGAAATTTGGCCAGTTGGATAACGAACTGGCTAACCGATAGAAGTCAGAGAGTGGTGGTGGATGGTAAATATTCAGCCTGGATCCCAGTTACCAGTGGCGTACCGCAGGGATCAGTTCTGGGTCCTCTGCTGTTTGTGATTTTCATTAATGACTTGGATGAGGGAGTTGAAGGGTGAGTCAGTAAATTTTCAGACGATACGAAGATTGGTGGAGTTGTGGATAGTGAGGAGGGCTGTTGTCGGCTGCAAAGAGACATAGATAGGATGCAGAGCTGGGCTGAGAAGTGGCAGATGGAGTTTAACCCTGAAAAGTGTGAGGTTGTCCATTTTGGAAGGACAAATATGATTGCGGAATACAGGGTTAATGGTAGAGTTCTTGGCAATGTGGAGGAGCAGAGAGATCTTGGGGTCTATGTTCATACATCTTTGAAAGTTGCCACTCAAGTGGATAGAGCTGTGAAGAAGGCCTATGGTGTGCTCGCGTTCATTAACAGAGGGATTGAATTTAAGAGCCGTGAGGTGATGATGCAGCTGTACAAAACTTTGGTAAGGCCACATTTGGAGTACTGTGTACAGTTCTGGTCGCCTCATTTTAGGAAGGATGTGGAAGCTTTGGAAAAGGTGCAAAGAAGATTTACCAGGATGTTGCCTGGAATGGAGAGTAGGTCTTACGAGGAAAGGTTGAGGGTGCTAGGCCTTTTCTCATTAGAACGGAGAAGGATGAGGGGCGACTTGATAGAGGGTTATAAGATGATCAGGGGAATAGATAGAGTAGACAGTCAGAGACTTTTTCCCCGGGTGGAACAAACCATTACAAGGGGACATAAATTTAAGGTGAAAGGTGGAAGATATAGGAGGGATATCAGAGGTAGGTTCTTTACCCAGAGAGTAGTGGGGGCATGGAATGCACTGCCTGTGGAAGTAGTTGAGTCGGAAACATTAGGGACCTTCAAGCAGCTATTGGATAGGTACATGGATTACGGTAAAATGATATAGTGTAGATTTATTTGTTCTTAAGGGCAGCACGGTAGCATTGTTGATAGCACAATGCTTCACAGCTCCAGGGTCCCAGGTTCGATTCCGGCTTGGGTCACTGTCTGTGCGGAGTCTGCACGTCCTCCCCGTGTCTGCGTGGGTTTCCTCCGGGTGCTCCGGTTTCCTCCCACAGTCCAAAGATGTGCAGGTTAGGTGAATTGGCCAATGATAAATTGCCCTTAATGTCCAAAATTGCCCATGGTGTTGGGTGGAGGTGTTGAGTTTGGGTAGGGTGCTCTTTCCAGGAGCCGGTGCAGACTCAAAGGGCCGAATGGCCTCCTTCTGCACTGTAAATTCAATGATAATCTATGATTAATCTAGGACAAAAGTTCGGCACAACATCGTGGGCCGAAGGGCCTGTTCTGTGCTGTATTTTCTATGTTCTATGTTTGGAATAAAATACATGCAAATTGAGGGATTAAAGCACGACTTTAAACCTATTGGTTGAAAATGTTATAAATATTACTGCTTCGCTGGATTCAGGCAGAACGTTGCAGTGAATCTCACTGTGTTGTTCTCCTTGGGCACAAGCCAATAAAGTTTGATGGTACTCGCCATGCATACCTATTAATTTCCACAGCTTCTTGAAGGTTCCACCAAGATGACGAACCCCCAGAGTGGCGGACACAGACAATTAGCATAGTGCCTCGCTAGTCAACACGGAGACCACAGCTGCCTGATTTTGGCATTACAAGGTTTTGACGGAAGAAGCGTCTTAAGCCTCTTGTTATGGGCCAGGGTTCAGAGAACCCCAAAGTGTATCATGGAGTTCACCTGACCCACAACTTTTTTTTTTTAAACGAACAATTTTTAATGAGGTATTTTTGGCATAACAAACAACCACAGTACAAAAACAATAGAGTACAAGGAACAGTAACCAAAAAGCAATGGCCGACATCTATCCCCCGAAGGCCCGCCTATTTAACCCCCTACTCTATACTACCCTAACCACCCCCCCCACTCCCTCCCCACTGACGATTAATTCTCCGCAAAGAAGTCAATGAATGGTTGCCACCTCCGGGCGAACCCTGACACAGAACCTCTCAAGGCGAACTTGATCTTTTCGAGGCCAAGAAAGCTCGCCATGTCGGTTAACCAGGCCTCTGACATCGGAGGCCTAGACTCCCTCCAAGCCAGTAATATCTGTCGCCGGGCTACTAAGGAGGCAAAGGCCAGAACTTCTGCCCCTCCTTCTGAACACCCGGGTCTTACAATACCCCAAAGATCGCTACCCCTGGACTCATTTCCACCCTTGTCTTCAATACCCTGGACATGACATCCGCGAACCCTTGCCAATATCCCCCAATTTTTGGGCATGCCCAGAACATGTGGACATGGTTTGCTAGTCCACTTGTCTTCCACCTAAAAAATCTACTCCTCCGGGCCGCTGTCATGTGTGCCCGGTGCACCACCTTAAATTAGATCAAGCTGAGCCTTGCGCATGTCGCGGTCTCGTTGACCCTGCTCAGCGCCTCCGCCCATAAGCTGTCCTCCAGCTCTCCCCTAAGTTCCACCTCCCACTTACGCTTCAGCTCTTCTATATGCGTCTCCTCCGCCCCCATTAATTCTTTGTAGATGTCCGAGACGCTCCCCTCCCCCACCCATCCCCTAGACACTACCCTATCTTGAATCCCTCTTCGTGGCAGGAGTGGGAAGGATGATACCTGCCTGCGCAGAAAGTCCCGCACCTGAAGACATCTAAAATCATTCCCTACTGCCAGCCCAAACTTCTCCTCCAGCGCCCTCAAGCTGGGGAAGCTCCCTTCCAGAAACAGATCCCCCATCTTGTCAATTCTTGCCCTTTGCCATACCCGAGAGCCCCCATCTAGGCTCCCAGGAGCAAACCGATGGTTGTCACATATTGGGGACCAAATCGATGCTCCCACTGCACCAACGTACCTCCTCCACTGACCCCAGATCCAGGGCCGCCACCACTGTGGTAGTCACCACTGATATATATATTAGGTGATTTGTGGTAAGGCCCTGTACTATAATTACAGGGCTAGTTCCCTGCCTGCTGGCTCCGCACAGTAGGCGGAGTATAAATATGTGTGCTCCCCATACAGCAGCCATTTCGCCAGCTGCTGTAGAAGGCTACACATCTTAGTGTAATAAAGCCTCAGTTGCATTCAACTCTCATGTTTGTGCAATTGATCGTGCATCAATTTATCACACTAAAGGTTTCAGAAGATGGACCTCCACATCAAGCCGGATCGTCTGCAGCTGGATCCACAATCAGGCAACGCCAAAAAGGACTTTGAACATTGGCTAGCCTGTTTCGAAGCTTACATCAGGTCTGCACCAATTCCGGAAGCTCAGAAGATTCAGATCCTCTACACCCGGCTTTCCGCTTATCCAGGACGCGCCGAACTACGATGAAGCCATGGCGCTACTGAAAGAAAACTACGCTCAGCGGACTAACACGCTTTACGCCAGACACATCCTCTCCACGCGCAGTCAACTCCCTGGTGAGTCAGTAGAAGACTTCTGCCGTGCTCTAATTCCCCTAGTCAACTTGTGTAACCGGCCCCAGTCGCGCGGCACTTGTATCCCCCAGATATCTAAAATTGTCTCCCACTAACCTGAACGGTAACTCCCCCAGCTGGCCCACCTGACCTCTTGCCTGGACTACGAACATTTCACTATTCATCACATTCAATTTGTATCCCGAAAACTGGCCGAATTCCCCCAGAATCGCCATAATCTCCCTCATCCCTGCCCCTGGATCTGCTACATATAGGAGTAAATCATCCGCATACAGCGATACCCTATGCTCCATCCCCCCCACCGGCCCCAAACCAGCCCTTTCCAGCCCCTAGAACCTCCCAGAGCAATTGCCCGGTTCTATGGCTAACGCAAACAGCAGTGGGGTGAGGGGACATCCCCATCTTGTCCCCCGGTGCAGCTTAAAAAAGTCCGAGGTTGTCTTATTCGTCCTTACACAGACTTCCGGGGCCTGGTACAACAGCCTGACCCAGTCAATAAAGCCCCTACTAAACCCAAACCGTCCCAGCACCTCCCATAGATAGTCCCACTCTACCCGATCAAACGCCTTCTCCGCGTCCATGGCCACAACTACCTCAACTTCCCTTCTCTCCAGGGGCCTCATAATCACATTAAGCAGCCTTCTTATATTGGCTACCAACTGCCTACCCTTGACAAATCCGGTTTGGTCCTCCATAATCATCTCCGGCACACAATCTTCAATCCTGGAGGCCAACACCTTGGCCAGCAACTTAGCGTCCACATTAAGCAACAAGATCAGCCTATAGGACCCACATCGCTCCGGGTCTTGTCCCGCTTCAACATTAACGAGATGGTGGCCTGTGACATCGTCTGGGGCAGCACCCCTCTATCCCTTGCCTCGTTAAAAACCTTAACCAGCAACGGGCCTAATATCCCCGAAAGATTCTTGTAAAATTCCACCGGGACCCGCCTGGCCCCAGAGCTTTACCCGATTGCATCGCCTTCAAGCCCTCATATATTTCTTCGGCCCTAATCGGAGCCCCCAACTCGCCCACCAGCTCCCTACCCACCCTTGGGAAAGTCAACCCGTCCAGAACGCATTTAATCTCCTCGGGCCCCGTGGGGAGTTCCAAGCGATAGAATCCGCTATAAAAGTCCCTAAACGCCCTGTTTAGCTCAGCTGAGTCCCCGACCAGGTTCCCATCTCCGTTGACCACCTTATCAATTCCCCTGGCCGCCTCCCTCTTCCTCAACTGCTGTGCCAACATTCTGCTGGCGTTCTCTCACATTCATACAGCGTCCCCCTCGCCTTTCTAAGCTGCTCCACTGCCTTGCCCATGGAGAGTACCCCAAAACTCAGCCTGCAGCCTCCGGCGCTCCCTTAACAGTTCCGCCCCTGGAGTCACCGCATACCTCCTGTCTACCCGTAGGATCTCCTTGATCAGTAGGTCCATCTCTGCCCTATCCGTATGAGCTCGGACTGAAATCAACTCCCCTCTCACCACTGCTTTCAGCGCCTCCCAGACCACCACTGCTGAGACTTCCCCTGTGTCTTTGACCTGCAGGTAGTCCTGCATGCACTTCCGTACTCTCTTGCACACCGCCTCGTCCGCCAACAAGCCCACGTCCAATCGCCACTGCGGGCGCTGGAAGCTCTCTTCACTGGCCTGCAGTTCCACCCAGTGTGGAGCATGGTCCGAGATAGTGATGGCCGAGGACCCCATGTCCACCACCCCCGCCAGCAGATCCCGACTCAAAATGAAAAAAATCGATCCGGGAATACACTTTATGTCCATGCGAGTAGAAAGAAAACTCCCTAGCCGTCGGCTGCCTAAACCTCCATGGGTCAATCCCCCTCATCTGCTCCATGAACCCTAACAACTCCTTTGCCATCGCTGGCACCTTCCCCATTTTTGAGCACGACCGGTCCAGGCCGGGGTCGATGACCGTATTAAAATCCCCTCCCAGCACCATCGTGTGCGAGTCCAGATCTGGTATCTTCCCCAGCACCCTCTTGATGAATTCAACATCGTCCCAGTTTGGCGCATCGACATTAACCAATACCACCTTTCTCCCCTCCAGCTTACCGCTCACCATAACATAACGGCCCCCCCCCCCATCCGAAACTATACTGCCCACCTGGAATTGCACCCGCTTATTAATTAAGATCACCACGCCTCTCGTCTTGGTATCCAGCCCCGACTGGAAGACCTGACTGACCCAGCCCTTCCTTCACCTAACTTGATCCGCCACTCTCAGGTGTATCTCCTGCAACATCACCACATCCGTCTTCAGAGCCCTCAGGTGCGCGAACACACGAGCCCTCTTGACCGGCCCATTCAGCCCTCTAACGTTCCAGGTGATCAGCCTGGTTGGGGGGCACCGTGCCCCTCCATCCCCGCTGATCAGTCATCCCCCTTTCTGGGCCCGCCTCCTGCCCATGCGCCACGCCGCCATCTGCTCGCCTCCAGGTAGCCCTCACCCCCGACCTCCTCTCCGTCCCCGAACCCAGGTCCCTCCCTCATCAGCAGAGTAACTCCCCCCCTCGCCCCCCTAGCAACATCACTCTATAACCCAACCCCTGCCCTGTATTGAACCAATACACACTCCCCTACTTCCGTGGACTAGCTCACCCAGCTAACCTGGTGACCCACATCTACGGCGCCACAAAGTCTCCCACCTATTGTTCCCTTCTCCCCTCCCCCCCGCCCATCGAAACCGCTTCCCGCATCAAACCAAAACCGAACAATCTCCTAATTACCATAGGAGACGGCCCAAGAGAGACAGAAACCCCCACAAGAAAACCCCTCAATAAATACAATTTAAAGTAATACAAAATAAAAAAAGTCCCCACCAACCATCCCCATCAAAACACCGAAAAACCCAACAAAAAACAAATCTCTTTTACTCCCCCATCTTACCCAGAACTTCAAAGACAACAAAAAGGCAACAATCAAGCCATATATACATCGTTAAAAAAAAAAGAGAACGATACCGCCACTTAAGTCCAAAAAGTTCTCAGTTCTGCGCCAGCCCCTTCTTCTTGGCGAAATCCATCGCCTCTTCGGGCGACTCGAAGTAATGGTGCTGGTCCTCATGAGTGACCCAGAGGCGCGCCGGCCAGAGGAGCCCGAACTTCACTTTCTTCTTAAACAGGATCCCCTTCACCTGCCTGAAGCCTGCCCTCCTTCTGGCCACCTCCACGCTCAGGTCCTGATAGACACGCAGTATACTATTGTCCCACTTGCAGCTCCTGTACGTTTGGCCCACTGAAAAACACACTCTTTATCAAAAAACCGTGGAACTGCACCACCATCGCCCATCGGGGGTCCCCCGGCCGTGGCTTCCTCGCCATCGCCCTGTACGCCCTGTCCACCTCCAACGGTCGGGGAAAAGCCCCCTCCCCCAGAAGCTTCTGGAACATACTCGCCACAAACACGCCAGCATCAACCCCCTCAGGGAGACCGACAATTCTTAAGTCCTGCCGGCGTGCTCTATTCTCCAGATCTTCCACCGTCTCCAGCATCCTCTTTTGCTGATCCTCCAGCATCCCCACCTCCAGCTCCACCACCGTTTGGTGCTCCTCCTGGTCCGCCGGCGCTTTCTACAACTTCTGGATTGTCCGATCCTGGGCATCCACCCTGCGCTCCAGCCGATCGACCAACTCCTTTATCGGGTCAAGACAATCTCGTTTCTGTCTGGCGAAGCCCTCTTGGATAACCTGCATCAGCTCCTCCATCGATGGCTGGGACGTTGCAGCAGGGGTCCGAACCTCGGCCATGTTAGGTTCAGCAGCCACTTCTACCCAGCCCTTGCTTATCTTTCTATTTCTTCCCTTACGATCCCTTGGGGTTCTCCGTTCCATGCACCACTGTGCGGATCCAGTGCTTAAATGCCCGCACTTTCAAAATCAGAACTCAAAGCAACGAAAAAGCCGGGGGGAAAAGGTCCAAAAGCCCGGCCAGAGTGGGAGCCACCAAGTATGCAACTTACTCCCTCATAGTCGCCACCGGAAGTCCGACCCACAACTTTTAATGGATTGTGGTATGGGGAGCACACGGCCCACTGTACAGGTATGGTGCAGCAGAAATGGAAAAGTATTTTTAGAAAGCAAAACAATGTTTATTCTATGAACTCAAGTTAACCTTTTTAAAACATACAGTAAACATCTTAGCAACTATTAATTCAAATACAACCCCCAAAGAATAAAACACTAATTAATCCTTTAAGCTTTCCTTGTAACATCCATAAGCCTTAAAACATAACCTTTAACAGAAGCACATCAGGTTAAAGTCACTACTGATAGCAGTTATTAGTTTTAAAACACCAAAGGATCGATTTACAGTCTTTAGATTACAGAGAGACTCATACACCTTCTGGCTGTGACTGCAGCTATCCAACTCTGAAAACAAAACTAAAACACACCCTGCAGCAAACAGCCTAAAACGAAAGTAAAAAGCTGACAGTCAGCGCAGCTCCACCCACACTCTGACATCACTGCAGTAATTAACACCCATTTCTTAAAGGTACACACTGCAGATATTTATATACACACCCATTTATAAACACCCATTTCTGAAAGGTACATTTCTTAAACACCCATTTCTTAAAGGTACTCACACATGGCACTATGCTGTCCCTGAAGTGTAGGTACACCCCATGTGCTGATAGTTTTGCACGTTATGAAAGTGAAATCTTGTCCTGTTGGTTTTTCACTCGTTTGGTAAATGCGGTGATTTTGGCTTGTCAATCGCTGCGGGGATTGGCACAACACTTATCCCTGACATCCCTTCCCTGCTCCCCCACCCCCTCCCTTCCCCCCCCTCCCCTCACCCCCACACAATGCAAAGCAATTAGGTGTCCTTTCTACCTTCAATTTCACATCTTGTCTCTGGCGCTTGTAGATGTGGAGGTTGGTAAATTTAAAATTTTGCACAGCCCAAAGAGTTATTATAACACCACCTCTCTGTCACCCACTTCCAACCAACCCCCCCGTGCCAACAGTGCCGCAGAATTGGCTCTGCTTCCTGCATTTAATCGATCGTTTTCTCTGGTAATGTGGAGAATCTCATTCACCGACCTGTATAATCATGAGCTGGGTAGAGTAAGCAATCGGCGGGGAGCGTGAAGATTTTTCCATACACGGAATTGTACAGGGTTTTCGGACAACCTGGAATGAGATTCCGAGAGGGAAGCAGAATGAGTCGCGACAGGGACGAGGGAAACAGCATTTCCGTGCACAGCACGATCCCACACAGCAATTATGATAATGACGCAGATTTGTTGTTTTCTTTTTTGAAGTAATGTTAGCTGAGGGATATAGATTGGTCCCAGGACACGTGCGGGGAACTATTCCCTCAACCACATTCCCCCCCCCCCCCCACCCCTCCCCTCCCCACCGATCTCCCCTCCCGCTCCAGAGTCAAACGGTTGTGGATTTGAGTCAACACTCCAGAAACATGAAAGCAACAACCAAGGCAGACAGGCCAAATGCAGTACTGAGGGAGAGATGCACTGTCAGAGTGTCAGTACTGAGGGAGTGCTGCACTGTCAGAGGATCAGTACTGAGGGAGTGCTGCATTGTCAGAGGGTCAGTACTGTGAGAGTGCTGCACTGTCAGAGGGTCAGTACTGAGGGAGTGCTGCACTGTCAGAGGGTCAGTACTGAGGGAGTGCTGCACTGTCAGAGGGTCAGTACTGAGGGAGTGCTGCACTGTCAGAGGGTCAGTACTGAGGGAGTGCTGCACTGACAGAGGGTCAGTACTGTGGGAGTGCTGCACTGTCAGAGGGTCAGTACTGTGGGAGTGCTGCACTGTCAGAGGGTCAGTACTGAGGGAGTGCTGCACTGACAGAGGGTCAGTACTGTGGGAGTGCTGCACTGTCAGAGGGTCAGTACTGTGGGAGTGCTGCACTGTCAGAGGGCAAGTACTGTGGGAGTGCTGCACTGTCAGAGGGTCAGTACTGTGGGAGTGCTGCACTGTCAGAGGGTCAATACTGAGGGAGTGCTGCACTGTCAGAGGGTCAGTACTGTGGGAGTGCTGCACTGTCAGAGGGTCAGTACTGAGGGAGTGCTGCACTGTCAGAGGGTCAGTACTGAGGGAGTGCTGCACTGTCAGAGAGTCAGTACTGAGGGAGTGCTGCACTGACAGAGGGTCAGTACTGTGGGAGTGCTGCGCTGTCAGAGAGTCAGTACCGAGGGAGAGATGCACTGTCAGAGGGTCAGTACTGAGGGAGTGCTGCACTGTCAGAGGGTCAGTACTGAGGGAGTGCTGCACTGTCAGAGGGTCAGTAGTGAGGGAGTGCTGCACTGTCAGAGGGTCAGTACTGAGGGAGAGCTGGACTGTTGGCGGTTCGGTGCAGAGGAAGCGCTGCACTGTCAGTGGATCAAGACTGAAAGTCTGAGTTCTCATAATGAATATATTTACACGTGTCCATGTGGAAACAGGTATTGAGGCAAGAACAATCTCCCAGAGTCTTGACTGTGTGATTATTGATAATTCGCCTGAAGTGCAGCGTTCTGTTTCTTTGATCAGACATCGAACCGAGGCCCCGTCGGGTGGGTGTAAATGATCAACATCCCGAAGGGGGATGGACTTTATACAAGTCTTTAGAATTATGAAAGGTTTTCGATCGGTTAGATGTAGAGATGTTTCCAATCTTGGCTGGTGGGTGGGGGCAAGATGGTGGGGGTGGGGGGTGGGAGAGTGGGGGGGGGGGGGGGGGGGGGTCGGAGCGAAGGAGGGACCAGAACTGACAAGGGATCATCAGGATAACATAATCACCAATAAATCCAGCAGGGGGGGTTTCAGGCGAAACATCTTCATGCAGAGAGTGGGGAGAATGTGGAAGGTGTCTACCTGAGAAGGTTGAAAGCTGGGAACTGAGGGACGGAAATATTTACCTTGTTGAAAGTCCGTGCGCCCACAGCCTCGAATGAGGAGAGCATCTCCTGTGAAGGCCATGGATCTGTCATTGAGGACATAGGTTAGACATCCATCTGTGTGGCCAGGAGTAGAACGAGCCTCCAGATACTAATCGGGGTGAGAGAAAAAAAACAAGAGGTACAAAGGCACCTGTGTCGGGCACTGCAGGAGAAATCATTCCCAATCCCCTCCTTCAACAAGCACAGAATGCCAACTTTCCTGCTCCCCAGTACACACTTACAGTTCCCATGACGATTAAAGCAAATAGTCCAAATGCTGAAAATCTACATAGTTTGTCCCAGTCCTTCCCGCCTCTCCCATAGGGCTATCTGTCACTTGTTCACACAGCGATGACCTTTGCTCTGCCATTAACCATTCTGTATCTCACCCTTATGCCACTATTGGCACCTTCTTTAGTCCTTACTGTTGTGTTATGTACTCTGGGATAACACAGGCTGCAACTCGATGCAGCTTTGACCAAAAGATACTCCAGACTTTGAAGTAAGTTCAATGTGATTTATTGAACCATTAGCACAGTTCTCTATGAGTTCGACTCTCCTGCTAATCTTACTATAGTAACTCAGTCTAACTAGCCAGTCTGCTCTAAGCCACATGGTGGGTGTATTGCTTCTGATCTGCCCCTGTCCTACTCTCTAAGTGTCACCTGTGGAAAGAGGCAGAGCATGTGTGCCCTGTCCTTATGTATAATGCCCCCTTGTGGTAGTGTCACCTCTGGGTGTCTTGACTGCCATTGGTCGTGTCCTATTCTATGTGTTAATTAGCTGTATGTCTGCATGTCATGATGTCTCTGGTGCTCCTTCTAGTGTTTACTTAGCCATAGTGTATTTACATTAACCCCTTGTGCATTTACAGTGATGCATATCACCACATCCCCCCTTTTTTCATGACAATACAAGATCAAAGAGTAGTTCTGATGAAATTGAGGATTATACAATACCAAATAATAGTTATGAGTCCAAAGTTCATGAATTAACACGGTCGAGTGGCTTTCTTGTGCTGTTATGGAAGTGTCGATGTTGATGTTGTCATTCCCTTGTGAACGCCGTCAGTGTCCTGGTGTTTACGTAACCAAGAAGTCAGCAGGAGGTGTTCAAATGGTCAAATCACTTCATTGTCTAAGGTGGACTCTTTTTTTTATGCTTCTGGTAGCAATTCTTGATGACATCTTTCCTAAAAGCTGGTTTGCTTGTCCGTCGTGTAGCAAACATGAATTGGTAAGATGCGTTGACATGCCATGGTATGTTTGCACTCTCGCCATTGTTCTGAGCTGAGCAGTAACAGTGTCCTTCATGGGCAGAGTTGTACCATGTCGTACCAGTTGTTGTTCCATTGTTGTTGTCATTGTTGTTATTGACGTGCTTGTTGTTGTGTTTGTTGTGCTCAATGACCACACCGAGTGGAGAATGCGAGCCCTTCACAAAGCTAGTGTCAGTGTCCTTTGTGGCATCTGCTGTTTCATTGAGCATTTCGTCTTTGATACCTCGGTGCTCCCCGTCTGGAGTCATGTCCGGTTCACTTGAATCATCTTTGGCTTGTTGATGCTCCACGTCTGGAGCCCTTTCTGGTTCACCTAAATCAGCTTTGGTTTCTTGACACTCCCCGTCTGGAGTCATTTCAGGTTCTTGTGGAGAAGCTCGAGTAGATGAGGTTTGAATTAATGTGGTGTTACTGGAGTCACTGGTAGCCTCACTTTGATTGCCGAGTGCCTTGGAACATACTAGCTGAGATCTGTCAGTCTCGCTGAGATGTCGCACATCTTGTATGGGCATTGTGAAGTCTTTGTCACTTGTCGCACAGACAGTGGGTAGACCTTCAGTGTCTTCTTGTCGGTTAGATGAGCTGGGTAGACTGTCAGAGTCTTCTTCTGGTGGCTCAAATAATCTGGGTACACTGTCATGGTCTTTTTGTTATTCACGTGAGCGTGGTCGACTGTCAAAGTCGCCTTGCTGTGCACTTGAGTGTGGCAGACTTGCATCGTCTGCTGCTGGTTGGTCAGATAAGGTTGCTAGACCTTCATGGTCTTGTTCATGCAAGGACTGCGCTCTGGAGTCTTGCGTTGCTTCCATCGTGGAGTCTGTCAACGAGCTCGCTGTGGAGGCTTGTATCGCTCTCTCTGTGGAGTCTGGCATCGTTCCCTGTGTGGAGTCATGCAGCGGTCTCGCTGTGGAGTCGATCTGTGCACACTCGACGGAGTCGTGCAATGGTCTCGCTGTGTAGTCTTTCTTTGTTCTCTGTGAGGAGACATGCAGTGGTCTCGCTGTGGAGTCGATCTGTGCGCTCTCAACGGAGCCGTGCAGTGGTCTCGCTGTGGAGTCGATCTGTGCACACTCGACGGAGTCGTGCAATGGTCTCGCTGTGTAGTCTTTCTTTGTTCTCTGTGAGGAGACATGCAGTGGTCTCGCTGTGGAGTCTGCCATCGCTTTCTGTGCGGAGTCGGGGACTTTTCGTGGTGCGTGGACCACTCTCTGTCTCTTGGCGTCAGGCCGCAGCAGAATCCTGTACTCAGAGAACATAGAACATTACAGCGCAGTACAGGCCTTTCGGCCCTCAATGTTGCGCCAACCTGTGAAACCACTCTAAAGCCCATCTACACTATTCCCTTATCGTCCATATGTCTATCCAATGACCATTTGAATACCCTTAGTATTGGCGAGTCCACTACTGTTGCAGGCAGGGCATTCCATGCCCTTACTACTCTCTGAGTAAAGAACCTACCTCTGACATCTGTCTTATATCAATCTCCCCTCAACTTAAAGCTATGTCCCCTCGTGCTAGACATCACCATCCGAGGAAGAAGGCTCTCACTGTCCGCCCTATCCAATCCTCTGATCATCTTGTATGCCTCAATTAAGTTACCTCTTAACCTTCTTCTCTCTAACAAAAACAGCCTCAAGTCCCTCAGCCTTTCCTCATAAGATCTTCCCTCCATACCAGGCAACATTCTGGTAAATCTCCTCTGCACCCTTTCCAATGCTTCCACATCCTTCCTATAATGCGGCGACCAGAATTGCACGCAATACTCCAAATGCGGCCGCACCAGAGTTTTGTACAGCTCCAACATGACCTCATGGCTCCGAAACTCAATCCCTCCACCAATAAAAGTTAATACACCGTACGCCTTCTTAACAACCCTCTCAACCTGGGTGGCAACTTTCAGGGATCTATGTACATGGACACCGAGATCTCTCTGCTCATCCACACTGCCAAGAATCTTACCATTAGCCCAGTACTCGGTCTTCCTGTTATTCCTTCCAAAACGAATCACCTCACACTTTTCTGCATTAGACTCCATTTGCCACCTCTCAGCCCAGCGCTGCAGCTTATCTATGTCCCTCTGTAACTTGTAACATCCTTCCGCACTGTCCACAACTCCACCGACTTTAGTGTCATCTGCAAATTTACTCACCCATCCTTCTACGCCCTCCTCCAGGTCATTTATAAAAACAGCAGTGGCCCCAAAACAGATCCTGGTGGTACACCACTAGTAAATGGACTCCAGTCTGAACATTGCCCATCAACCACCACCCTTTGTCTTCTTCCAGCTAGCCAATTTCTGATCCAAACTGCTAAATCACCCTGAATCCCATGCCTCCGTACTTTCTGCAGTAGCCTACCGTGGGGGACCTTATCAAACGCTTTACTGAAATCCATATACACCACATCAACTGCTTTACCCTGATCCACCTGTTTGGTCACCTTCTCAAAGAACTCAATAAGGTTTGTGAGGCACGACCTACCCTTCACAAAACCGTGTTGACTATCTCTAATCAAATTATTCCTTTCCAGATGATTATACATCCTATCTCTTATAAACCTTTCCAAGATTTTGCCCACAACAGAAGTAAGGCTCACTGGTCTATAGTTACCAGGGTTGTCTCTACTCCCCTTCTTGAACAAGGGGACATAATTTGCTATCCTCCAGTCTTCTGGCACTATTCCTGTAGACAAAGATGACTTAAAGATCAAAGCCAAAGGCTCAGCAATCTCCTCCCTAGCTTCCCAGAGAATCCTAGGATAAATCCCATCCGGCCCAGGGGACTTATCTATTTTCACATTTTCCAGAACTGTTAGCACCTCCTCCTTATGAACCTCAAGCCCTTCCAGTCCAGTAGCCTGAATTTCAGTATTCTCCTCGACAACATTGTCTTTTTCCTGTGTGAATACTGACGAAAAATATTCATTTAGCACCTCTCCTATCTCATCGGACTCCAAGCACAACTTCCCACTACTGTCCTTGACTGGCCCTACTCTTACCCTAGTCATTCGTTTACTCCTGACATATCTATAGAAAGCTTTAGGGTTATCCTTGATCCTACCTGCTCATGTTCCCTCCTGGCTCTTCTTAGCTCTCTCTTTAGGTCCTTCCTAGCTAACTTGTAACTCTCGAGCGCCCTAACAAAACCTTCATGTCTCATCTTTACATAAGCCTACTTCTTCCTCCTGACAAGTGTTTTGACTGCTTTAGTAAACCACGGTTCCCTTGCTCGACCACTTCCTACCTGCCTGACAGGTACATACTTATCAAGGACACGCAGTAGCTGTTCCTTGAACAAGCGCCACATTTCCATTGTGCCCATCCCCTGCAGTTTTCCTCTCCATCCGATGCATCCTAAGTCTTGCCTCATCGCATCATAATTGCCTTTCCCCTAGATATAACTCTTGCCCTGAGGTTTATACCTATCCCTTTCCATCACTAAAGGAAACGTAATCGAATTGTGGTCACTATCACCAAAGTCCTCACCTACCTCCAAACCTAACACCTGTCCTGGTTCATTACCCAGTACCAAATCCAATATGGCCTCGCCTCTCGTTGGCCTATCTGCATACTGTGTCAGGAAACCCTCCTGCACACTTTGGACAAAAACGGACCCATCTAAAGTACTCGAACTATAGCGTTTCCAGTCAATATTTGGGAAGTTAAAGTCCCCCATAACAACTACCCTGTTGCTTTCGCTCCTATCCAGAATCATCTTTGCAATCCTTTCCTCTACATCTCTGGAACTTTTCGGAGGCCTATAGAAAATCCCTAACAGGGTGACCTCTCCTTTCCTGTTTCTAACCTCAGCCCATACTACCTCAGTAGACGAGTCCTCATCAAACGTCCTTTCTGCCACCGTAATACTGTCCTTGACTAAGAATGCCACCCCTCCCCCTCTTTTACCACCTTCCATGGGTCGGGATGTCGTCTATGCTGGGCTGAGGATCCTCAAATCCGAAGAACTCGTCCATGACTGCCGGATGCTTCAATGTACAACACATCTCGTTGCGGTTCGGATTTGGTACTGAGGTCGCCACGTCCAATGATGAAATCATCGTCTGAGTCGTAGTCTTCAAGGGCTAAATCATCTCTTAGGGCGGTGCTAACTGCTTGTTGCAGGGTTCTGCGGAGGTTACTTTCAGCTACTGGTCGAAGTTCAGGCATTGTGCTGTCGTTCCAGGTGAAAGAATTGTGTTTTCTGGCTTTAACGTTTTTTTTCACTATTTGCGGACATTTCTCCTTTAAGTGGGCGTGGTCCAGGGCCTCTGACGTCATGACGCTTGTGATGTAAAGCATAGGAATGGATTGCGCATGCGCAGATCGCTTTTCCTTCACAGCGCTCTTTTCGCGACTGCGCATGCGCGGTTTCTCGCGCATGCGCAAAACACCGTTTTGCCTGTTCGCGTCTTCTCGGGAACTGCGCATGTGCGGCTCCTTGCGCAAGATGGCTGCTAATCAAAATTGCCGTTTGCTTCTGTTGCAAGCCTACCTTTGCCTCGTGGTGAGTATAGGCACCAGTTTACCGATTTCTGTTGTGTTCACCTCGCAGTAGTTTTCAAACTTGTCCAGGACTGTCTGGAAGTCTCTCTTGTCCTGCCCTTTGGAGTATTTGAAGGAGTTGAAGATTTCTGTTGCACTTTCACCTGCAATGGTGAGTAGACGATCTATCTTCTCAGCATCGGCCACACCATCTTGGTCGGATGCTACCATGTAAATCTCAAAACTCTGCTTGAATGCACGGCAGTTGGCACTGAGATTGCCATGGTGCCTGAGCTGCTGAGGAACCAGAATCTCGATCATCTTGCCTGGGTGCTGTTGCTGGTAGTCACGGATCTTGCTGAGTTGAACTATATTGATTCAACAGGCACTACTGGTACCATGTTGTGTTATGTACTCTGGGATAACACAGGCTGCAACCCGATGCAGTTTTGACCAAAAGATACTCCAGACTTTGAAGTAAGTTCAATGTAATCTATTGAACCGTTAGCACAGTTCTCTATGAGTCTGACTCTCCTGCTAATCTTGCTATAGTAACTCAGTCTAACTAACCAGTCTGCTCAAAGCCACGTGGTGGGTGTGATGCTTCTCATCTGCCCCTGTCCTACTCTCTAAGTGTCACCTGTGGAAAGAGACAGAGCATGTGTGCCCTATCCTTATATATGGGTTGTGTAATGCCCCCTTGTGGTCGTGTCACCTCTGGGTATCTTGACTGCCCATTGGTCATGTTCTATTCTATGTGTTCATTAACTGTAGGTCTGCATGTCATGACATCTCTGGTGCTCCCTCTAGTGTTTACTTAATCGTAGTGTATTTACATTAACCCCTTGTGTATTTACAGTGATGCATATCACCACACTTACCACCGCCATGAACACTTCCTTTTCTGGTGCCTCAAATATTTTTGTGCACTTTCTCCTGAGCTCACCCTCTATCCCTGACCCTCTAATTGCTCCACGTGTAGACCGGACAGGGTAAGGATGCTAGGTAATTTCTGCCAGATTCCTCCCATAAATGGCATTAGTGAACCAACTGGGTTTTTAACCCTCTTCCATGGTGGGACTCAAATTCGTTCCCACAGGGAGTGGGGAGAATGTGGGACTCGCTCCCACGGGGAATGGGGAGAATGTGGGACTCACTGCCATGGGGAATGGGGACAATGTGGGACTGGCTGCCACGGGGAGTGGGGACAATGTGGGAAATGCTCCCACAGCGAGTGGGAAGAATGTGGGACTTGCTCCCACAGGGAGTAGGGAGAATGTGGGATTCGCTTCCACAGGGAGTGGGGAGAATGTGGGACTCGCTCCCACAGGGAATGCGAAAAATGTGGGACTTGCACCCACAGGGAGTGAGGAGAATGTTGGACTTGCTCCCATGGGGAATGGGTGAATGTGGGACTCGCTCTAAAGGGAGTGGGGAGAATGTGGGATTCGCTCCCACAGGGAGTAGGGAGAATGTGGGATTCGCTCCCACAGGGAGTAAGGGGATGTGGGATTCGTTCCCACAGGGAATGGGGAGAATGTGGTACTCACTCCCACGGGGAATGGGGAGAATGTGGGACTCGCTCACATGGGGAATGGGAGAAAGTGGGCCTCGCTTACAAAGAGATTGGGGAGAATGTGGGACTCGCACCCACAGGGAGTGGGAAGAATCTGGAACTCGCTCCCATGGGAAATGGGAGAATGTGGGACTCGCTCCCAAAGGTAATGGGGAGAATGTTGGACTCGATCTCAAAGGGAATGGGGAGAATGTGGGACTCGCTCCCGGAGGGGATGGGCAGAATGCGTGACTCGCTCCCACTGGGAGTGGTTGAGGTGAATAGTGTCAATGTATTTCAGGGGGATGCTGGATAAACACATGAGGGAGCGAGGGATAGAAGGAGATGGTGACGGGGTGAGATGAGAGTGTGTTGGGGAGGAGGAGGCTCGTGTGGAGCAGGGTCACCAGCACAGAGTAGAGGGGCCCAATGGCCTCTTTCGGTGGAGGAAATACTCTCCACCTTTTATGATTTACTTACAAACTCGCCAAAGTTGATGGTGTCGCCCTCCTGGATGTAGATATCGGCCAGGGCACCACTGTCCTTTGCTATAACACTCCGACATCCAGTTAGAATCTTCTTCAGGAGGCCGGTGCCAGTCACATGATCTGCGTGGCAGTGTGTATTGGCTGCAGACAGAACAATGAGATCAATCACGTGAATCACTCCCCAATTTCCATGATTGACGAGATGGGCGGTTCGAAGAACGCGTGAATGGTACACAGGTCTTGTGTCCTCTTTTGCACCTTTTTGGCACCTTGAAGTGTTTCAGTCAGATCCATTTTTTTCCAAGTGAATCCACTGTCATAACTTGGGAAATTCAACAGCCGACTGCGCACAGTGAGATCCCACTGACAGGAATATGACAATGACCCAGATCACCTGTTTAAATTTTAGGCCATGTTGGTTGAAGTATAAATATTGGCCCCCAGTACACCGGGGAGAACTCCATTCACTTCACCGCCCCCCATTCTTCTTCCAAATAGTGACTGTGCAATCTTTCTCACCCTACCCAGAGGGAACATGGTGGGGGGCAGTGGCGGGGGAAGTTTGGGCCTCGGATTAACATACACATCCTATCAGGAATAGCAGGGACCCCAATAACCACCCCCTGGGGATCTCCACCACATGCATTCCACTGGCCTGAGAAACATCCCTGAACAACTGCTCCCTGTTTCCCTATCACTCAGTCATTTCTGTACCAATGACCAAGCCAGGACTTGGGTAAGGTAAGTAGGTAGAATGGATCAGGTGGTTGTTGGGTAAGATGGGGGAGGGGGATGGGGAGGGGGTTGGAAGGTGATTCATGCATGGAGAGATGATGGGGTTTGGTTGGGTGGTCAAGGGGTGTTGCGGAGGGTGGAGGGAGATGGCAGGTTGCTGAGGTCGGGGGTGGCTGAAGGATGGAGGCTTAGGAATTGGGGTCGGCAAGGTAGTTTGGGTGTTGCGGGGCCTAGTTGAGGGGATAGGCGAGTGGCAGTTGTTGTCAGGTGATCGGGGACGGCGGGGAGTGGTCGGAGTTCAGAGGGGACGGTGGGAGTGGTCAGAGTTCAGAGGGGATATTGGGAGTGGTCAGAGTTCAGAGGGGACGGTGGGAGTGGTCAGAGGTCAGAGGAGACGGTGGGAGTGGTCAGAGTTCAGAGGGGACGGTGGGAGTGGTCAGAGTTCAGAGGGGATATTGGGAGTGGTCAGAGTTCAGAGGGGACGGTGGGAGTGGTCAGGTGGCAGAGATCATCGGGATTTCCAAAAAGCATTTGACAAGATAACACACAAAAAGCTACTATAGGTGGGAAGGCAAGTGATGAGGATGACACCCACGGAGTCTACAGAAGAAAATAGACAGTTTAGGTGGGTGGGCAACATCTTGGTAGATGGAATAGAACATTGGAAAGTGTGAAGTCTGCAGAAAACTGCAGCTCAGAGGGATTTGGGGGACCTTATGCATAAATCACAAAAAGCTAGCATGCAAATTCAGCAGGTAATTGGGAAGGCAAATTGAATGTTGGCCTTTTCTTCGAAGGAAATGGAGTATAAAAACAGGGAAGTCCTCTAAAACTATACAAGACACTAGTTAGACAACACCTGGAATATTGTGACCAGTTTTGGTCCCCTTATCTAAGGAAATATATATTGGGAGCAGTCCAGAGAAGGTTCACTAGGTTGATCCCGGGTATGGAGGGATTTTCTTATGAGGAGAGGGTTGAGTAGATTTTGAGTTTAGAAGAATGAGAGGCTAACTTAATGAGAAAAAGGATTCTCAGGTGGTTTGACAGGGTAGATGCTGAGAAAAGGTTTCCTCATGTGGGAGAGTCCAGGACCAGAGGGAATAATCTCAGAATAAGGGGGTCACCCATTTCAGACAGAGATGAGAAGGAATTTCTTCTCTCAGAGGGTAGCGAATCTGTGGAATTCTTTACCACAGAGAGCTGTAGAGGCGGAATGTTTTGGGTCAGTGGGTCTATTTGGGTAGTCGCGGGAGGGTGGGGGGGGGTGGGGGGAGTAGTCATATAGTCGGCAGGACTTGGTGGGAGATAGTCATGTCGCCAGGGAAGGGGAGGGTCAACAAGGGCAACATCTTTTCTCGCCCCCTCCCCCCTCACACGTCCACCTTAGGTTGTGGACTGTGCCCAAGGAAAGGTGGCATTATACTGGCAGGGGTGCTTGCGGCCCACAAGCATAAAGCCCCGCTCCCAGCGAGAATCACGGCCGTCGGGAGATGGAGCTGAGAGAAGAGGTTAACGTTGAAAACAACAAGCATGAATGAGTTAATGGTGACAGCATGAAGGATCACAAGTGGGGAATTCCGATCCATCAGGAATTGGCATCCAGGTGCAAGGGTCTTTCCTCTCAGGCCCACTGGCTTCTCGGTATAGTTTCAGGAACTGAGACACTGCCCTGGGCGAATGCCCATAATTCATGCCCGGACACATTCCTCTCCTGAAGGTGCTGACTCGCACTGCGCTCCAGGTCTTATCAACAACCTCCCTCGTCTGAGGAGAATGCGGCACTCGCTCCCACAGGGAGTGGGGAGAATGTGGGACTCGTTCCCACAGGGAGTGGGGAGAATGTGGGACTCGCTCACACAGGGAGTGGGGAGAATGTGGGACTCACTCCCACAGAGATTGGTGAGAATGCGGGACTCTCTCCCACAGGGAATAAGGAGAATGCGGCTCTCGCTCCCACAGGGAGTGGGGAGAATGTGGGACTCGCACCCACAGGGAGTGTTGAGAATGTGGGATTCGCTCCCACAGGGAGTGGAGAGAATGTGGGACTCGCTCCCACAGGGAGTGGAGAGAATGTGGAACTTGCTCCTACAGGGATTGGTGAGAATGTGGGACTCGTTCGCACAGGGAGTGGGGAGAATGTGGAACTTGCTCCTGCAGGGATTGGTGAGAATGTGGGACTCACTCCCAAGGAGAGTGGTGTAACCATCTGGGATGGCCACGTGCCGATTACAAAATGGACACTTGCAAAGAATGCAGGGAAAATTGGACAATACTGAAAAGCAAGCAGGTGCAAGGTCTGTCTGTTGATTAGAGCAGTGACTCTCAGACAGAACCGGTATTGCTGAGCCAGCTACATACTAATGAGCCATCTCAGGGGACAAAAGGGAAGCATTTAGATAAACAATGTTAAGACAGACACCCCGGCGCCAGAGGAGACTCAAACAAAGCAAACCAACGGCCACTTAGGACACGCCCAGCAACCAGGGAACCCACCCCTCTATTGGAGGAAGATCGATAAGAATGATTGGGAAAGGCCCAATTAATTGAGGCAAAGTTCAAGGCCCGCCCAAAAGTGCGCGAAGCCCTTTCAGGTATAAAAAGTATTCCCTGAGAGAGAATCCTTCTTCTTTGGCCTTGGCTCTCAGCGAAGAGAGACCAGCCTAGCAGCTACGCCAGGCCAAGTAAGTTCCAAGTCAATGCACGCTACAAGATAGATGCTACTAGTTGCTATCCTGTAAATAGCTCAACCCAGCAGCCTCAGAACCAAGCAACGGTCATTGTTCCTCTGACTGAGTGGGCACCCGAAGCTAAGTATAGGCTTTAGTAACAGAGATAATTTAGGTTGTAGAGTTTATGCATGAGTAGATTTGACTGTGTGTAAATAAATGAGCATTGCTTTTGAACTTACTAACTGGTGTATCGAGTCTTTGATCAGTATTCGGTTTTGAACCTTGTGGCAGTGTCGAAAGATACCTGGCGACTCTTGAGCAAACGTAATTAAACAGAGCCAAATTAAGAGACAACAGCAAGTTAGCAATAGTGGGAAGAATGTGGGAGGACTCTCTCCCAAGGGGAATGGCGAGAATGTGGGACTCTCTCCCAGAGAGAGTGGAGAGAATGTGGGACTCGCTTCCAGAGGGAGTGGGGAAAATGTGGGATTAAGATCCAGCAGAGGGCAGTAGAGCGCAGCTGCTGATTGGCTGTTGCAGGGGTAACTTGCATACGCCATTGTGCTCACCCTAACTTGAAGGTGTACCTGAGCATGAGACCCTAGCTGTTCAAGTGAAGACAAGCATCCAGCAGAGGGCAGTAGAGCACAGCTGCTGATTGGCTGTTGCGGGGGAAATTTGCATATGCCATTGTGCTCACCCTAACTTGAAGGTGTACCTGAGCATGAGACCCTAGCTGTTCAAGTGAAGACAAGCATCCAGCAGAGGGCAGTAGAGCAGAGATGCTGATTGGCTGTTGCGGGGGAAATATGCATACGCCGTTGTGCTGACCCTAACTTGAAGGTGGTTTGTGGAGGAACTGTTGTCAAGTGACACTTAAACCCAAAACACTTCTTCAGTGTTTCCCTCCCTACCCCCTCCTCTAACCAGAAAAAAAACAACCGCTGTAAAGATCAAGAGGAAGGCTCGAGGGCAGGTAGAAGTAGAAAGAAGTTGAACCGTGACGTCACGGCCTGCAGGTAAGGGATTGTCTGGTGACTGGTAAGTAGTTTTTATTTTATTTTCCCTCAGGTGTTATTGTGTATGGCGCAGAGGTTGCTGAGTGAGTGCTTGCTGAGAAGGGGAGTGAATAACAGGTAAGCTCTTTCTTTCTTTTTCTTTTTTTATCTAGAGGGGATGGCAGGGAAGGTAGTGCAATGTTCCTCCTGCAGAATGTTTGAGGTGAGGGACGCCGTCTGTGTCCCTGCTGATTTCATCTGTGGGAAGTGCACCCACTTCCAGCTCCTCAGAAACCGCGTTAGGGAACTGGAGCTGGAGCTAGATGAACTTCGGATCATTCGGGAGGCAGAGGTGGTCATAGATAGAAGCTTCAGGGATGTAGTTACTCCGAAGAATAAAGATAGATGGGTGACGGTGAGTGGGGCTGGGAGGAAGCAGTCAGTACAGGGATCCCCGGTGGTCGATCCCCTTAGTAACAAGTATACCGCTTTGGATACTGTTGGGGGGGGGACTTACCAGGGGGTACAGGTCACTGGCACAGAGTCGGTCCCTGTTGCTCAGAAGGGAAGGGGGGAGAGGAGTAGAGCATTAGTCATTGGAGACTCCATAGTTAGGGGGATAGATAAGAGATTCTGTGGGAACGAGAGAGACTCGCAGTTGGTGTGTTGCCTCCCAGGTGCCAGGGTGCCTGATGTCTCGGATCGTGTTTTCGGGATCCTTAAGGGGGAGGGGAGCAGCCCCAAGTCGTGGTCCACATAGGTACCAATGACTTAGGTAGGAAAAGGGATAGGGTTGTAAGGCAGGAATTCAGGGTGGAAACTTAGATCTAGGACAAAAAGAGTTATTATCTCTGGGTTGTTACCCATGCCACGTGCTAGCGAGATGAGGAATAGGGAGAGAGAGGAGTTGAACACGTGGCTACAGGGATGGTGCAGGAGGGAGGGTTTCAGATTTCTGGATAATTGGGGCTCATTCTGGGGTCAGTGGGATCTCTACAAATGGGATGGTCTACACCTGGACCAGAGGGGTACCAATATCCTGGGGGGGAAATTTGCTAATGCTCTTCGGGAGGATTTAAACTAGTTCAGCAGGAGCTTTGGAACCTGAATTGTAGCTCCAGTATACAGGAGGTTGAGAGTAGTGAAGTCATGAGTAAGGTTTCAAAGTTGCAGGAATGTACCGGCAGGCAGGAAGGTGGTTTAAAGTGTGTCTTCTTCAATGCCAGGAGCATCCGGAATAAGGTGGGTGAACTTGCAGCATGGGTTGGTACCTGGGACTTTGATGTTGTGGCCATTTCGGAGACATGGATAGAGCAGGGACAGGAATGGTTGTTGCAGGTGCCGGAGTTTAGATATTTCAGTAAGCGCAGGGAAGGCGGTAAAAGAGGGGGAGGGGTGGCATTGTTAGTCAAGGACAGTATTACAGTGGCAGAAAGGACGTATGTAGATAGGCCAACGAGAGGCGAGGCCATATTGGATTTGGTACTGGGTAATGAATCAGGACAGGTGTTAGATTTGGAGGTAGGTGAGCACTTTGGTGATAGTGACCACAATTCAATTAAGTTCACTTTAGTGATGGAAAGAAATAGGTATATACCGCAGGGCAAGAGTTATATCTGGGGGAAAGACAATTATGATGTGATGAGGCAAGACTTAGGATGCATCGGATGGAGAGGAAAACTGCAGGGGATGGGCACAATGGAAATGTGGAGCTTGTTCAAGGAACAGCTACTGCGTGTCCTTGATAAGTATGTACCTGTCAGGCAGGGAGGAAGTGGTCGAGCAAGGGAACCGTGGTTTACTAAAGCTGTCGAAACACTTGTCAAGAGGAAGAAGGAGGCTTATGTAAAGATGGGACATGAAGGTTCAGTTAGGACACTCGAGAGTTACAAGTTAGCTAGGTAGGACCTAAAGAGAGAGCCAAGAAGAGCCAGGAGGGGACATGAGAAGTCTTTGGCAGGTAGGATCAAGGATAACCCTAAGGCTTTCTATAGATATGTCAGGAATAAACAAATGACTAGGGTAAGAGTAGGGCCAGTCAAGGACAGTAGTGGGACGTTGTGCTTGGAGTCCGAGGAGATAGGAGAGGTGCTAAATGAATATTTGTCGTCAGTATTCACACAGGAAAAAGACAACGTTGTTGCGGAGAATACTGAGAATCAGGCTACTAGACTAGAAGGACTGGAGGTTCATAAGGAGGAGGTGTTAGTAATTCTGGAAAGTGTGAAAATAGATAAGTCCCCTGGGCCGGATGGGATTTATCCTAGGATTCTCTGGGAAGCTAGGGAGGAGATTGCTGAGCGATTGGCTTTGATCTTTAAGTCACCTTTGTCTGCAGGAATAGTGCCAGAAGACTAGAGGATAGCAAATATTGTCCCCTTGTTCAAGAAGGGGAGTAGAGACAACCCCGGTAACTATAGACCAGTGAGCCTTACTTCTGTTGTGGGCAAAATCTTGGAAGGGTTTATAAGAGATAGGATGTATAATCATCTGGAAAGGAATAATTTGATTAGAGATAGTCAACACGGTTTTGTAAAGGGTAGGTCGTGCCTCACATACCTTATTGAGTTCTTTGAGAAGCTGACCAAACAGGTGGATGAGGGTAAAGCAGTTGATGTGGTGTATATGGATTTCAGTAAAGCGTTTGATAAGGTTCCCCATGGTAGGCTACTGCAGAAAATACGGAGGCATGGGATTCAGGGTGATTTAGCAGTTTGGATCAGAAGTTGGCTAGCTGGAAGAAGACAAAGGGTGGTGGTTGATGGGAAACGTTCAGACTGGAGTCCAGTTACTAGTGGTGTACCGCAAGGATCTATTTTGGGGCCACTGCTGTTTGTCATTTTTATAAATGACCTGGAGGAGGGCGTAGAAGGATGGGTGAGTAAATTTGCAGATGACACTAAAGTCGGTGGAGTTGTGGACAGTGCGAACGGATGTTACAAGTTACAGAGGGACATAGATAAGCTGCAGCGCTGGGCTGAGAGGTGGCAGTAAGATTCTTAGCAGTGTAGATGAGCAGAGAGATCTCGGTGTCCATGTACATAGATCCCTGAAAGTTGCCACCCAGGTTGAGAGGGTTGTTAAGAAGGCGTACGGTGTATTAACTTTTATTGGTGGAGGGATTGAGTTTCGGAGCCATGGGGTCATGTTGCAGCTGTACAAAACTCTGGTGCGGCCGCATTTGGAGTATTGCGTGCAATTCTGGTCGCCGCATTATAGGAAGGATGTGGCAGCATTGGAAAGGGTGCAGAGGAGATTTACCAGAATGTTGCCTGGTATGGAGGGAAGATCTTATGAGGAAAGGCTGAGGGACTTGAGGCTGTTTTCGTTCGAGAAGAAGGTTACGAGGTGACTTAATTGAGGCATACAAGATGATCAGAGGATTGGGTAGGGTGGACAGTGAGCGCCTTCTTCCTCGAACGGTGATGTCTAGCACGAGGGGTCATAGCTTTAAATTGAGGGGAGATAGATATAAGACAGATGTCAGAGGTAGATTCTTTACTCAGAGAGTAGTAAGGGCGTGGCATGCCCTGCCTGCAACAGTAGTGGACTTGCCAACACTAAGGGCATTCAAATGGTCATTGGATAGACATATGGACGATAAGGGAATAGCGTAGATGGGCTTTAGAGTGGTTTCACAGGTTGGCGCAACATCGAGGACCGAAGGGCCTGTACTGCGCTGTAATGTTCTATGTTCTATATTCTAACACCTGGGAGAGTTTGATGGGGACAGGGCAGAGGGAGCGACTGAGATGCATTTCTTAAAATTTGTTAATTTCTTTACCTGCGTAGAGAAGCTTTAGTCCCAGCTCCTCAATTAATTTGACATCACGATTCACTTCATCAATAACAGGGTCGATGATCACAGCCTCTTTATTCTGTGCGTCTGCGAGAAGATAGGTGTATGTGGAACTGACCTTCTCAAAGAGCTACAAAAATCAAAGGATTGAAAGAAAAAGAGTGGTTAGTTCAGATGTGTGTGACAATGCTCATGTGTGCGTGTGCATGGTAGTGAGTAAGAAACTGTGTGTCTCAGTCTGTGTGTGGTCAATACTGAGGGAGTGCTGCACTGTCAGAGGGTCAGTACTGAGGGAGTGCGGCACTGTCAGAGGGTCAGTACTGAGGGGGTCCTGCACTGTCAGAGGGTCAGTACTGAGGGAGTGCTGCACTGTCAGAGGGTCAGTACTGAGGGAGTGCTGCATTGTCAGAGGGTCAGTGCTGAGGAAGTGCTGCACTGTCAGAGGATCAGAACTGAGGAAGTGCTGCACTGTCAGAGGGTCAATACTGAGGGAGTGCTGCACTGTCAGAGGGTCAGCACTGAGGGCGTGCTGCACTGTTAGAGGATCAGAACTGAGGAAGTGCTGCACTGTCAGAGGATCAGAACTGAGGAAGTGCTGCACTGTCAGAGGATCAGTACTGAGGGAGTGCTGCACTGTCGGAGGGTCAGTACTGAGGGTCAGTCGGGGCAGCACGGTGGTGCAGTGGGTTAGCCCTGTTGCCTCACGGCGCCGAGGTCCCAGGTTCGATCCCAGCTCTGGGTCACTGTCTGTGTGGAGTTTGCACATTCTCCCCGTGTTTGTGTGGGTTTCGCCCCCACAACCCAAAGATGTGCAGGCTAGGTGGATTGGCCACGCTAAATTGCCCCTTAATTGGAAAAAAATAATTGGGTACTCTAAATTTTAAAAAGAAAAGTATTGAGGGAGAGTTCCATTATCAGAGGGTCAGTACTGAGGGTGTGCTGCACTGTCAGAAAGCTCAGTACTGGAGGGACCGCTGCATTGTCAAGGGGTCATTACTGAGGGGCTACTGCACTGTCAGAGAGTCAGTACTGAGTGAATGCTGCACTGTCAAATAATCAGTACTGAGGGGCTGCTGCACTGTCAGAAGGTCACTACTGAGTGAGTCCTGCACTGTCAGAGGGTCAGTACTGAGGAAGTGTAAAACTGTCAGAGGGTCAGTATTGAAGGGCTGCTACATTGGCAGAGCGCGAGTACCGATGACTGCTGCACAGTCAACGCGTTAGTACTGAGGAACAGACCCTTCGGCCCTCCAAGCCTTTGCCGACCATGCTGCCCGTCTAAACTAAAATCTTCGGCACTTCCGGGGTCCGTAACTCTCTATTGCCATCCTAGTACTGAGACAGTACTCCACTTTATAATGGTCAGTACTGAGGGAGTGCTGCACTGTCAGAGGATCAGAACTGAGGGAGTGCTGCACTGTCAGGGGGCCAGTATTGAGAGAGTGCTGAACTGTCAGAGGGACAGTACTGAGGGAGCACTGCACTGTCAGAGGGTCAGTACTGAGGGAGTACTGCACTGTCAGGGGATCAGAACTGAGGATGTGCTGCACTGTCAGAGGATCAGTACTGAGGGAGTGCTGCACTGTCAGAGGGTCAGCACTGAGGGCGTGCTGCACTGTTAGAGGATCAGAACTGAGGAAGTGCTGCACTGTCAGAGGATCAGAACTGAGGAAGTGCTGCACTGTCAGAGGATCAGTACTGAGGGAGTGCTGCACTGTCGGAGGGTCAGTACTGAGGGTCAGTCGGGGCAGCACGGTGGTGCAGTGGGTTAGCCCTGTTGCCTCACGGCGCCGAGGTCCCAGGTTCGATCCCAGCTCTGGGTCACTGTCTGTGTGGAGTTTGCACATTCTCCCCGTGTTTGTGTGGGTTTCGCCCCCACAACCCAAAGATGTGCAGGCTAGGTGGATTGGCCACGCTAAATTGCCCCTTAATTGGAAAAAAATAATTGGGTACTCTAAATTTTAAAAAGAAAAGTATTGAGGCAGAGTTCCATTATCAGAGGGTCAGTACTGAGGGTGTGCTGCACTGTCAGAAAGCTCAGTACTGGAGGGACCGCTGCATTGTCAAGGGGTCATTACTGAGGGGCTACTGCACTGTCAGAGAGTCAGTACTGAGTGAATGCTGCACTGTCAAATAATCAGTACTGAGGGGCTGCTGCACTGTCAGAAGGTCACTACTGAGTGAGTCCTGCACTGTCAGAGGGTCAGTACTGAGGAAGTGTAAAACTGTCAGAGGGTCAGTATTGAAGGGCTGCTACATTGGCAGAGCGCGAGTACCGATGACTGCTGCACAGTCAACGCGTTAGTACTGAGGAACAGACCCTTCGGCCCTCCAAGCCTTTGCCGACCATGCTGCCCGTCTAAACTAAAATCTTCGGCACTTCCGGGGTCCGTAACTCTCTATTGCCATCCTAGTACTGAGACAGTACTCCACTTTATAATGGTCAGTACTGAGGGAGTGCTGCACTGTCAGAGGATCAGAACTGAGGGAGTGCTGCACTGTCAGGGGGCCAGTATTGAGAGAGTGCTGAACTGTCAGAGGGACAGTACTGAGGGAGCACTGCACTGTCAGAGGGTCAGTACTGAGGGAGTGCTGCACTGTCAGGGGATCAGAACTGAGGATGTGCTGCACTGTCAGAGGATCAGTACTGAGGGAGTGCTGCACTGTCAGAGGGTCAGCACTGAGGGCGTGCTGCACTGTTAGAGGATCAGAACTGAGGAAGTGCTGCACTGTCAGAGGATCAGAACTGAGGAAGTGCTGCACTGTCAGAGGATCAGTACTGAGGGAGTGCTGCACTGTCAGAGGGTCAGTACTGAGGGTCAGTCGGGGCAGCACGGTGGTGCAGTGGGTTAGCCCTGTTGCCTCACGGCGCCGAGGTCCCAGGTTCGATCCCAGCTCTGGGTCACTGTCTGTGTGGAGTTTGCACATTCTCCCCGTGTTTGTGTGGGTTTCGCCCCCACAACCCAAAGATGTGCAGGCTAGGTGGATTGGCCACGCTAAATTGCCCCTTAATTGGAAAAAAATAATTGGGTACTCTAAATTTTAAAAAGAAAAGTATTGAGGGAGAGTTCCATTATCAGAGGGTCAGTACTGAGGGTGTGCTGCACTGTCAGAAAGCTCAGTACTGGAGGGATCGCTGCATTGTCAAGGGGTCATTGCTGAGGGGCTACTGCACTGTCAGAGAGTCAGTACTGAGTGAATGCTGCACTGTCAAATAATCAGTACTGAGGGGCTGCTGCACTGTCAGAAGGTCACTACTGAGTGAGTCCTGCACTGTCAGAGGGTCAGTACTGAGGAAGTGTAAAACTGTCAGAGGGTCAGTATTGAAGGGCTGCTACATTGGCAGAGCGCGAGTACCGATGACTGCTGCACAGTCAACGCGTTAGTACTGAGGAACAGACCCTTCGGCCCTCCAAGCCTTATCCGACCATGCTGCCCGTCTAAACTAAAATCTTCGGCACTTCCGGGGTCCGTAACTCTCTATTGCCATCCTAGTACTGAGACAGTACTCCACTTTATAATGGTCAGTACTGAGGGAGTGCTGCACTGTCAGAGGATCAGAACTGAGGGAGTGCTGCACTGTCAGGGGGCCAGTATTGAGAGAGTGCTGAACTGTCAGAGGGACAGTACTGAGGGAGCACTGCACTGTCAGAGGGTCAGTACTGAGGGAGTGCTGCACTGTCAGGGGATCAGAACTGAGGATGTGCTGCACTGTCAGAGGATCAGTACTGAGGGAGTGCTGCACTGTCAGAGAGTCAGCACTGAGGGCGTGCTGCACTGTTAGAGGATCAGAACTGAGGGAGTGCTGCACTGTCAGAGGATCAGAACTGAGGGAGTGCTGCACTGTCAGGGGGCCAGTATTGAGAGAGTGCTGAACTGTCAGAGGGTCAGTACTGAGGGAGCACTGCACTGTCAGAGGGTCAGTACTGAGGGAGTGCTGCACTGTCAGGGGGCCAGTATTGAGAGAGTACTGAACTATCAGAGGGTCAGTATTGAGGGGCTGCTACATTGGAGAGCGTGAGTACTGATGACTGCTGCACAGTCAGTGGATCAGGACTGAGGGAGTGTAGCACTGTCAGGAAGCTCAGTACTGGAGGGACCACTGCATTGTCAAGGGGTCAGTACTTAGGGGCTACTGCACTGTCAGAGGGTCAATACTGAGGGGCTACGATACTGTCAGAGGGTGAGTACTGATGACTGCCACACAGTCAGAGGGTCAGTACTGAGGGAGTGCTGCACGGTCAGAGGGTCAGTACTGAGGGAGTGCTGCACGGTCAGAGGATCAGTACTGAGGAAGTGCTGCACGGTCAGAGGGTCAGTACTGCGGGAGAGCTGCACTGTCAGAGGGTCAGTACTGAGGAAGTGCAGCACTGTCAGAGGGTCAGTACTGAGGGAGTGCTGCACTGTCAGAGGGTCAGTGCTGATGGACTGCAGCACTCTCAGAAAGCTCAGTACTGAGGGAATGCAGCTCTGTCAGGGGGTCAGTATTGAGAGTTTGCTGCTCTGTTAAAGGGTCAGTACTGAATGAGCGCTGCACTGTTGGAGACTCAATACTGAGGCTGCGTTGCGCTATCGGAGACTCAGTACTGAGAGAGTGCTGCACTGTTAGAAGGCCAGTACCGAGGGAGTACTACACTGTCATGGGGTCAGCACTGTCAGAGGGTCAGTACTGAGGGAGTGCTGCACTGTCAGAGGGTCAGTATTGAGGGAGCGCTGCACTGTCAGAGGGTCAGTACTGAGGGAGCGATGCACTGTCAGAGGGTCATTACTGAGGGAGTGCTGCACTGTCAGAGGGTCAGTACTGAGGGAGTGCTGCACTGTCAGAGGGTCAGTACTGAGGGAGAGCTGCACTGTCAGAGGGTCAGTACTGAGGGAGCGATGCACTGTCAGAGGGTCATTACTGAGGGAGTGCTGCATTGTCAGTACTGAGGGAGTGCCGCACTGTCAGAGGGTCATTACTGAGGAAGCGCTGTATTGTCGGTACTGAATGAGCGTTCAATTGGAAGTGATATCTTACACATGAAACATTACCGATCAACTCTGACGGGTGTAAATGATCCCACATCCACTATTTGAAAGGAGAGCAGGGAGGAGTTCTCCCCAGTGTCCTGGGAGCCAATATTTCCTCTTTTGTTTGTCTCTCCCCTTATTTCTCATCAATCAGTAGTTTTATTCCTGCATAATCTGACCTATTAGGTCTCTCTGTCTCCTTCTGCCCCTGCGTCCTCCTCTCCCTTGCTTCTCTCTCTCTCTTTGCCTTCCTCTAACTCTCTGACACCCTCTGCCTGTCTCTTTTATTTCCGCCTCCTCTTTCTCTCTGTGAGTTTCTCTCTATTTCTATCCCCCCAAATCTAATCTCTTACCTGTCGAAATATGAACCCATTAGGCTGGGCGACCGACTGGTGGTGCAGTTCGCTGTACAAGGCAGAAATGTGGGGCTGGCGTGGGAGTGCATTCCAGCTACTGCGAAATCCAGCCCCAGACTTGGGACTGGCTGCTAGGCCTCGGCTGCTGAACGATTTGAACAGACGGCAGACCATTGACATTGTGTGGGAGTTTAACTTCCTGATTCCAGCTGAACAGGATGAGGAACAGGACGGTCGGTGCAAGCTTTATAAAGCAAGGGGTTAAACATTAATCGTTTTCTCGCATTGCGCAAGCTTCATTGCAGGTGTCAGTGCAGCTGAAGCTACAATGACCCTGGACGCTGGACGTTCAGAGTTATGCAGTAATTTTGGCTGGATGAGTGCGGCTCCAACAATGCTGACAAGCTGACAGAATCCAGGGCAATCACCCCACCCACCATCATAAACATCCACTCCCTCCACCACCGACATGCAGCGGCAGCCGTGTGTACCATCTACAAGATGCACTGCAGGAACTCACCAAGGCTCCTTCGGCAGCTCTTTCCAAACCCACGACCACTACCATCGAGAAGGACGAGGGCAGCAGATACCTGGGAACCCCACCACCTGGAGGTTCCCCTCCAAGACCCTCACCACCCTGACTTGGAAATATATCAGCCATTCCTTCACTGTTGCTGGGTCAAAATCCTGGAACTCCCTCCCTAACAGCACAATGGGTGTACCTACACCGCAGGGATTGCCGTGGTTCAGGAAGATGGCTCACCACCACTTTCTCAAGGGGCAATTAGGGATGGGCAATAAATGTTATCCTTGCCAGCGACAGAGTCTTGAGTGGCCATAATCCGGTTTTACATTGGCTGCAGATTGGGGGCGAGGGGAGGGGAATCAGCAGAAGACGAGCAGTTTTGATGGAAAGGTCACACCCCAGGGAGGTCAGTTATGAAGACAGTTCAGCAACCCAGCTGATTCAATGGAGAAACTCAGACCCTATCTATTGACATTCGCCGTAAAATAACAGCTAAATATAATCGGCAAGCTAATGTATTGAACAAAACCAACCTGGGCAACCGGAGGAAATAGATCGACGTACCACCATGAGGATTGTGTCCAGTTCTGGGTCTCCACGCTTTGGGAAGGGGGTGAGGGTCCTCGGGAGGGTGCGGGGGAGGGAGAGTCACCAGAGCGGTTCCAGGGATGAGGGGATGTTAGCTCCCAGGTTTGGGTTGGAGAAGCTGGACATTATTCTCCTTGGGGCAAAAGACATCGAGGGGGAGATCTGGTCGAGGTGGGCAAGATGGTGATGAGTTCAGATAATCATAGAATTTACAGTGCAGAAGGAGGCCATTCAGCCCATCGAGTCTGCACCGGCCCCTGGAAACAGCACCCCATTTAAGCCCACACTTCCAACTTATCCCCGTAACCCAGTAACCCCACCTAACCTTTTTGGACATGAAGGGCAATTTAGCATGGCCAGTCCACCTAACCTGCACGTCTTTGGACTGTGGGAGGAAACCGGAGCACCCGGAGGAAACCCACGCACACACAGGGAGAACGTGCAAACTCCACACAGACAGTGACCCAAGCCGGGAATTGAACCTGGCACACTGGTGAAACAACTGTGCTAGCCACTGTGCTACCGTGCTGCCCTAAGGGAGTGAAAGGAAAGGTGTTCTTCTTGGGGTGGGTCACAGATTGAAGTTTTTGGGCGGGAGGGCGATGTGAGGAAAACTCACACAGTGAGATTATATTTAATGACCTTTCTTGAATGTTTCGAGGAAGTGATTAGGTGTGTCATGAGAGCAATGCAATTGATGGAGTCTACATGGACTTCAGTATGGCTTTTGACAATGTCCCGCATGGGAGACTGGTCAAGAAGGTAAGAGCGGGACTTCCTGTTGCGGCTATGCCTAGGTAGGTCGTAAGGTCGGCAGCTCCCACTGATAACAGACTTTTGGGCCCTTTTAAGGAGCTCCAGCGGCACTTTGACGACGATTCCCGGTGTGGGAAGGAAACAGTGAGGCTCCCCCAGCACTGTATGGAGTGGACAAGGAGTGGGGCGATCAAAAAAGCGGCTTTGGAGAAGAGAGGAGAATGGGTGCGAAAAAGCAAGATGGCGGCTGGCGGGGATCAGGCAGCGTGGGCCCAGTGGTCACGGGAGCAGCAGGAGTTTTTGAGACGCTGCTTTGCGGATTTAAAGGCAGAGATGCTGGCCTCTATGAAGGCGTCGATTGAAAGGTTGGTGGAGACCCAGAAGATGCAGGGGACGACGATCAAGGAGGTGCAGCAGAAGGCCTCTGATAATGAGGACGAGATTCTGGGCCTGGCGGTTAGAGTGGAGGCGCACGAGGCGCTGCACAAAAAAAAGGCAGGAGAGGCTGGAGGACCTGGATAATAGGTCAAGGAGGCAGAACCTGTGGATTCTGGGTCTCCCTGAAGGCGTGGAGGGGTCGGATACTGTGGCGTATGTGACCACGATGCTGGGTACACTGATGGGCGCGGGGGCTTTCCCGCGGCCCCCGGAGCTGGATGGGGCGCACAGAGTCCTGGCAAGGAGGCCAAGGTTGAACGAGCCGACGAGAGCTATGGTGGTAAGATTCCACCGCTTCACCGATAAGGAGTGTGTCCTGCGATGGGCGAAGAAGGAATGGAGCAGCAGCTGGGAGAACACCGAGATCCGTATTTATCAGGACTGGAGTGCAGAGCTGGCCAAGAAGCGTGCGGGATTCAACCGGGCCAAGGCGGTCCTCCACGGAAAGGGGGTGAAGTTCGGGCTGTTACAACCGGCGAGGCTGTGGGTTACATATCAGGACCGGCACCACTATTTCGACACGCCGGACGAGGCGTGGACTTTCATCAAGAATGAGAAGCTGGACTCGAGTTGATGGACTGCAGTATGCTGTGGGGGTTGTTGGTCGGGGGGAGGGGGCGGTGTTTGGTTGGGGTTTCCCCCGCGTTTTCTTGTGTTTTTGTGGCCCCTTTGCCCTGGGCCCTCGAGGCTTTGGGCGAGGTCGCAGTTGGGAAGAGCTGCATCACAGGAGGTGGGGACTGTAGTGTCACCCACAGGGTCGGCCCAGACAGGGAGCACGGTTTACCAGCGAAATGGTGGGGGTGGCACCTGAAGCTGCGGGTTTGAGTGTACGGTACTTTGTTTTGTTTTTCTTTCTCTGTTCACACGGGGTGTAAGGGGGGACTCTCTCTACCCCACTTAGGTGGGGGGGGGAGGGGTTGGAGATTTGTAAGGGGAATCCACAGGGGGATTGGAGGTGGAGGTGGGAGCGGCCGGGGGCAGCATGAGTCAGCTGACTTACGGGAGTGCAATAGGGGGGGGAGGGTAGGGGGGTTAAGCGGATGCTTGACGGGGGAGGGGGGTTAAGTGGGGGGGCTGGGATGCTGCTGTGCTGATTGAGGGGGAATCGATGTTAAAGGGGAGAGCCGGGACGGGGAGCCTCCGCTTGGGGGGCTAGAGGGTGCGGGAGGCGCGGGCACGTGGCTGGCCTTAAAAAGGAGATGGCTAGTTGGCGCGCACTTAAAGGGGCTAAAGGCAGACATGCTACAAGAAACGCCCCTGGAGATCGCGGATCAAACCAGGCTGAGGAAAGGATGGCTGGGGCAGGTTTTCCACTCAGGGCTGGATGCGAAGAACAGGGGGGTCACAATTTTGGTGAGCAAGTGGGTGGCATTTGGGGCAGCGGGTATTGTGGCAGATAAAGGGGGTCGATATGTTATGGTGAGTGGCAGGTTGCAGGGAGCCCGCATGGTGTTAGTGAATGTGTATGCTCCGAACCGGGACGATGCAGGGTTCGTGAAGCGGATGTTCAGTAGGATTCCGGATCTGGAGTCATGCAGTTTGGTAATGGGGGGGACTTTAACACGGTCCTGGACCCGGCACTGGATCGGTCTAGGTCAAGATCGGGTAAGAGGCCGGCAGCGGCCAAGGTCCTGACGGGGTTCATGGACCAGATGGGGGGAGTAGATCTTTGGAGATTTGCCAGGCCAAGGGCAAAGGAGTTTTCCTTCTTCTCCCATGTGCACAAGGCGTACTTTCGGATTGATTTTTTTTCGTGGAAAGTAGGGCGCTAATCCCGAGAGTGGAGGGGGTGGCGTATTCGGCCATTGCAATCTCGGACCATGCCCCGCACTGGGTGGAGTTGGGGCTGGGGGAGGAGAGAGGCCAACGCCCTGTGGAGAATGGATGTGGGACTACTGGCGGATTAGGAGGTCTGTGGGCGGGTTCGGAGGTGTATCCAAAGCTATGTGGAGACCAATGATAATGGGTGTGGTAGTCGGTATTAGGGGCATCACGGTACCCAGGTTGATGCTGTAAGACCATTGGTGTGGGAGGTACCTGAGACAGCAATATCATTTGTGAAGCCTTCCTGCTGGTTCCGCCCAGTAAGGCGGAGTATAAGAGCCTGTGTCTCCCTAGCAGCCGCATTCTGTACCTGCGCTGCTGGGGGAAACATCTAGTCCAATAAAACCTTCAATTGTGTTCCAATCTTGCTTCTGGAGTTATTGATCGAACATCAATTTATTGGACTAGATTTTAAATAATGGAGCTCCGAATCAAGCCGGAGTGTCTGCAACTCAGCCCCCACACGGCAAACTCAGCGGCACCCTTCAAACACTGGCTGGCGTGCTTCAAAGGGTACCTCAGGACGGCCACGACTGAACCTACGGAGGACCAGAAACTGCAGGTTCTCCACTCGAGGGTGAGCCCAGAGGTCTACACCCTCATCGAGGATGCGGACGATTTCGAGGCCGCAATGACGCTGCTGAAAGGAGACTATATTCGCCCAGTAAACCAGGTCTACGCCCGACATCTGCTAGCGATGAGGCGACAAATCCCCGGGGAATCACTGGAGGATATTTACCGTGCGCTCCTGGTGTTAGGCAGGAACCATGACTGCCCGCAAGTTTCAGCCAGCGACCACACAGAACCTTTGATCCGAGACGCATTCGTTGCAGGTATGCTGTCCTCCCAAAGCCGCTAGCGGCTGCTAGAAAAAAAGACACTAGGCCTCAAGGATGCACGGGCCCTTGCTAGCTCCCTGGATGTGGCCTCCCGAAACGCCCGCGCTTATGTAACCGACCGCGCTGCAGCCCTTTGGGCAGCGTCGAACCCCCCCCCACGGCCAACTCCGATGCATCCCCCCCCCCACAAGCTTGTGCTACTAAGCAACCCCGGGGGGCCCCGCTGCTATTTTTGTGGGCAAGCCAAGCACCCCCAGCAGCGCTGCCCGGCCCGCTCCTCCACCTGCAAAGGGTGCGTCAAAAAGGGCCATTTCGGGCGGTATGCCAGTCCCGGGTGGTCGCCGCGGTCTCCGGGGGCAAACCGGGACCGCCACCCCAACCCTCTCCATGAGCTACGTGCGGTCAGCGGGCGCTGCCATCTTCCTGTTCCAGAGCCACGTGCGGGCCCCGGGCGCCGCCATCTTGTTCCCCAGGGACCACGTGCGACTTATGGGTGCTGCCATCTTGCACACCCCCAGCCATGTGCAACCAGTGGTTGCCGCCATTTTGGCTGGAGTCTCAGGACCCCGGTTCGGATGACCACGCACCGCCCGAGGCAAACCTCCAACTTCTGCCACGACTTGCCTCGGTTGACGAATGTGATATAAAATAGTTAGTTTAAATATATTAGATACAGTAATGTAGATGTAAGCCAGTCTAATTCTAGTGAGTTCACAGACAAAGGATTTCAGAAAGCATGGCAAGAAGGGTGAGGGGTGTCTGGTAGAGGAGGAGAAAGGGATGCTGGGTAACAAGAGACCAGGGTTAAGGAATGAGAAGTGAGCCAATTAGGATGTTTGGCCAGGTCAGGAGGGGTATAGGATGACCTATGGGAATCGTGTATGTGAAACTTGATGCCATTTGAATGTATTTGCAGAGATCCCTTTGTCTCCTTCCTCATTCGTTTCCCAGGGGTCCAGGAGACTGGTTCTGTGTCCCTGAGAAGCGAGTCAGATTTGCAAGTTGGTTAAAAATAAATAATACTATGCCTACAAATCCATCTAGAGTTTTATTGAGGCCAGACTGATGGGTAAAGAATTCAACATTTGTCACGGTGACCCTGGACCAGTCTCGGCCCCGTACGCTCTCAACCGCGATGACGACCGTGCTCTTCAATGGGCACGAAACATCCTGCCTGATCGACTCCGGGAGCACAGAGAGCTTCATACACCCCAACACGGTAAGGCGCTGTTATCTTCCTATCCACCCAGTTAATCAAAAAATCTCCCTGGCCTCCGGGTCTCACTCTGTAGAGACCAAAGGGTTCTGCGTAGCGAACCTCACGGTCCAGGGAAGGGAATTTAAAAATTTCCGCCTCTACGTCCTCCCTCACTTCTGCGCTGCCACGCTCCTAGGTTAGATTTCCAATGTAACCTCCAGAGTTTAACTTTTAAATTTGAAGGCCCTATACCCTCCCTCACTGGTTGCAGCCTCGCGACCCTCAAGGTCGATCTGCCTTCCCTTTTTGCAAACCTCACTCCGGATTGCAAACCCATCGCCACCAGGAGCAGACGGTACAGTGCCCGGACCGGACCTTCATTAGGTCGGAAGTCCAGCAGTTACTGAAAGAAGGTGTCATTGAGGCTAGCAACAGTCCCTGGAGAGCTCAAGTAGTGGTTTTAAAGACCGGGGAGAAGCATAGGATGGTCATCGATTATAGTCAGACAATCAACAGGTATACGCAGCTCGATGCGTACCCTCTCCCCCACATATCCGATCTGGTCAACAGGATCGCACAATACAAGGTATTTTCCATGGTGGATCTAAAATCCGCCTACCACCAGCTCCCCAACCGCCCTAGCGACTGCAAATACATTGCATTCGAAGCAGATGGGCGGCTCTACCACTTCCTAAGGGTTCCCTTCGGTGTCACAAATGGAGTCTCGGTCTTCCAACGGGAGATGGACCGAATGGTTGACCGGCACGGTTTGCGGACCACGTTTCCGTACATCGATAACGTCACCATCTGCGGCCACGACCAGCAGGACCACGACACCAACCTCCAAAATTTCCTCCATACCGCAAAAATCCTTAATCTAACCTACAGCAAGGACTAATGTGTGTTCAGCACTGACCGTCTAGCCATCCTCGGCTACGTAGTGCATGATGGAGTTATAGGCCCAGATCCTGAACGCATGCGCCCCCTCATGGAGTTCCCCCTCCCCCACTGCTCCAAGGCCCTGAAACGCTGTCTGGGATTTTTTTCATATTTTGCCCAGTGGGTCCCCAACGATGCGGACAAAGCCCGCCCACTAATTCAATCCACAGTTTTTCCCCTGTCAGCAGAGGCTCGCCAGGCCTTCAGCCGCATCAAAGCGGACTCGCAAAGGCCACGATGCATGCAATCAATGAATCCCTTCCCTTCCAAGTCGAGAGCGACGTGTCCGACGTAGCTCTGGCGGCCACCCTCAACCATGCAGGCAGGCCCGTGGCCTTCTTCTCACGTACCCTCCATGCTTCATAAATCCGCCATTCCTCAGTTGAAAAGGAGGCCCAGGCCATAATAGAAGCTGTGTGGCACTGGAGGCATTACCTGGCCGGCAGGAGATTCACTCTCCTCACTGATCAGCGATCGGTTGCTTTCATGTTCGATAATGCACAGCAGGGCAAGATAAAGAAAGATAAGATCTTACGGTGGAGGATCGAGCTCTCCAGCTACAACTATGAGATCTTGCATCGTCCCGGGAAGTTAAACGAGCCTCCTGATGCCCTATCCCGCGGCACATGTGCCAACGCACAAGTGGACTGACTCTGGGCTCTCCACGAGGACCTCTGTCACCCGGGGGTCACTCAATTCTTCCATTTCATTAAGACCCGCAACCTGCCCTACTCCATCGAGGAGGTCAGGACCGCCACCAGGAACTGCCAAATCTGTGCGGAGTGCAAGCTGCACTTTTACAGGCCAGAGAAAGCGCACCGATAAAGGCCTCAGTATGGACTTCAAAGGGCCCCTCCCCTCCACCGACCGCAACACGTACTTCCTGAACGTGACTGACGAATACTCCCGGTTCCCATTCGCCGTCCCCGCCCCGACATGACCGCAGCCACCATCATAAAAGCCCTCCACAGTATCTTTACGCTGTTCGGTTTCCCCGCCTACATACACAGCGATAGGGGGTCCTCCTTTACGAGCGACGAACTGCGTCAATTCCTGCTCAGCAAGGGCATTGCCTTGAGCAGGATGACCAGTTACAACCCCTGGAGAAATGGACAGGTAGAGAGGGAGAACGTAACGGTCTGGAAGACCGTCCTACTGGCCCTACGGTCCAGGAATCTCCCAGTCTCCCGCTGGCAGGAGGTCCTCCCGGATGCTCTCCACTCCATCCGATCACTGCTATGTACCACGACCAACCAGACACCTCACGAACGGCTCCTTGTCTTCCCTAGGAAGTCCTCCTCCGGGACCTCGCTCCCAACCTGGCTGGCAGCTCCTGCTCCGTAAACAGGTGCGGGCGCACAAGACGGACCCATTGGCGTACGCCTATGTGGCGTACCCTGACGGCCAACAGGACACGGTCTCCCTACGGGACCTGGCACCCGCTGGGTCCCCACCCACACCCCCACCACCAACCCACCCTCCCTCCCACCGGCGCACCCCACAGCCGCCCCCTTCCCAGGTGGATCGGTTCTCCCACTGATCCCATCTAGGGGTGATGAAGAAGTCAAAGCCATGCTCCCAGAGCTACGGATGCCCGAGCCGGCACCTGCATCACCGCCGAGACTGCGACAATCACAGAGGATGACCAGGGCCCCGACCGACTAATTGCTTCATTTTGAATGTAAATAAATATTGTAAATAGTTGCGACATGTAACGAGGCAAAACACTGTACTAATGTATACTGGGTACCACCATAACCTCAACCTCTACCACTGTATAACACGAGACCACCACCCCCGCCGGACTCTTTTTTTTAACAGGAGGTGAATGTGGTAGTCAGTATTAGGGGTATTACAGTACCCAGGTTAATGCTGTAAGACCATTGGTGTGGGAGGTACCTGAGACAGCAATATCATTGGTGAGGCCTGTCTGCTGGTTCCGCCCACTAAGGCGGAGTATAAGAGCCTGTGTCTCCCTAGCAGCTGCATTCTGTACCTGCGCTGCTGGGGGAAACATCTAGTGCAATAAAGCCTTCAATTGTCTGCCAATCTTGCTTCTGGAGTCATTGATCGAGCATCAATGGGGAGGTTTCAGTGAGTGTGGTCTGGGAGGCGCTGAAGGTAATTGTCAGAGGGGAGCTAATTTCAGTCAGGGCCCACAGAGAGAAGAGGGATAGGATGGAGAGGGAGAGATTGGTGTGGGAGATACTTAGGGTGGACAGGAGGTATGCGGAATCCCCCGAGGAGGGGTTGGTGAAGGAGCGCCGGAGCCTGCAGGTAGAGTTTGACTTGCTTACCACGGGGAGGGCTAAGGCCCAGTTGAGGAAGATACAGGGAGCAGTGCACGAGTATGGGGAGACGGCAAGTAGGATGCTGGCGCATCAGCTGCAGAAGAGAGAGGCGGCCAGGGAGATTGAGGGAATTAGAGATAGGGGGGTAACACGGTGCTGAGCTCGGCAAGGAATAACGAGGTCTTCAAGGACTTTTATGGCAAATTGTACGAGTCAGAACCCCCGGAGGGGGGCGGAGGGGATGAGGCAGTTCCCGGACCAACTGAGGTTTCCACAGGTGGAGGAGGGGCGAGTAGAGGGATTGGGGGCCCCGATTGAGATGGAGGATCTGGTTAAGGGGTTAGGGGGTATGCAGGCGGGCAAGGCCCCGGGACCGGATGGGTATCCCGTAGAGTTTTATAGGAAATTCTCAGAGCTGCTGGGTCCGCTGTTGTTGAGGACTTTTAGTAGGGCTAAGGAAAAGGGAACCCTTCCCCCGACGATGTCGCAGGCTCTGATCCTGCTTATCCTCAAGCGAGATAAGAACCCGTTGCAATGTGGCTCCTATAGGCCGATTTCGCTCCTTAATGTGGATGCCAAGCTGTTGGCCAAAATTTTGGCCACTAGGATTGAGGACTGTGTCCCAGGAGTGATGAATGAGGATCAGACGGGGTTTGTGAAGGGCAGACAGTTGAACACGAATGTACGGAGGCTCCTGAATGTGATCATGATGCCCTCGGATGGGGGGGATGCAGAAGTGGTAGCGGCAATGGACATGGAGAAAGCCTTCGATCGGGTGGAGTGGGAGTACCTGTGGAAAGTGTTAGCAGATTTGGGTTTGGACAGGAATTTATAGGGTGGGTTAAATTGTTGTATCAGGCCCCGGTAGCGAGTGTGTCGACGAACCGGCTGCGGTCGGGGTACTTTAGATTACATCGAGGGACGAGGCAGGGGTGCCCCCTACTGTTTGCCCTGGCGATTGAACCGCTGGCCATGGCGTTGAGGGAGTCCAGAAACTGGAGGGGGTTAGTTTGGGGGGCGGGGGCGGCGGGGGGGGGGGGGGGGGGGGGGGGAGGAGCATCGTGTCTCACTGTATCCGGATGACCTGCTCCTGTACATTGCGGATCCGGTGGAGGGGATGGGGGAGGTCATGCAGATTCTTAGGGACTTTGGAGACTTTTCAGGGTATAAGCTGAATGTTGGAAAAAGCGATCTTTTTGTGATACATGCGAGGGGCCAGGAAGAGAGACTGGGAGAGCTACCGCTTAAGATGGTGGAGAGGAGCTTTCGCTACTTGGGCATTCAGGTGGCTAAGAGCTGGGGGGTTCTGCACAAGCTCAATTTAGCGCAGCTGGTGGATCAGATGGAGGAGGACTTTAAGAGGTGGGACATGCTGCCGCTTTCCCTGGCGGGCAGGGTGCAGTCCGTAAAGATGACGGTCCTCCCCAGGTTCTTGTTCGTCTTCCAGTGCCTTCCCATTCTCATCCCCATGTCCTTTTTCAAGCGGGTAAATAGGATTATTACGGGATTTGTGTGGGCAAACAGGACCCCGCGTGCTAAGAGACTGTTCTTGGAGCGCAGTCGGGGGGTGGGGGTGGGTTGGCACTGCCGAACTTTTGCAGCTATTACTGGGCAGCGAATATATCCCTGATTCGGAAATGGGTAATGGAGGGAGAGGGGGCGGCGTGGAAACGGTTGGAAGCGGTGTCTTGTAACGATACTAGCTTGGGGGCACTGATAACGACACTGTTGCCGCTTCCACCGACGCGGTATACCACGAGACCGGTGGTGGCGGCGACATTGGGGATCTGGGGGCAGTGCAGACGGCACAGTGGGGAGGCAAGGGCTTCAGTCTGGGCCCCGATACGGAACAATCACAGGTTCGTTCCGGGTAGAATAGACGGGGGGTTCCTAAGTTGGCACAGGGCGGGTATCAAAAGGATGGGGGACTTGTTCATCGATGGGACTTTTGCTAGTCTGAGGGCATTGGAGAAGAAATTTGGGCTACCCCCTGGGAATACCTTTACATGCAGGTTCGGGCGTTGGTGAAAAAACAGGTGGGGGAATTTGCGCTGCTGCCTGCCCGGAGGTTATAGGACAGGGTGGTCTCGGGCGTGTGGGTAGGGGATGGCAAGATATCGGAAATATATCAGGAAATGAAATGAATGAAAATTGCTTATTGTCACAAGTAGGCTTCAAGTGAAGTTACTGTGAAAAGCCCCTAGTCACCACATTCCAAGCTGCAGGAGGCGGAGGCCTCGGTGGAGGAGCTGAAGGGCAAGTGGGAGGAGAAGCTGGGTGAGGAGCTGGATGAGGGCCTGTGGGCTCTGGGCAGGGTCAATTCCTCCTCCTCTTGCGCCAGGCTTAGCCTGATTCAGTTTAAGGTGGTGCACCGGGCACATATGACAGGGGCGAGAATGAGTAAGCTCTTTGGGGTGGAGGACAGGTGTGTGAGGTGCTCAGGGAGCCCAGCAAATCATGTCCATATGTTCTGGGCGTGCCCAGCACTTACAGGATTTTGGAAAGGCTTTGCAAAGGCTACGTCCAAGGTCTTAGACCATCTGGTAAAACCGAGCTGGGGGATAGCGATATTTGGGGTATCGGACGATCCGGGAGTGCAGGAGTCGAAAGAGGCCGGAGTTCTGGCCTTTGCCTCCTTGGCAGCCCGGAGAAGGCTCTTGTTAATGTGGAGGGACGCGAAGCCCCCAAGCGTGGAGGCTTGGGTCAGTGACATGGCAGGGTTTCTCAGGTTGGAGAGGATAAAGTTTGCCTTGCGAGGGTCTGTGCAGGGGTTCTCCAGGCGGTGGCAACCGTTCCTTGACTTTCTCGCGGAGCGTTAGGTGGAGGTCAACAGCAGCAGCAAACCAGAGCGGGGTGGGGGGGTAAATTTTTTTTAAAAGGTAAGAGCCCATGGGTTCCAGGGCAATTTGGCAAATTGGATTGAAAATTGGTTTATTGGCAGAAGGTAGAGGGTGATGGACAAAGGTTGTTTTTGTGACTGATAGGCCTGTGTTTACTGGTGTACTGCAGGGATTGGTGTCGGGTCCCTTCCCTTGCTGTTTACAGTGTACATTAATGATCTGGATGTAAATGTGGGGGTATGACAAGTAATTTCTCAGATGACACAATAATTGGTGGTGTGGTAATCCTAATCCTTACTCTAACCCTAACCTTCAATTTTAACAGCAAATATAACACTCTTTTTAGCCCTAACCTTTATTTTAAGCGAAACACTCTTGCTAACCCCTAACCCTAACCCATACTCTAACCCCTAACCCTCACACTCTCTCTAACCCTCACGCTCTCTCTAACCCAATACTCTCTCTAACCCTAACCCTTATAGAATCATAGAGCTCCTACAGTGCAGAAGGAGGCCTTTTGTTACTCTTTAGGAGTCGATGGTTGGGGTGGTCAGCGGGGAGGGGAACTGAACAGTGGAAGGGTGGATGGAGAACTTGCTCAGAGGCCACCATGCTAGCTGGATGGCTAGTTCACAGGGGTAAGGTGGGGGGTGGCCAGGAAGAAGGCGTGGTGGGGGGGATGGGGTTGGCTTTTTGTTCGAGGAGGGGAAGGAAGGGGCTAGGGAGGGTTGCTGACATGGGAATGGTCGATGTGGCACAGTTGGGAAGGGATCAATGCGGTGGACACCCAGGGATGGACTTGGAGGATTGTGTGATGCGGGCCAGGGGCTGGCCCAGAGAGGGATATGGCTGATCAGCAGAAGAAGGGGGTGGGGAGCCCTCCGATTAGGCTGCACTCGTGGAACGTGAGGGGGTTCAATGGGCCAATTAACAGCTTGTTCATGCATCTGAGGAGTCTGAAAGCGGACGTTGTGTTTTTACAGGAGACGCACCTGAAGCTGGGGGACCAGAAGAGGCTGAGGAAGGGATGGGCGGGGCAGGTGTTCCACTCAGGGCTGGATATGAAGACGACGGGGGTGGCGGTGTTGGTTAATAAGCGGGTGGCGTTCAAAGTGGGGTATATTGTGGCCGATCCGGGGGCAAGATATGTGATGGTTAGTGGGAAGCTAGAGGTGGTGCCGGTGGTTTTGGTAAACCTTTATGCCCCGAATTGAGAAGACGTGGATTTTTTATTTATTTTTTAGAGCACCCAATTCATTTTTTCCAATTAAGGGGCAATTTAGCGTGGCCAATCCACCTACCCGGCACATCTTTGGGTTGTGAGGGCGAAACCCATGCAAACACGGGGAGAATGTGCAAACTCCACACGGACAGTGACCCAGAGCCGGGATCGAACCTGGGACCTCGGCACCGTGAGGCAACAGGGCTAACCTACGAAGACGGGAATTTTATGAGGTGGGTATTGGAGAAGGTCCCTGACTTGGACTCATATCAGTTGATTATTGGGGTGATTTTAATATGGTCATAGATCCGAGCTTGGACTGGTCGAGTCCCAAGTCTCAAGGGTGACGCCAGTATTGAAGGAGCTGAAGGGGTTTATGGATCAATAATTTGATTAGACATAGTCAACACGGTTTCGTGAAAGATAGGTCGTGCCTCACAAACCTTATTGAGTTCTTTGAGAAGGTGACCAAACAGGTGGATGAGGGTAAAGCAGTTGATGTGGTGTTTATGGATTTCAGTAAAGCGTTTGATAAGGTTCCCCACGGTAGGCTACTGCAGAAAATACGGAAGCATGGGATTCAGGGAGATTTAGCAGTTTGGATCAGAAATTGGCTAGCTGAAAGAAGACAAAGGGTTGATGGGAAGTGTTCAGACTGGAGTCCAGTTACTAGTGGTGTACCACAAGGATCTGTTTTGGGGCCACTGCTGTTTGTCATTTTTATAAATGACCTGGAGGAGGGCGTAGAAGGATGGGTGAGTAAATTTGCAGATGACACTAAAGTCGGTGGAGTTGTGGACAGTGCGGAAGGATGTTACAAGTTACAGATGGACATAGGTAAGCTGCAGCGCTGGGCTGAGAGGTGGCAAATGGAGTTTAATGCAGAAAAGTGTTAGGTGATTCATTTTGGAAAGAATAACAGGAAGACAGAGTACTGGGCTAATGGTAAGATTCTTGGCAGTGTGGATGAGCAGAGAGATCTCGGTGTCCATGTACATAGATCCCTGAAAGTTGCCACTCAGGTTGAGAGGGTTGTTAAGAAGGCGTACGGTGTGTTCGCTTTTATTGGTAGAGGGATTGAGTTTCGGAGCCATGGGGTCATGTTGCAGCTGTACAAAACTCTGGTGCGGCCGCATTTGGAGTATTGCGTGCAATTCTGGTCGCCGCATTATAGGAAGGATGTGAAAGCATTGGAAAGGGTGCAGAGGAGATTTACCAGAATGTTGCCTGGTATGGAGGGAAGATCTTATGAGGAAAGGCTGAGGGACTTGAGGCTGTTTTCGTTAGAGAGAAGAAGGTTAAGAGGTGACTTAATTGAGGCATACAAGATGATCAGAGGATTGGATAGGGTGGACAGTGAGAGCCTTTTTCCTCGGATGGTGATGTCTGGCACGAGGGAACATAGCTTTAAATTGAGGGGAGATAGATATAGGACAGATGTCAGAGGTAGGTTCTTTCCTCAGAGAGTAGTAAGGGTGTGGAATGCCCTGCCTGCAACAGTAGTGGACTCGCCAACACTAAGCACGTTCAAATGGTCATTGGATAGACATATGGACGATAAGGGAATAGTGTAGATGGGGCGACCCAATGGCCGCAGTGGAGGCTGGATGTTGAGGCTGGCGGATGAGGAGGTGTGCGAGCAGGCGAGGGCTGCTATTCGGGGCTACATGGAGCTGACCGACACGGGAGAGGCCACAGCAGCCAAGCTCTGGGAGGCACTCAAAGCTGTACTCAGGAGGCAGTTCAGTTCATATCAATTCAGGTGCATAGGGAGAAAATGGAGCGGGAGAGAGGGCAAGGCAGGTGGATGAGATTTTGAAGGTGGACAGGAGAAATTCAGAGGCGCCGGAGGCAAGGTTGTTGAAGGAGACGCAGAGGCTCCAGATGGTGTTTGGGCTGGTTTCTGCGGGAAGGCGGTGAGACAGCTGCGGAGGGCCAAAGGGGCAGTGTGTGCATATGGGGAAAAGGTGAGTAGGATGTTGGCCCATCAGTTGAAAAAGCAGGAGGCGGTGAGGGAGATAGATGGAGTTAGGGGTGATAAGGTAAGGTAGTGATGGACCAGTTAAGGGTAAATGGGGTGTTCGAGGCATTTTATAAGAGGATCTATGAGCCAGAGCCCCCGGGTGGGAAGGAGGCGGTGTGAAGGTTCCTAGATGGACTAGAATTTCCCAAAGTGGACGAGGGGCTGGTTCAGGGATTGGGGGCCCCAATTGAGTTATGGGAGGTGATGGATGGGGACGATGCAGACAGGGAAGCCCCCGGGGCTGGATGGGTTCTGGTAGAGTTTTATGAAAGGTTTGGGGTGGACCTGGGGCCATTGTTGGTTGTGACAATATGTGTATTGTAATAATAATGAAGGGTTAACAATTTACTGTAACTACATCCAACCACTAGACGGCGATCAAGAGCATACACGTGCATACCGCCACAACCGGTCCACAGCAGACGCCATCTCCCTAGTCCTAAACTCATCCCTAGAGCATCTCGACAACAAGGACTCCTACATCAGACTCCTATTTATTGACTACAGTTCTGCCTTCAACACCATAATCCCAGCCAAGCTCATATCAAAGCTCAAAAACCTAGGACTTGGCTCCTCACTCTGCAACTGGATCCTCGACTTTCTGACCCACAGACCACAATCAGTAAGACTAAACAACAACAACTCCTCCACAATAATCCTCAATACCGGGCCCCACAAGGCTGCATTAGCCCCTACTATATTCCCTGTACACACACGACTGCGTGGCAAACTTTTGTTCCAACTCCATCTACAAGTTTGCTGACGATACGACCATAGTGGGCCGGATCTCGAATTACGACGATTCAGAATACAGGATGGAGATAGAGAACCTAGTGGAGTGGTGCAGCGACAACAATTTATCCCTCAATGCCAGCAAAACTAAAGAGCTGGTCATTGACTTCAGGGAGCAAAGTACTGTCCACACCCCTGTCAGCATCAACAGGGCCGAGGTGGAGATGGTTAGCAGCTTCAAATTTCTAGGGGTACACATCTCCACAAATCTGTCCTGATCCACCCACATAGACGCTACCGCCAAGAAAGCACAACAGCGCCTATACTTCCTCAGGAAACTAAGTAAATTCGGCATGTCCACATTAACTCTTGCCAACTTTTACAGATGCACCATAGAAAGCATCCTGTTGGGCTGCATCACAGCCTGGTATGGCAACTGCTCGGCCCAAGAAACTTCAGAGAGCCGTGAACACTGCCCAGTCCATCACACGAACCTGCCTCCCATCCACTGACTCAATCTACACCTCCCACTGCCTGGGGAAAGCGGGCAGCATAATCAAAGAGCCCTCCCACCCGGCTTACTCACTCTTCCAACTTCTTCCATCGGTCAGGAGATACAAAAGTCTGAGAACGCACACAAACAGACTAAAAAATAGCTTCTTCCCCGCTGTTACCAGACTCCTAAATGACCCTCTTATGGACTAACCTCATTAACACTACACCCAATGCCGCTGTTTATGTAGTTACATTGTGTATTTTGTGTTGCCCTCTAATGTATTTCTTTTTTTTAATTTTATTTTCATGTACTTAATGTTGATCTGTTGAGCTGCTCGCAGAAAAATACTCTTCACTGTACCTCGGTACACATGACAATAAACAAAATCCAAATCCAAACAAATTGGATCTATTTAGTTGTAGTGTAAATAAATTAGCTTTGTTCAATACATCGCTTGATGTTCTTTGTGAGACACTACACTTCGAAGACATCCTCATTCAAAAATCCAAGAACATCACATGATACCAGGAGTGGACACCAGAAGGTGTGCTTGCTAAAGATAAGTAGGAAGGTGCAGAAAGAAACAAGACATTTGCAAGAAATTTCCGTGAGAAAAAACTTCGAAAAGTTTTCGAACCAGATTTTGACTTCAACGATGAAGTCGAAGCAAATCCCAGTTGAAGCCAGATGGAAGGTCTGCAAACTCCACAGCAGTTTTGTTCTTCGGGTAAAGTAGACGTTAATTGGCGCAATTTCAAGCAGCAGTTTGAATTGTATATCTCTGCCCTAGACCTAGAAGCGGCCAGCGACTAGCGCAAAATAGCTGTTTCTGACAGTGGCTGTTCACAAGCATTTGAAAGCACAACAAAGTTATTGAAAAGTTTGACAAGCACTGACAGTTACAGCAAAACAAAACGTTTGAATGGTAGGTGTTCAGGCAGAGTGCAAAAGGCAGGTGAAACGCTTGACTGCTTCATTATGGATCTGAGACTAAAAGCGCAGACATGTAATTTTTCAATTCTCCCAGTCACACTTTTGCGAGATCAGATAGTCTAAGGAGTAAACATTGACAAACTGCGAGAAAGGTTATTATGACAGTCTGATTTGACTTTAGAAGGCACAATCAGTAGGTGTAGAGTAAGCGAACTTGCAAGAAATCAATTATCGAAAATGACTGTCGGAGAAAGCGGCATGAAAACTGACAACGTGGCTGGCGCCATTAATGCAGTGGCGCACCTAAAAAAAGCCATTTCACACATGATGTCGCGAGCACCAGGACGTGCAAGGTGTGGCAACACGCATCAGATTTTAAAATGCCCTGCTCGTGGAAAAACCTGTGCTAAATGTCACAAGCTAAACTATTTCGCATCTCAATGCACATCGGGAACACATTCGCAGCAGTTTAAGAAGGCCTTCAGTACAAAGATTGGGAGTGTCTGCAATATGAACAGAAACCTCGGCAGAATGTTCATCTTCACCACTTGGACCCTCCCTGCCAAAGTAAAGTGCAGCGTGTCCCACCTCTTCAGATCCTCCCTAACCTCCTCCACTAGTTTTGTTAAATTCCATTTGTGAAGCATCGCCCTTTCCCTCGCTACCTGAATCCCCAGGTATCTAAACCTGTCTCTGAACACTTCAAATGGCATCCCCCCTAGGTTGGCTCACTGACCCAACTCGATCACCGGGAACACTTTACTTTTCCTGACATTTAGCTTATATCCCGAGAACGCCCAATGATCCTCCCCATGCTCTCCATCGGGCCCGAAACATACAAAAGTAGGTCGTCCACGTGTAGCGACACACGATTCTCCCTTCATCCCCTCGCAATCCCTTGCCGCTCTGCCGACCCGCTGATAGCCATAGTCAGAGGCTCCATAGACTGCCCAAACAGCAACTGGCGACAGCGGGCACCCCTGCCTTGTTCCCCTGTGTAGTTCAAAGTTCTGTGAACCCATGTCATTGATCCGTACACTCGCCATCGGTGCCACATAGAACAAGCGCACCAACGCACAATCTTGGCCCAAATCCGAACCTTCCCAGGATCTCAACCAGGTACTGCCAGTCCACCCGGTCGAATGCCTTCTACGCGCCATGGACATCATTTCCTCCGGCACCTGGACTCTCAACAGAATCGTGATCACGTTTAGCAGCCACATTATATTATGAGAAAGCTGCCTGCCCTTTTCGAAGCCTATTTGGTCCTTCGCAACCACCGGACACAACCTTCCATCCTTCCCGTCAGTACTTTCACATCCGTATTTAACAGTGATATGGGCCGATACGACCCAGATTCCAAAAGGTCCTTCCCCTTTTTTGGTATTACTGTGATCGTTGCCTGCATCATCATCTCCGACAGCTCCCCTTTCTCCAACGCTTCATTAAACGCTCCCAACAGTTGTGGTGCCAGGTCCGTTGCGAACTCCTGATAGAATTCCGCTGGGCCAGTACTGAGTGAGTGCTGCACTGTCGGAGGGTCAGTACTGAGTGAGTGCTGCCCTGTCGGAGGGTCAGTACAGAGGGAGTGCTGCACTGTCAGGGGGTCAGTGCTGAGGGAGTACTGCTCTGTCGGAGGGTCAGCACTGAGGGAGAGCTGCACTGTCAGGGGGCCAGTACTGAGGGAGAGCTGCACTGTCAGGGGGTCAGTACTGAGTGAGTGCTGCACTGTCGGGGGATCAGTACTGAGGGAGTGCTGCACTGTCGGGGGGTCAGTACTGAGGGAGTGCTGCACTGTCGGGGGGTCAGTACTGAGGGGGTGCTGCCCTGTCAAAGGGTCAGTACTGAGTGAGTGCTGCTCTGTCGGGGGGTCAGTACTGAGGGAGTGCTGCCCTGTCAGAGGGTCAGTACTGAGGGGGTGCTGCCCTGTCAGAGGGTCAGTACTGAGGGAGTACTGCACTGTCAGGGGGTCAGTACTGAGGGAGTGCTGCACTGTCGGGGGGTCAGTACTGAGGGGGTGCTGCCCTGTCAGAGGGTCAGTACTGAGTGAGTGCTGCACTGTCAGGGGGTCAGTACTGAGGGAGTACTGCACTGTCAGAGGGTCAGTACTAAAGAACAAACAAAGAACAAAGAAATGTACAGCACAGGAACAGGCCCTTCGGCCCTCCAAGCCCGTGCCGACCATACTGCCCGACTAAACTACAATCTTCTAAAAGAACAAAGAAATGTACAGCACAGGAACATGAGGGAGTGCTGCACTGTCAGAGGTGCTGTCCTTTAGATGAGACATCAATCCAAGGGCCCAGGGGTGGCAGTGGGAGGGGAGTTATCGCTGGTGTCTTGGGGGACAATATTCATCCTTCAACTGATATCACTGAAAAAAACAGATGATTTGAGTCATCACATTGCTGTTTGTGGGATCCTGCTGTGTGCAAATTGGCAGCTGAGTTTCCTGCGTTACCAAAATTCAAAAGTGCTTGTCTCTCTGCAAGCTTTACAGGTTGTCCCATGGCTGTCACAGGCGATATCTCAATGCAATCGTACGTTGATCCTGTCTTGCACTATAATGGCATTGCACCATCCAGAACGCAGTGGCCCAGCTTTCCCATATGGAGCAACACTGCCTCCCAGTGGCCAGAAAATCATTCACACGGGACGGTTTGTTTGGTTCTGACTATTTGTGAATGAACATTGTGGAATTAAATCACTGCTGGTGATGACTGGTGAATATTCTTTGTAGAAAGCATGAGTCAGATTCTGATGTTGTGAAAGACACAGAGTCAAGTGTGAGCCTTTCCTCTGAACCCAAATCGATGGGTCTTTCCTGTGGGAATCCCTTCAAGGTCACTTTGCTGGATAGTGGTAACTGAGGGGCGGTCACACTCAGGTTAATTTGCTGGTTGAGGGTGGTCTGAGGGGTGGTCACTTCGAGGTCACTTTGCTGGTCTGGGGAGTGTTTGAGCGGCGGTCATTCTGAGGTCAGGAGGATGTCTGAGGAGTGGTCACTTTGAGGTCATTCGGAGGTCTGTGCGTTCTTGGGGCAGTCACTTTGAGGTCAGTCTGCTGGTCAGGGTGGAGCATGTGAGGGGTGGTCACTCCGAGGTCACTCTGCTGGTCGGGGAAGTGGCCTAAGTGATGGTCACTCCGAGGTCTCTCTGCTGGTTGAGGAGGTGGTCTGAGGGATGGTCACTCTGCGGTCTCTCTGTGCCTCACCTGTTGTGATGGAGTTCTGGACGTTACACAGATCGATTCTGTGGAAAGTGCAGCATTCACCAGCTCAGACTTCAAGCTCAGAAACATGGCAGCATACACAGAGATTGAGAGAAAGAGAGAGAGAAAGATGGAGAGAAAGATGGAGAGAAAGATGGAGAGAAAGATGGAGAGAGAAAGATGGAGAGAGAAAGATGGAGAGAGAGAGATGGAGAGAGAGAGATGGAGAGAGAGAGATGGAGAGAGAGAGATGGAGAGAGAGAGATGGAGAGAGAGAGATGGAGAGAGAGAGATGGAGAGAGAGAGATGGAGAGAGAGAGATGGAGAGAGAGAGATGGAGAGAGAGAGATGGAGAGAGAGGGATGGAGAGAGGGATGGAGAGAGGGATGGAGAGCGGGATGGAGAGCGGGGTGGAGAGAGAGTTGAAGGGAGAGATGAAGGGAGAGATGAAGGGAGAGATGAAGGGAGAGATGGAGGGAGAGATGGAGGGAGAGATGGAGGGAGAGATGAAGGGAGAGATGGAGGGAGAGATGGAGGGAGAGATGGAGGGAGAGATGGAGGGAGAGATGGAGGGACAGAGGGCGGGACGGAGAGAGGGACGGACGGAGGGAGAGAGGGAGGGACGGATGGACGGAGGGGCGGATGGAGGGACGGACGGAATTTCTAGAGGCACATGAAAAGTGAAACATTGGTGAAGACCAATGTACGTCCCTTAAAGTCAGAAACAGGGGAATTTATAATGGGAGACAAATAAATGGCTGAGCAACTAAATACATACTTTGGTTCTGTCTTCACAATGAGGTCTCAAATGCATACCAGAAAAGTTGGGGAACACAGGGTTTGGTGAGAGGGAGGAACTGAAGAGCAATATTAGTAGAGAAATGGTGTTGGGAAAATTGATGGGACAGAAGGCTGATAAATCGCCAGGGCCTGATAATCTCTATCACAGAGTACATAAGGAAGTGGGTTTAGAAATAGTGGATGCATTGGCGATCATCTTCCAGGATTCTATTGACTCTGGAACAGTTCCTGCAGATTGGAGGGTAGCTAATGTAACTCCACTATTTAAAAAGGGAGGTTGAGAGAAAACAGGGAATTATAGACCAGTCAGCCTGACGCCAGTAATGGGGAAAATTCTCGAATCCATTATCAACAATTTATTAGCAGAGCAGAAGAAAATAGTGGCTGGATCAGACAGAGTCAGCATGGATTTATGAAGGGGGGGGATCATGCTTGATATATCGACTGGAATTCTTCGAAGATGTAACTCATAGAGTTGACGAGGGGAGCCAGTGGATGCGGTGTATTTGGACCAGGAATCACAGTGTGGGGACACGGGATAGGCCATTTGGAACAGAGATGAGGAAGTCCCACATAAGAGATTAGCATGTAAAATTAAAGCACTTGGGACTAGGGGTAGTGTATTGAGATGGATAGAAAACTCGTTGGCAGACAGGGAACAAAGAGTAGGAATAAATGAGTATTTTTCCAATTGGCAGCCACCGCCAAAATATAATTTCTCCAAATTTGCAGATGACATCAAGTTGTGTGGGATGGTGAGCTGTGAGGAGGATGTACAGATCCTTCAGTGTGATTTGGACAAGGTGAGTGATGGGCAAATGAATGGCAGATGCAGTATAATTTTGAGAAATGTGAGGTTATCCACTTTGGCAGCAAAAGTGAGAAGGCAGACTATAATCTGAATGGCCATAAATTAAGAGAGGGGAATGCGCAACGCGACCCGGGTACCCTCGTACACCAGTCACTGAAGGTCAGCATGCAGGTATAGCAAGCGGTAGAGAAGGCAAATGGTTTGCTGGCCTTCATTGAGAGGAATCGAGAACAGGAGCAGGGATGTCTTACTGCAATTATACAGGGCCTTGGTGTGGCCAAACCTGGAATATTGAGTGCAGTTTTGGTCTCCTCATCTGAGAAAGGAGTTCTTCCACTAGAGGGAGTGCAGGGAGGGTTTACCAGACTGATTTCCAGAATGGTGGAACTAACGTATGAGGAGAGATTGAATCGGTTATGATTGTATTCACTGGAGGTGGCACAACTGCTGCCTCACGGCGCCGAGGTCCCAGGTTCGATCCTGGCTCTGGGTCACTGTCCGTGTGGAGTTTGCACATTCTCCCTGTGTTTGCATGGGTTTCACCTCCACAACCCAAAGATGTGCAGGGTAGGTGGATTGGCCACGCTAAATTGCCCCTTAATTGGAAAAAAATAATTGGGTACTCAAAATTTTTTTTTTTTTTTTAAAGGATTGTATTCACTGGAGTTCAGAAGAATTAGGGGGGATCTCATAGAAACCTATAAAATGCTAACAGAACTAGACAAGATAGATGCAGGAAGGATGTTCCCGATGGTGGCTGTGTCCAGAACCAGGGCTCACAGTCTGAGGGTACAATGTAGACCATTTATGACAGAGATGAGGAGAAATTTCTTCATCCAGAGAGTGGTCGGCCTGTGGAATTTGTTACCACAGGGAGTAGTTGAGGCCAAAGCATTGCATGTTTTCCAAAAGCAGTTAGATATAGCACTTAGGACAAAGAGGATCAAAGGATATGGGGGGAAAGCAGGACTAGGCTACTGAATTGGATGATCAGCCATGATCATAATGAATGGCGGAGTGGGCTCGAAGGACCGAATGGTCTCCTCCTGCTCCTATTTTCTAAATTTCTACGTAATACACCTACCTCATCCATTGTGGATCATGTATAGTAACAGAGATTGATTCATTCCATGTTTGCTGTTCCCTCATTGCTTGATACAGAGATTGAAGGATCAATAAGTTGTGATTGGAAGTTTTTTTGCAGGTGATGTTTGAGAGGTCAGTGGGTCGGAGGCAGGTGTCGTGATCTCAGCATCTGTATATACATGAAGGGTTAATGTGTAGTCAGTACAGTCAGAAGGTCAGAGGGCAATGCTAACAGGGAGTATAAGTACAAGCTCAATCTGTTTTCCCGCTCTCTTTGGGTGTGTTGTGGCTAGAGAACAGAAGTGTATAGTTAGATCAGAGTGCAAAGTATAATATTCATAGTTAATCTAATTCTATCTTGTTTAATTTAACTACTAGTTAAAGTATTGAAGAATCAAACTCACAAGTTAATTGATTAGTTACTCAATACATTATTTGTTGTCACTGGACGATTTTGAGTATTCATCATCATCAAAGTTAAGTACATCTCGGCATAAACAAATGAGTAACATATATTACAATATAACAGCAGGTATCGTGTGTCAACGAGCAGCATTTGAGGACACATTACTGTGTCCCGATTCAGTGGTGTCAGATCTACCTCTGTCCAAGAGGGCACTTTCACATGATGTTTCAGTAATCTAGTAACTAGAATCTGAATGGTTCATCTCCCTCTGATCAGAGCAGAGCTTCACGCATACGCTGTGGTTATTGTTTCGACAGGTAACACGAACATCAATAAATATCATGTTGGCTATTGGATAAATATCAGCCTCAGGACCCCGGGGAGGACTCTTCACCCTGCCTGCCTGATCATCTTACAGAGAGTGACCGCAAGATCGTTTACACCCACCAGAGAGGGTGGACGGGGGGTGGCACGGTGGCGCAGTGGTTAGCACTGAGGACCCGGGTTCAATCCTGGCCCCAGGTCACTATCCATGTGGAGTTTACACATTCTCCCCGTGTTGGCGTGGGTCTCACCCCCACAACCCAAAGATGTGCAGGTGGATTGGCCATGCTAAATTGCCCCTTAAAGTGAAAAAATAATTGGGTACACACAATTATTTTAAAAAGGAGAGGGTAGACGGGGCTGCGGTTTAAAGTCTCATCTGAAAGATGGCATCTCCGACAGTGCAGCACTCCCTCAGTACTGACCCTCCGACAGTGCAGCACTCCCTCAGTACTGGCCCTCTAACAGTGCAGCTCTCCCTCAGTACTGACCCTCTGACAGTGCAGCTCTCCCTCAGTACTGACCCTCTGACAGTGCAGCACTCCCTCAGTACTGACCCTCTGACAGTGCAGCACTCCCTAGGTACTGACCCTCCGACAGGGCAGCACTCCCTCAGTACTGACCCTCTGACAGTGCAGCACTCCCTCAGTACTGACCCTCTGACAGTGCAGCTCTCCCTCAGTACTGACCCTCTGACAGTGCAGCACTCCCTCAGTACTGACCCTCTGACAGTGCAGCACTCCCTAGGTACTGACCCTCTGACAGTGCAGCACTCCCTCAGTACTGACCCTCTGACAGTGCAGCACTCCCTAGGTACTGACCCTCTGACAGTGCAGCACTCCCTCAGTACTGACCCTCTGACAGTGCAGAGCTCCGTCAGCACTGACACTCTGACAGTGCAGCACTCCCTCCGTACTGACCTTCTGACAGTGCAGCACTCCCTCAATACTGACCCTCCGAAGGTGCAGCACTCCCTCCGTACTGACCTTCTGACAGTGCAGCACTCCCCCAGTACTGACATTCTGACAGTGCAGAGCTCTCTCAGTACAGACCCTCCGACAGTGCAGCACTCCCTCAATACTGACCCTCCGACAGTGCAGCACTCCCTCCGTACTGACCTTCTGACAGTGCAGCACTCCCTCCGTACTGACCTTCTGATAGTGTAGCACTCCCTCAGTACTGACCCTCTGACAGTGCAGCATTCCCTCAGTACTGACAGTGCAGCACTCCCTCAGTACTGACCCTCTGACAGTGCAGCATTCCCTCAGTACTGACCCTCTGACAGTGCAGCATTCCCTCAGTACTGACAGTGCAGCACTCCCTCAGTACTGATCCTCTGACAGTGCAGCACTCCCCCATTACTGACCCTCTGACAGTGCAGCACTTCCTCAGTACTGAGCCTCTGACAGTGCAGCAGTCTCTCAGTACTGAGCCTCTGACAGTGCAGCACTCTCTCAGTACTGATCCGAATCCGAATCCTACCACCAAGCCTGTCATATGTGCTCTATCCCAGGAGATTGCAAGCTCAGCAATTTGGCCTCATGCTGGGGCTGTTGATAAATCAGTCAGGATCCCTGTGTCTAATCAAACCCCACTAAACATTGCTGGTGAAGAGGTACTGCCACCTGAGTAATGGTTGAGTGTGATTCCCCTCAGGTTCAACATCCAATAGTGTATAACTTTACAATAACAGACAATATCAGGCTGTACCATACTATATCAGACAATACCAGGTTAAGCAAACATTACCTGACTAAGCTCGTCACAGACTAACGACACAGACTCTCGGCAGCTGTGGCAAGGCGTAAACAATGTCGAATCTCCAGCAACAGCGTCCCCTCCCTGATGAAGTTAATGCATTCTATCGTCGTTTCGAGCAGGAAATCATCAAACCATTGTCAACTGCCCCAGCAGCTTCGGACACACCCATACCTAACGTCACTGATGCCAAACTCAGATAGACCTTCTTGAAAGTGAACCCTCGGAAAGCAACGGGTCCTGACGGAGTCCCTGGTCGTGCACTCAGGTCCTGCATGGACCAACGGGCGGGTGTGTTCGTGGGCATCTTCAACCTCTCCCTACTCTGTTCCAAGATTCCCAACTGCTTCAGGAAGACAACCATCATACCGGTGCCAAAGAAGAACCACTACCGTCCGATGGCCTTGCCATCTATCTTGTGAAGCTTCGAGAGTTTGGTCATGAGACACATCAATTCCATAATCCAGAATGCCTTGACCCACAGCAATTTGCATGCTGCCACAACCGGTCCACAGCAGCTGCCATCTCTTTGGCCCTGCACTCATCCCTGGAACATCTTGACAACAAGAACTCCTATGACAAACTCCTAATCATTGACCACAGCTCCGCCTTCAACAACATAATCCCAGCCAAACTCATATCAAATCTCCAACACCTGAGACTTGGCTCCTCCCTCTGCAACTGGATCCTCGACTTCCTGACCCATAGACCACAATCAGTAAGGAAAAACAACAACACCTCCTGCACGATAGTCCTCAATACCGGGACCCCGCAAGGCTGCATACTTAGCCCCTACTCAACTCCCTATACACCAGATGACTGTGTGGCAAAATTTGCCTCCAACTCCATCTCCAAGTTTGCTGAGGTCGGATCTTGAACAACGATGAGTCAGAATACAGGACGGAGATCAAGAACCTAGTGGAGTGGTGTAATGACAACAATCTCTCCCTCAACGTCAGCAAAACTAAGGAGCTGGTCATTGACTTCAGGAAGCAAATTTTCGTGCACACCCCTATCTGCATCAACAGGGCCGAGGTGGAGATGGTTTCAGTTTCAAATTCCTCGGTGTGCATATCACCAACAATCTGTCCTGGCCCACCCATGTCAAAGCTACGACCAAGAAAGCACAACAGCATCTATACTTCCTCAGCAAACTAAGAAAATTCGGCATGTCCAAATTGAGTCTTACCAATTTTTACACATGCACCATAGAAAGCATCCTATCGGGCTGCATCACAGTCTGGTATGGAAACTGCTCGGCCCAAGACTGTAAGAAACTTCAGAGAGCCGTGAACACCGCCCAGTACATCACACAAACCTGCCTCCCATCCATTGACTCCATCTACACCTCCCGCTGCCTTGGAAAAGTGGGCAGCACAATCAAAGATCTTTCCCACCCGGCTTGTTCACTCATCCAACTTCTTCTATCAGGCTGGAGATACAAAAGTCTGAGAACACACACTAACAGATTCAAAAACAGCTTCTTCCCCGTTCTTCATTCAGACTCCTGAATGACCTTCTTATGGACTGAACTGAGCTCTCTCCGCATCTTCTCTGCTCAGTAGTACTACACTCCTGTATGCTTCACCCGATGTCTGTGTCTATGTGTTTACATTGTTTATTTATCGTATGTGCTACATTTTTCATGTATGGAGCGATCTGCCTGGACTGTATGCAGAAGGATACTTTTCACTGTACCTCAGTACACTTGAAAATAAACCCAGTGGTATGGGGGCACAGTGGTTAGCACTCTCGCTCACCACAGCGCCAGGGTCCCAGGTTCGATACCCGGCTTGGGTTACTGTCTGTGTGGAGTCTGCAAGTTCTCACCGTGTCTGTGTGAGTTTACTCTGAGTGCTCTGGTTTCCTCCCATAAGTCCCGAAAGATGTATTGTTAGGAAATTTGGACATTCTGAATTCCCCGTCCGTGTGCCCGAACAGGTGCCGGAATGTGGCGACAAGGGGCTTTTCACAGTAACTTCATTGCAGTGTTAATGTGAGCCTACTTGTGACAGTAATGATTATTATTATTATATCCAATCCTTTGTGGACCCATGGCTCGAGTATGTATAACTTTGGAATTAATATTTGATTACTGTTTGCCATGGTAAAGTTACGCCATTGTGATTGAGATGGATTAATGGTGTGGGAGTACAGGTATTGTTTGGTCCAATAACCTTGTCACCGCGTGGATTGATTTCTATGATATTGTAAGCTGCATCGTGCATAATGCATCACTTTGCTGCAACAGAATCTATTCCACACTTGCAAATTACTTCCAGCTAGTCTCACCTCATCAGAAAACATTATTCGGACTCCCTTTCCCGAATTTCACACTGCTGAAAATGTACACTGTTGCCCCACACCCTTCACTGTAACAGTCTGATAGACCCCACACCCTCAGTGTAATACTCTGATATACCCCACACCCTCAGTGTAATACTCTGATTTACCCCACACCCCTCACTGTAACAGTCTGATATACACCACACCCTCAGTGCAACACTCTGATTTACCCCACACCCCTCACTGTAACAGTCTGATATACCCCACACCCTCAGAGTAATACTCTGATTTACCCCACATCCCTCACTGTAACAGTCTGATATACACCACACCCCTCAGTGTAACACTCTGATTTACCCCACACCCAACACTGTAACAGTCTGATATACCCCACACCCCTCAGTGTAACACTCTGAAATACCCCACACCCCTCAGTGTAATACTCTGATATGCCCCACACCCTCAGTGTAATACTCTGATATACCCCACACCCTCAGTGTAATACTCTGATTTACCCCACACCCCTCACTGTAACAGTCTGATATACACCACACCCTCAGTGTAACACTCTGAAATACCCCACACCCCTCACTGTAACACTCTGATATACCCCGCATCCCTCACTGTAACAGTCTGATATACCCCACACCCCTCAGTGTAATACTCTGATATACCCCACACCCTCAGCGTAATACTCTGATTTACCCCACGCCCCTCACTGTAACAGTCTGATATACACCACACACTCAGTGTAATACTCTGATTTACCCCACATCCCTCACTGTAACAGTCTGATATACCCCACACCCTCAGTGTAACACTCTGATTTACCCCACACCCAACACTGTAACAGTCTGCTGTACCCCACACCCTCAGTGTAACACTCTGATTTGCCCCACATGCCTCACTGTAACACTCTGATTTGCCCCACACACCTCAGTGTAATACTCTGAATTACCCCACACTGTAACAGTCTGATATACGTTCCCCACACCCCTCACTGTAACACTCTGATATACCCCACACCCCTCACTGTAACACTCTGATATACCCCACATCCCTCACTGTAACAGTCTGATATACACCACATCCCTCACTTTAACACTCTGATATACCCCACACCCCTCACTGTAACAGTCTGGTATACCCCTCATTGTAACAGTGTGATTTACCCCACACCCCTCACTGTAACAATCTGGTTTACCCCACACCCCTCAGTCTAACACTCTGATACACCCCACACCCCTCAGTCGAACACTCTGATTTACCCCACACCCCTCACTGTAACACTCTGATATACCCCACACCCCTCAGTCTAACACTCTGATATACCCCACACCCCTCACTGTAACAGTCTGGTATACCCCACACCCCTCAGTGTAACAGTGTGATTTATCCCCACACCCCTCACTGTAACAGTCTGGTATACCCCTCATTGTAACAGTGTGATTTACCCCACACCCCTCACTGTAACAATCTGGTTTACCCCACACCCCTCAGTCTAACACTCTGATACACCCCACACCCCTCAGTCGAACACTCTGATTTACCCCACACCCCTCACTGTAACAGTCTGATATACCCCACACCCTCAGTGTAATACTCTGATTTACCCCACATGCCTCACTATAACAGTCTGATATACCCCACACCCCTCACTGTAACACTCTGATTTACCCCACACCCAACACTGTAACAGTCTGATATACCCCACACCCCTCAGTGTAACACTCTGAAATACGCCACATCCCTCACTGTAACAGTCTGATATACCCCACACCCCTCACTGTAACACTCTGATTTGCCCCACATGCCTCACTGTAACACTCTGATTTGCCCACACACCTCAGTGTAATACTCTGAATTACCCCACACCCCACACTGTAACAGTCTGATATACGTTCCCCACACCCCTCACTGTAACACTCTGATATACCCCACACCCCTCACTGTAACACTCTGATATACCCCACATCCCTCACTGTAACAGTCTGATATACCCCACATCCCTCACTTTAACACTCTGATATACCCCACACCCCTCACTGTAACAGTCTGGTATACCCCACACCCCTCAGTGTAACAGTGTGATTTACCCCCCACCCCTCACTGTAACAATCTGGTTTACCCCACACCCCTCAGTCTAACACTCTGATACACCCCACACCCCTCAGTCGAACACTCTGATTTACCCCACACCCAACACTGTAACAGTCTGATATACCCCACACCCCTCAGTGTAACACTCTGATTTACCCCACACCCAACACTGTAACAGTCTGATATACCCCACACCCCTCAGTGTAACACTCTGAAATACCCCACATCCCTCACTGTAACAGTCTGATATACCCCACACCCCTCACTGTAACACTCTGATTTGCCCCACATGCCTCACTGTAACACTCTGATTTGCCCCACACACCTCAGTGTAATACTCTGAATTACCCCACACCCCACACTGTAACAGTCTGATATACGTTCCCCACACCCCTCACTGTAACACTCTGATATACCCCACACCCCTCACTGTAACACTCTGATTTGCCCCACACACCTCAGTGTAATACTCTGAATTACCCCACACCCCACACTGTAACAGTCTGATATACGTTCCCCACACCCCTCACTGTAACACTCTGATTTACCCCACACCCAACACTGTAACAGTCTGATATACCCCACATCCCTCAGTGTAACACTCTGATATACCCCACACCCCTCACTGAAATAGTCTGATATACCCCACACCCCTCGCTGTAACAGTCTGGTATACCCCACACCCCTCAGTGTAACAGTCTGGTATACCCCACACCCCTCAGTGTAACAGTGTGATTTACCCCACACCCCTCACTGTAACAATCTGGTTTACCCCACACCCCTCAGTCTAACACTCTGATACACCCCACACCCCTCAGTCGAACACTCTGATTTACCCCACACCCCTCACTGTTACAGTCTGATATATCCCACAGCCCTCAGTCTAACAGTCTGATATACCCCACATCCCTCACTGTAAGTCTGCTATACCCCACACCCCTCAGTCCAACACTCTGATATACATACCCCACACCCCTCACTGTAACAGTCTGATATATCCCACATATCTCACTGTAACAGTCTGATATACCCCACACCCCTCACTGTAACAGTCGGATATGCCCCACACCCCTCAGTTTAACAGTCTGATCTATCCCACACCCCTCACTGTAACAGTCTGATATATCCCACACCCCTCAGTCTAACACTCTGATCTATCCCACAACCCTCAGTCTAACACTCTGATATACCCCACACCCCTCAGTCTAACACTCTGATACACCCCACATCCCTCCGTTTAACACTGTGATATATCTTGCACACCTCACTGTAACAGTCTGACATGCCCCACACCCCTCAGTCTAACACTCTGATATATCCCACACCCCTCAGTCTAACACTCTGATATATCCCACACCACTCAGTCTAACACTCTGATATACCCCACACCCCTCACTGTAACAGTCTGATATATCCCACACCCCTCACTGTAACAGTCTGATTTGCCCCACACCCCTCAGTCTAACAGTCTGATATATCCCACACCACTCACTGTAACAGTCTGATATATCCCACACCCCTCAGTCTAACACTCTGATATATCCCACACCCTTCAGTCTAACACTCTGATATATCTCACACCCCTCAGTCTAACACTCTGATCTATCCCACACCCCTCAGTCTAACACTCTGATATATCCCACACCCCTCAGTCTAACACTCTGATATACCCCACACCCCTCATTGTAACAGTCTGATATATCCCACACCCCTCACTGTAACAGTCTGATATGCCCCACACCCCTCAGTCTAACAGTCTGATATATTACACACCCCTCACTGTAACAGTCTGATATATCCCACACCCCTCACTGTAACACTCTGATATACCCCACATCCCTCACTGTAACAGTCTGATATGCCCAACACCCCTCAGTCTAACACTCTGATATATCCCACACCCCTCAGTCTAACCCTCTGATATATCCCACACCCCTCAGTCTAACACTCTGATATACCCAGCACCCCTCAGTCTAACACTCTGATAAACCTCACACCCCTCAGTCCAACACTCTGATATACCCCACATCCCTCACTGTAACAGCCTGATATACCCCACACCCTACAGTGTAACACTCTGATTTACCCCACATCCCTCACTGTAAGTCTGATATACCCCACACCCCTCAGTCTAACACTCTGATCTATCCCACACCCCACACTGCAACAGTCTGATATACCATGCACCCCTCAGTCTAACACTCTGATATACCCCACACCCCTCAGTCTAACACTCTGATGTATCCTGCACACCTCACTGTAACAGTCTGATATATCCCACACCCCACACTGTAACGGTCTGATATATCCCACACCCCTCAGTGTAACACTCTGATATACCCCACATCCCTCACTGTAACAGTCTGATATAACCCACACCCCTCAGTGTAACACTCTGATATATCCCACATCCCTCAGTGTAACACTCTGATATACCCCACACCCTTCAGTATCACACTCTGATTTGCCCCACATCCCTCAGTGTAACACTCTGATTTACCCCACATCCCTCACTGTAGCACTCTGATTTACCCCACACCCCTCAGTCGAACACTCTGATTTACCCCACACCCCTCACTGTTACAGTCTGATATATCCCACACCCCTCACTGTAACAGTCTGATATACCCCACACCCCTCACTGTAAGTCTGATATACCCCACACCCCTCAGTCCAACACTCTGATATACATACCCCACACCCCTCACTGTAACAGTCTGATATATCCCACATATCTCTCTGTAAAAGTCTGATATACCCCACACCCCTCACTGTAACAGTCGGATATGCCCCACACCCCTCAGTCGAACACTCTGATCTATCCCACACCCCTCAGTCTAACGCTCTGATATACCCCACACCCCTCAGTCTAACACTCTGATACACCCCACTCCCCCCGTTTAACACTGTGATATATCTTGCACACCTCACTGTAACAGTCTGATATGCCCCACACCCCTCAGTCTAACACTCTGATATATCCCACACCCCTCACTGTAACAGTCTGATATGCCCCACACCCCTCAGTCTAACACTCTGATATACCCCACACCCCTCACTGTAACAGTCTGATATATCCCACACTCCTCAGTCTAACACTCTGATATATACCACACCCCTCAGTCTAACACTCTGATATATCTCACACCCCTCAGTCTAACACTCTGATATATCCCACACCCCTCAGTCTAACACTCTGATATATCCCACACCCCTCAGTCTAGCACTCTGATCTACCCCACACCCCTCACTGTAACAGTCTGATATATCCCACACCCCTCACTGTAACAGTCTGATATGCCCCACACCCCTCAGTTTAACACTCTGATATATCCCACACCCCTCAGTCTAACACTCTGATATATCCCACACCCCTCAGTCTAACACTCTGATATATCCCACACACCTCAGTCTAACCCTCTGATATATCCCACACCCCTCAGTCTAACACTCTATTATACCCTGCACCCCTCAGTCTAACACTCTGATATACCCCACACCCCTCAGTCTAACACTCTGATTTACCCCACATCCCTCACTGTAACAGCCTGATATACCCAACACCCTACAGTGTAACACTCTGATTTACCCCACATCCCTCACTGTAAGTCTGATATATCCCACACCCCTCACTGTAACAGTCTGATTTGCCCCACACCCCTCAGTCTAACAGTCTGATATATCCCACACCACTCACTGTAACAGTCTGATATATCCCACACCCCTCAGTCTAACACTCTGATATATCCCACACCCCTCAGTCTAACACTCTGATATATCTCACACCCCTCAGTCTAACACTCTGATCTATCCCACACCCCTCAGTCTAACACTCTGATATATCCCACACCCCTCAGTCTAACACTCTGATATACCCCACACCCCTCATTGTAACAGTCTGATATATCCCACACCCCTCACTGTAACAGTCTGATATGCCCCACACCCCTCAGTCTAACAGTCTGATATATTACACACCCCTCACTGTAACAGTCTGATATATCCCACACCCCTCACTATAACACTCTGATATAACCCACATCCCTCACTGTAACAGTCTGATATGCCCAACACCCCTCAGTCTAACACTCTGATATATCCCACACCCCTCAGTCTAACCCTCTGATATATCCCACACCCCTCAGTCTAACACTCTGATATACCCAGCACCCCTCAGTCTAACACTCTGATATACCTCACACCCCTCAGTCTAACACTCTGATATACCCCACATCCCTCACTGTAACAGCCTGATATACCCCACACCCTACAGTGTAACACTCTGATTTACCCCGCATCCCTCACTGTAAGTCTGATATACCCCACACCCCTCAGTCTAACACTCTGATCTATCCCACACCCCACACTGCAACAGTCTGATATACCCTGCACCCCTCAGTCTAACACTCTGATATACCCCACACCCCTCAGTCTAACACTCTGATGTATCCTGCACACCTCACTGTAACAGTCTGATATATCCCACACCCCACACTGTAACGGTCTGATATATCCCACACCCCTCAGTGTAACACTCTGATATACCCCACATCCCTCACTGTAACAGTCTGATATAACCCACACCCCTCAGTGTAACACTCTGATATATCCCACATCCCTCAGTGTAACACTCTGATATACCCCACACCCTTCAGTTTAACACTCTGATTTGCCCCACATCCCTCAGTGTAACACTCTGATTTACCCCACATCCCTCACTGTAGCACTCTGATTTACCCCACACCCCTCAGTCGAACACTCTGATTTACCCCACACCCCTCACTGTTACAGTCTGATATATCCCACACCCCTCACTGTAACAGTCTGATATACCCCACACCCCTCACTGTAAGTCTGATATACCCCACACCCCTCAGTCCAACACTCTGATATACATACCCCACACCCCTCACTGTAACAGTCTGATATATCCCACATATCTCACTGTAACAGTCTGATATACCCCACACCCCTCACTGTAACAGTCGGATATGCCCCACACCCCTCAGTCGAACACTCTGATCTATCCCACACCCCTCAGTCTAACGCTCTGATACACCCCACTCCCCCCGTTTAACACTGTGATATATCTTGCACACCTCACTGTAACAGTCTGATATGCCCCACACCCCTCAGTCTAACACTCTGATATATCCCACACCCCTCACTGTAACAGTCTGATATGCCCCACACCCCTCAGTCTAACACTCTGATATACCCCACACCCCTCACTGTAACAGTCTGATATATCCCACACTCCTCAGTCTAACACTCTGATATATACCACACCCCTCAGTCTAACACTCTGATATATCTCACACCCCTCAGTCTAACACTCTGATATATCCCACACCCCTCAGTCTAACACTCTGATATATCCCACACCCCTCAGTCTAGCACTCTGATCTACCCCACACCCCTCACTGTAACAGTCTGATATATCCCACACCCCTCACTGTAACAGTCTGATATGCCCCACACCACTCAGTTTAACACTCTGATATATCCCACACCCCTCAGTCTAACACTCTGATATATCCCACACCCCTCAGTCTAACACTCTGATATATCCCACACCCCTCAGTCTAACCCTCTGATATATCCCACACCCCTCAGTCTAACACTCTATTATACCCTGCACCCCTCAGTCTAACACTCTGATATACCCCACACCCCTCAGTCTAACACTCTGATTTACCCCACATCCCTCACTGTAACAGCCTGATATACCCAACACCCTACAGTGTAACACTCTGATTTACCCCACATCCCTCACTGTAAGTCTGATATACCCCACACCTCTCAGTCTAACACTCTGATATATCCCACACCCCACACTGCAACAGTCTGATATACCCTGCACCCCTCAGTCTAACACTCTGATATACCCCACACCCCTCAGTCTAACACTCTGATGTATCGTGCACACCTCACTGTAACAGTCTGATATACCCTGCACCCCTCAGTCTAACACTCTGATATACCCCACACCCCTCAGTCGAACACTCTGATATATCCTGCACACCTCACTGTAACAGTCTGATATATCCCACACTGTAACGGTCTGATATATCCCACACCCCTCAGTGTAACACTCTGATATACCCCACATCCCTCACTGTAACACTCTGATTTGCCCCACATCGCTCAGTGTAACACTCTGATGTACCCCACATCCCACACTGTAACAGTCTGATATACCCCACACCCCTCAGTGTAACACTCTGATTTACCCCACATCCCTCACTGTAACAGTCTGATATGCCCAACACCCCTCAGTCTAACACTCTGATATATCCCACACCCCTCAGTCTAACCCTCTGATATATCCCACACCCCTCAGTCTAACACTCTGATATACCCAGCACCCCTCAGTCTAACACTCTGATATACCTCACACCCCTCAGTCTAACACTCTGATATACCCCACATCCCTCACTGTAACAGCCTGATATACCCCACACCCTACAGTGTAACACTCTGATTTACCCCGCATCCCTCACTGTAAGTCTGATATACCCCACACCCCTCAGTCTAACACTCTGATCTATCCCACACCCCACACTGCAACAGTCTGATATACCCTGCACCCCTCAGTCTAACACTCTGATATACCCCACACCCCTCAGTCTAACACTCTGATGTATCCTGCACACCTCACTGTAACAGTCTGATATATCCCACACCCCACACTGTAACGGTCTGATATATCCCACACCCCTCAGTGTAACACTCTGATATACCCCACATCCCTCACTGTAACAGTCTGATATAACCCACACCCCTCAGTGTAACACTCTGATATATCCCACATCCCTCAGTGTAACACTCTGATATACCCCACACCCTTCAGTTTAACACTCTGATTTGCCCCACATCCCTCAGTGTAACACTCTGATTTACCCCACATCCCTCACTGTAGCACTCTGATTTACCCCACACCCCTCAGTCGAACACTCTGATTTACCCCACACCCCTCACTGTTACAGTCTGATATATCCCACACCCCTCACTGTAACAGTCTGATATACCCCACACCCCTCACTGTAAGTCTGATATACCCCACACCCCTCAGTCCAACACTCTGATATACATACCCCACACCCCTCACTGTAACAGTCTGATATATCCCACATATCTCACTGTAACAGTCTGATATACCCCACACCCCTCACTGTAACAGTCGGATATGCCCCACACCCCTCAGTCGAACACTCTGATCTATCCCACACCCCTCAGTCTAACGCTCTGATACACCCCACTCCCCCCGTTTAACACTGTGATATATCTTGCACACCTCACTGTAACAGTCTGATATGCCCCACACCCCTCAGTCTAACACTCTGATATATCCCACACCCCTCACTGTAACAGTCTGATATGCCCCACACCCCTCAGTCTAACACTCTGATATACCCCACACCCCTCACTGTAACAGTCTGATATATCCCACACTCCTCAGTCTAACACTCTGATATATACCACACCCCTCAGTCTAACACTCTGATATATCTCACACCCCTCAGTCTAACACTCTGATATATCCCACACCCCTCAGTCTAACACTCTGATATATCCCACACCCCTCAGTCTAGCACTCTGATCTACCCCACACCCCTCACTGTAACAGTCTGATATATCCCACACCCCTCACTGTAACAGTCTGATATGCCCCACACCACTCAGTTTAACACTCTGATATATCCCACACCCCTCAGTCTAACACTCTGATATATCCCACACCCCTCAGTCTAACACTCTGATATATCCCACACCCCTCAGTCTAACCCTCTGATATATCCCACACCCCTCAGTCTAACACTCTATTATACCCTGCACCCCTCAGTCTAACACTCTGATATACCCCACACCCCTCAGTCTAACACTCTGATTTACCCCACATCCCTCACTGTAACAGCCTGATATACCCAACACCCTACAGTGTAACACTCTGATTTACCCCACATCCCTCACTGTAAGTCTGATATACCCCACACCTCTCAGTCTAACACTCTGATATATCCCACACCCCACACTGCAACAGTCTGATATACCCTGCACCCCTCAGTCTAACACTCTGATATACCCCACACCCCTCAGTCTAACACTCTGATGTATCGTGCACACCTCACTGTAACAGTCTGATATACCCTGCACCCCTCAGTCTAACACTCTGATATACCCCACACCCCTCAGTCGAACACTCTGATATATCCTGCACACCTCACTGTAACAGTCTGATATATCCCACACCCCACACTGTAACGGTCTGATATATCCCACACCCCTCAGTGTAACACTCTGATATACCCCACATCCCTCACTGTAACACTCTGATTTGCCCCACATCGCTCAGTGTAACACTCTGATGTACCCCACATCCCACACTGTAACAGTCTGATATACCCCACACCCCTCAGTGTAACACTCTGATTTACCCCACATCCCTCACTGTAACACTCTGATTTACCCCACACCCCTCAGTGTAACACTCTGATTTACCCCACAGCCCTCAGTGTAACACTCTGATTTACCCCACATCCATCAATGTAACACTCTGATTTACCCCACACCCCTCAGTGTAACACTCTGATTTACCCCACAGCCCTCAGTGTAACACTCTAATTTACCCCACATCCCTCAGTGTAACACTCTGATTTACCCCACACCCCTCAGTGTAACACTCTGATTTACCCCACACCCCTCAGTGTAACACTCTGATTTAACCCACATCCCTCACCGTAACAGTCCGATATACCCCACCCTTCAGTGTAACACTCTGATTTACCCCACTTCCCTCACTGTAACAGTCTGATATACCCCACATCCCTCACCGTAACAGTCTGATATACCCCACACCCTTCAGTGTAACACTCTGATTTGCCCCACATCCCTCATTGTAACACTCTGATTTATCCCACACCCCTCACTGTAACAGTCTGATATGCCCCACACTCCTCAGTGTAACACTCTGATTTACCCCACACCCCTCAGTCTAACACTCTGATATACCCCACATCCCTCAGTCTTACACTCTGATATACCCCACATCCCTCACTGTAATAGTCTGATAAACCCCACACCCCTCACTGTAACAGTCTGATAAACCCCACACCCCTCAGTGTAACACTCTGATATACCCCACATCCCTCACTGTAACAGTCTGATATACCCCACACCCCTCAGTGTAACAGTCTGATCTACCCCACACCCCTCAGTGTAACACTCTGATATACCCCACACCCCTCACTGTAACAGTCTGATATACCCCACACCCCTCACTGTAACAGTCTGATATACCCCACACCCCTCAGTGTAACAGTCTGATATACCCCACACCCCTCAGTGTAACAGTCTGATATACCCCACACCCCTCAGTGTAACACTCTGATATACCCCACATCCCTCACTGTAACAGTCTGATATACCCCACACCCCTCACTGTAACAGTCTGATATACCCCACATCCCTCACTGTAACACTGATATACCCCACATCCCTCTCTGTAACAGTCTGATATACCCCACACCCCTCAGTGTAACACTCTGATATGCCCCACATCCCTCACTGTAACAGTCTGATATACCCCACACCCGTCAGTGTAACACTCTGATATACCCCACATCCCTCACTGTAACACTCTGATATACCCCGCATCCCTCACTGTAACAGTCTGATATACCCCACACCCCGCAGTGTAACAGTCTGATATACCCCACATCCCTCACTATAACACTCTGATATACCCCACACCCCTCACTGTAACACTCTGATATACCCCACATCCCTCACTGTAACAGTCTGATATACCCCACACCCCTCAGTGTAACACTCTGATCTACCCCACACCCCTCACTGTGACACTCTGATATACCCCACACCCCTCAGTGTAACACTCAGATATACCCCACATCCCTCACTATAACACTCTGATATACCCCACATCCCTCACTGTAACAGTCTGATATACCCCACACACCTCACTGAAATAGTCTGATATACCGCACACCCCTCAGTGTAACACTCTTATTTACCCCACACCCTTCAGTGTAAGTCTGATATACCCCACACCCCTCAGTGTAACACTCTGATATACCCCACACCCCTCACTGTAACACTCTGATATACTCCACACCCCTCAGTCTAACACTCTGATATACATATCCCACACCCCTCACTGTAACAGCCTGATATACCCCACATGCCTCAGTGTAACACTCTGATATACATACCGCACACCCCTCACTGTGACACTCTGATATACCCCACATCCCTCACTGTAACAGTCTGATATACCCCACACCCCTCAGTGTAACACTCTGATATACCCCACACCCCTCACTGTGACACTCTGATATACCCCACATCCCTCACTGTAACAGTCTGAGAGACCCCACACCCCTCAGTGTAACACTCTGATATACCCCACACCCCTCAGTGTAACACTCTGATATACCCCACACCCCTCACTGTGACACTCTGATATACCCCACATCTCTCACTGTAACAGTCTGATATACCCCACACCCCTCACTGAAATAGTCTGGTATACCCCACACCCCTCAGTGTAACACTCTGATTTACCCCACACCCTTCAGTGTAAGTCTGATATACCCCACACCCCTCAGTGTAACACTCTGATATACCCCACACCCCTCAGTGTAACACTCTGATTTACCCCACATCCCTCAGTGTAAGTTTGATATACCCCACACCCCTCAGTCTAACACTCGGATATACATACCCCACACCCCTCACTGTAACAGTCTGATATACCCCACGCCCCTCAGTGTAACACTCTGATATACATACCGCACACCCCACACTGTGACACTCTGATATACCCCACATCCCTCACTGTAACAGTCTGATATACCCCACACCCCTCAGTGTAACACTCTGAGATACCCCACATCCCTCACTATAACACTCTGATATACCCCACATCCCTCACTGTAACAGTCTGATGTACCCCACACCCCTCACTGAAATAGTCTGATATACCCCACACCCCTCAGTGTAACACTCTGATATACCCCACACCCCTCAGTGTAACACTCTGATATACCCCACACCCCTCACTGTAACAGTCTGATATACCCCACACCCCTCAGTCTAACACTCTGATATACCCCACATCCCTCACTGTAACACTCTGATATACCCCGCATCCCTCACTGTAACAGTCTGATATACCTCACACCCCTCAGTCTAACACTCTGATATACCCCACACCCCTCACTGTAACACTCTGATATACCCCACATCCCTCACTGTAACAGTCTGTTATACCCCACACCCTTCAGTGTAAACCTCTGATATACCCCACATCCCTCACTTTCACAGTCTGATATACCCCACACCCCTCACTGTAACTCTCTGATATACCCCACATCCCTCACTGTAACAGTCTGATATACCCCACACTCCTCACTGTAACACTCTGATAAATCCCACACCCCTCACTGTAACACTCTGATATACCCCACATCCCTCACTGTAACAGTCTGATACACCCCACACCCCTCAGTCTAACACACTGATATACATACCCCACACCCCTCACTGTAACGGTCTGATATATCCCGCACCTCTCAGTCTAACACTCTGATATACCCCACATCCGTCACTGTAACAGTCTGATATACCCCACACTCCTCACTGCAACACTCTGATATACCCCACACCCCTCACTGTAACAGTCTGATATACCCCACATCCCTCACTGTAACAGTCTGATATACCCCACACCCCTCAGTGTAACACTCTGAGATACCCCACACCCCTCACTGCAACACTCTGATATACCCCACATCCCTCACTGTAACAGTCTGATATACCCCACACCCCTCAGTGTAACACTCTGATATACCCCACACCCCTCACTGTAACAGTCTGATTTACCCCACATCCCTCACTGTAACAGTCTGATATACCCCACACCCCTCACTGTAACAGTCTGATATACCCCACACCCCTCAGTGTAACAGTCTGATATACCCCACACCCCTCAGTCTAACACTCCGATTTATCCCACACCCCTCACTGTAACAGTCTGATATACCCCACACCCCTCAGTCTAACACTCTGATATACCCCACATCCCTCACTGTAACACTCTGATATACCCCGCATCCCTCACTGTAACAGTCTGATATACCTCACACCCCTCAGTCTAACACTCTGATATACCCCACACCCCTCATTGTAACACTCTGATATACCCCACATCCCTCACTGTAACAGTCTGTTATACCCCACACCCTTCAGTGTAAACCTCTGATATACCCCACATCCCTCACTTTCACAGTCTGATATACCCCACACCCCTCACTGTAACTCTCTGATATACCCCACATCCCTCAGTCTAACACTCTGATATATTCCACACCCCTCACTGTAACAGTCTGGTAGACCCCACACCCCTCACTGTAACTCTCTGATATACCCCACATCCCTCACTGTAACAGTCTGATATACCCCACACTCCTCACTGTAACACTCTGATAAATCCCGCATCCCTCACTGTAACACTCTGATATACCCCACATCCCTCACTGTAACAGTCTGATATACCCCACACCCCTCAGTCTAACACTCTGATATACATACCCCACACCCCTCACTGTAACGGTCTGATATATCCGGCACCTCTCAGTCTAACACTCTGATATACCCCACATCCGTCACTGTAACAGTCTGATATACCCCACACTCCTCACTGTAACACTCTGATATACCCCACACCCCTCACTGTAACAGTCTGATATACCCCACATCCCTCACTGTAACAGTTTGATATACCCCACACCCCTCACTGTAACAGTCTGATATACCCCACACCCCTCAGTGTAACAGTCTGATATACCTCACACCCCTCAGTCTAACACTCCGATTTATCCCACACCCCTCCCTGTAATAGTCTGATATATCCCACACCCCACACTGTAACGGTCTGATATATCCCGCACCTCTCAGTCTAACACTCTGATATACCCCACACCCCTCAGTCTAACACTCTGATATATCCCACACCCCTCACTGTAACAGTCTGATATACCCCACACCCCTCAGTCTAACACTCTGATATACCCCACACCCCTCAGTCTAACACTCCGATATACCCCACATCCCTCACTGTAACACTCTGATATACCCCACACCCCTCAGTCTAACACTCTGATATACCCCACATCCCTCACTGTAACAGTCTGATATACCCCACACCCTTCAGTGTAACACTCTGATATACCCCACACCCCTCAGTCTAACACTCTGATATACCCCACATCCCTCACTGTAACAGTCTGATATATTCCTCACCCCTCACTGTAACACTCTGTTATATTCCACACCCCTCACTATAATAGTCTAATATACCCCACATCCTTCACTTTAACATCCTGATATACCCCACAGCGATTACTTTAATACATTTATATACCCAACAGCTCTCACTGTAACACTCTGGTATACCCACATGCCTCGTGTAATACTCTGATATAGCCCACACCCCTTAGTGTATAATAATAATAATCTTTATTGTCACAAGTAGGCTTACATTAACACTGCAATGAAGTTACTGTGAAAAGCCACTAGTCGTCACATTCCGGCGCCTGTTCGAGTACACAGGAAGAATTCAGAATGTCCAAATTACCTAACAGACCATCACTTGGGACTTGTGGGAAGAAACCGGAGCACCCGGAGGAAACTCACGCAGTCACAGGGAGAACATGCAGGCGTCACACAGACAGTGACCCAAGCCGGAATCGAACCTGGGACCCTGGAGCTGCGAAGCAACAGTGCTAACTAGTGTGCCACCGTGCCGCCCGTGTAACATTCTGATATACCCACACCCCTCATTGTAACACTCTGATCTATCCCCCACCCACTCTGATATATATAGTGAGGAGTGTGGGATATATCAGTGTTGCAGTGAGGGTTGTGGGATATATGACAAATTTACAGCATGACCCAGGTGATGCGAATGGGCTGCTCCTCCATGTAACAATCTCTGTACTTCTGAGGAACCTTCCTAGTGATTCATGAACGCAGTGTGGCAGGAGGGGGGGCTTTCCTTCGGACGATCAGCTCCTACCTCTCCCGTGACCTGCTCCGGTGACCTGTAGTTGACTGGATTTCAAGGGGTCCACAGGGTACAGTTTGCTGGCTTATCCTTTGCTGGATAATTCGCCGAGTGTCAAAACCCGATTCATGAGATTCTCTGCAAGCCCTCCTTGGCCCGCTGTGCAGTGTCTGAAACACATGGACCATTGGGGCCTCAGGCTTTCGGTCCACACCCCAGAGTCAGAACACTCCTTCATATCCTCCCCAATACGTTAGCTAAAAGGGTGCTTTTCACCCCATCGAAATTGTTCACCCTCACCGTTGTTAAGGCTCAGAAATGTGGAAGGACGACGATCTGAGGTTGACTGGCGATCACACGGGAAAGGACGAGCTTTTCTCGAGTGCCTTATGCCATCTCAGGACGCTCCAAAGGGCTTCAGAGTTACCACTGTGTTTTTGGAAGTGTCGTCACTGATGTAATGTGGCCGACGTGACGGCGATCTTGCCCATGGCAAGATCCCACAAGCCTCAATGTGATAATGAACAATTGCACAATTTTATTTCCAGAAGTGTGGATTAAGGGATCAATGTCAGCCACGAGGCAGGGAACGCATCTCCGCTCTTCGTCTGACAAAAGCCGCCTGGGTATCTTTACCTTCATCTGGTGGGGTAGACGGAGCTTCCCTTCGATAAGAGAGAGAGGCTGAGAGAGAGGTGGGTGGAGAGTTTAAGGAGGGGACTCCAGAGCTCAGGGCCCCCTGGCAGCTGAAGGCACGGCCGCCAATGGTGGAGCGATGGGAATTGGGGTGTGCTCAAGAGGCCGGAATTGGACGAACGCAGAGATCTCGGAGGGTTGTAGGGACTGGAGGAGGTTACAGAGATAAAGAGGGATGTCGGGCGTTACAGAGATAGGGAGGGTTGTGGGGACTGGAGGAGGTTACAGTGATAGGGAAAGTTGTAGGGGCTGGAGGAGTTTACAGAAATAGGGAGGGTTGTAGGCACTGGAGGAAGTTATGGAGATAGGGAGGACTGCAGGGAGTTACAGAGATAGGGAGGATTGGAGGTGATTACCGAGATAGGGTCGATTGCAGGGACTGGAGGAGGATATGGAGATAGAGAGGGTTGCAGGACGTTAGTGATAGGGAGTATTGTAAGGGCTGGAGACATTAAGGAGATAGGGAGGGTTGTCGGAGGTTAGAGATAGGAAGTGTAAAGGCTGGAGAGGTTATGGAGATAAGGAAGGTTGTCGGAGGTTAGAGATCGGAAGTGTTGTAAGGGCTTATGGAGATAGGGAGGGTTGTCGGAGGTTAGAGATAGGAAGTGTTGTAAGGACTGGAGAGGTTATGGATAAAGGAAGGTTGTAGGACATTAGAGATAGGGAGTGTTTTGGGGGTTGGAGAAGTTATGGAGATAGGGAGGGTTGTCGGAGATTAGAGATAGGGAATGTTGTAGGGGCTGAAGAGGTTATGGAAATAGAGAGGGTTCTCAGAGGTTAGAGATTGGGAGTGTTGTAGGGGCTGGAGATGTTATGCTGATAGGGTCGGTGGTCGGAGTTTAGTGATAGGGAATGTCAGGGCAGCACAGTGGCGCAGTGGTTAACACTGTGCCTCACGGCGCTGAGGACTCGGTTTCGATCCTGGCCCCGGGTCACTGTCCATTCTCCCAGTGCCTGCGTGGGACCCACAACCCAAAATGATGCGCAGGGTAGTTAGATTGGCTGCGCAATGTTGCCCCTTAATTGTAAAAAAAAAAGAATTGGGTGCTCTAAATTTAATTTTAAAAAGAAATTGGGAGTGTTGGAGGGGCTGAAGAGGCTGTACTCTCATCCCTATCTCCATTAGTCCCCAGCCTTTCCAACTCTCTATGCCTCGCAATGTAGCAGCAGTGAGCACGGTAGTGTTGTACCACTCTTTTGGTAATATATCTCGTTACTCTTTGCTTCTTATACAGAATGGTTCGATGGTGTGATTCCAAAGAAACCGCGAGTCTTCAACTTAGAGCAAACTAATTATTTTTTTTAAAAATATATTTTATTGAAAATTTTTCGATCACAATTTTTTCCCCTTACACATCAAACATAAGAAAAAGAAAATTTAACAGTACATGTAGCATAGTAACCACAGACTAATAACAAGTAACTAACCAACATGGTAAACTAATCATTTTACATAAACTTCCCCCCCCCCCCCCCCTCCCCCTGGGTTGCTGCTGCTGGTCATCTATCTTCCCTCTAGCGTTCCCCTAGGTAGTCGAGGAATGGCTGCCACCGCCTGGTGAACCCTTGAGCCGATCCTCTCAGCGCAAACTTCATCTGCTCCAGTTTAATAAACCCCGCCATATCGTTTATCCAGGCCTCCAGTCCGGGGGGCTTCGCTTCCTTCCACATGAGTAAAATCCTACGCCGGGCTACTAGGGACGCAAAGGCCACGACATCGGCCTCTTTCGCCTCCTGCACTCCCGGCTCATCCGCAACTCCAAATAAAGCTAACCCCCAGCCTGGTTTGACCCGGACCTTCACCACTTTCAAAATCACTCCCGTCACTCCCCTCCAATACCCCTCCAGTGCCGGGCACGACCAAAACATATGTGTGTGGTTTGCCGGGCTTCCGCTGCACCTCCCACACTTGTCCTCCACTCCGAAGAACCTGCTCAACCTTTCTCCCGTTATGTGTGCTCTATGTAGCACCTTAAATTGAATCAGGCTAAGCCTGGCGCACGATGAAGAGGAATTTACCCTGCTTAGGGCATCAGCCCACATACCCTCCTCTATCTCCTCCCCGAGCTCTTCTTCCCACTTTCCTTTTAGTTCACCCACCAGCTCCTCCCCCTCTTCTCTCATCTCTCGGTATATCTCTGACACCTTGCCCTTCCCGACCCACACCCCCGAGAGCATTCTATCCTGGATCCCCTGTGTCGGGAGCAGCGGAAATTCCCTCACCTGTTGTCTTGTGAACGCCCTCACCTGCATATACCTAAAAAGTTTCCCCGGGGCAGCTTATACTTTTCCTCCAACGCTCCCAAGCTCGCAAACGTCCCGTCTATAAATAAATCTCCCACCCTCCTAATTCCCAACTGGTGCCAGCTCTGGAATCCTCCATCCATCTTCCCTGGGGCAAACCTATGGTTGTTCCTGATTGGGGACCCCACCAGGGCTCCCAGCACACCTCTCTGTCGCCTCCATTGTCCCCAGATATTTAATGTTGCCGCCACCACTGGGTTTGTGGTAAATTTTTTTGGTGAGAGCGGTAGTGGTGCCGTCACCAACGCCTCTAGACTCGTCCCTTTACAGGACTTTCCAGTCTTTTCTACGCCGCTCCCTCTCCCTCCATCATCCACTTACGGATCATCGCCACATTGGCGGCCCAATAGTAGTCGCCTAAATTCGGCAGCGCCAGTCCCCCTCTGTCTCTGCTACATTGTAGGAACCCCCTCCTTACCCTCGGGACTTTCCCTGCCCACACGAAGCTTGTAATGCTCCTGTCTATTTTTTTAAAAAAGGCCTTAGTAATTAGTATAGGGAGACATTGGAACACAAATAGGAACCTCGGGAGGACCGTCATCTTAATTGCCTGCACTCTGCCCGCCAATGACAGTGGCTGCATGTCCCACCTCTTGAAGTCCTCTTCCATTTGTTCTACCAATCGTGTCAGATTAAGTCTGTGCAAGGTTCCCCAGCTCCTGGCGATCTGAATCCCCAGGTATCGGAAGTTTCTTTCCACTTTCCTTAGAGGCAGGCCTTCTATCCCTCTACTCTGGTCCCCAGGGTGTATCACGAAAAGTTCACTCTTCCCCATGTTAAGCCTATATCCCGAGAAATCTCCGAACTCCCTCAATATCTGCATGACCTCTGTCATCCCCCCCACTGGGTCCGTCACATACAACAGTAGGTCATCCGCGTAGAGCGACACTCGGTGTTCTTATCATAGATTATCATAGAATTTACAGTGCAGAAGGAGGCCATTCGGCCCATCGAGTCTGCACCGGCTCTTGGAAAGAGCACCCTACCCAAGGTCAATACTTCCACCCTATCCCCATAACCCAGTAACCCCACCCAACACTAAGGGCAATTTTGGACACTAAGGGCAATTTATCATGGCCAATCCACCTAACCTGCACATCTTTGGACTGTGGGAGGAAACCGGAGCACCCGGAGGAAACCCACGCACACACGGAGAGGATGTGCAGACTCCGCACAGACAGTGACCCAAACCGGAATCGAACATGGGACCCTGGAGCTGTGAAGCAATTGTGCTATCTTCTCCCCCTCTAATCACCCCTCTCCATTTCCTGGAGTCTCTCAGCGCCATGGCCAGTGGTTCAATTGCCAACGCGAACAGTAATGGAGATAGCGGGCATCCCTGTCTTGTTCCCCTGTATAGTCGGAAATACTCCGTTCTTTGCCGACCCGTGACCACACTTGCCGTTGGGGCCCCATAAAGAAGTTTGACCCAGCTAATAAACCCGTTCCCGAACCCGAACCTCCTTAGCACCTCCCATAAGTACTCCCACTCCACCCTGTCAAATGCCTTCTCTGCATCCATTGCCGCCACTATCTCTGCCTCCCCCTCTACTGGGGGCATCATTATCACCCCTAATAGCCGTCGCACGTTGACATTTAGTTGTCTCCCCTTTACGAACCCTGTCTGGTCTTCGTGCACCACCCCCAGGACACAGTCCTCTATCCTCGATGCCAGCACCTTTGCCAGCAATTTGGCGTCCACATTCAATAGTGAGATAGGTCTATAGGACCCGCACTGCAGCGGATCTTTATCCCGCTTCAAAATTAGCGATATCGTCGCCTCCGACATTGTCGGGGGTAGAGACCCTCCTTCCCTGGCCTCGTTAAAAGTCCTCACCAACAGCGGGGCCAGCAGGACCACATATTTTCTATAAAATTCCACCGGGAACCCATCTGGTCCCGGAGCCTTCCCTGCCTGCATATTCCCCAGCCCCTTAATAACCTCGTCCACCCCAATTGGTGCCCCCAGGCCTTCCATCTCCTGCTCCTCCACCCTCGGGAACCTCAATTGATCCAGGAACTGCCGCATCTCTTTTCCCTCCGGGGGTTGGGACCTATACAGTCCTTCGTAGAAGGTCTTAAACACCTCGTTTATCTTCCCTGCTCTCCGCACCGTAGCTCCCTTTTCGTCTCTAATTCCCCCTATCTCCCTCACCGCTGTCCTCTTTCGCAGCTGATGGGCCAACAGGCGTCTAGCTTTTTCCCCATATTCATACCTCACCCCCTGTGCCTTCCTCCACAGCACCTCCGCTCTCCTGGTGGTCAGAAGGCCGAACTCCGTCTGGAGTCGTCGTCTCTCCCTGTACAGTCCCTCCTCCGGGGTCTCCGCAAATTCCCTGTCCACCCTTAAGATCTCCCCCAGTAGTCTTTCCCTTTCCTTGGCCTCTGTTTTCCCTTTGTGGGCCCTGATGGAGATCAGCTCTCCTCTGACCACCGCTTTTAGTGCTTCCCATACCACTCCCACTCGGACCTCCCCGTCGTCATTGGCCTCCAGGTACCTCTCGATACATCCCCGCACTCTTCCACAAACTCCCTCATCCGCCAACAATCCCACATCTAATCGCCAGAGTGCTCGCTGCTCCCTCTCCTCTCCTAGTTCCAGGTCCACCCAATGTGGGGCATGATCCGAAACCGCTATGGCTGAATACTCAGCTTCTTCCACCCTCGAGATCAACGACCTTCCCAAAACAAAAAAATCTATCCGGGAGTACACTTTATGAACATGGGAGAAGAAGGAGAACTCCCTGGCCCTCGGTCTAAGAAATCGCCATGGATCCACTTCCCCCATTTGGTCCATAAACCCCTTAAGCAACTTGGCCGCTGCCGGCCTTCTTCCGGTCTTAGATCTGGATCTATCTAACCCTGCGTCCAGCACGGTGTTGAAGTCTCCTCCCAATATCAAGTTTCCTACCTCCAGGTCCGGTATACGTCCCAACATCCGCCATAAATCCCACATCGTCCCAATTCGGGGCATATACATTAACCAACACAACCTCCATTCCCTCCAGCCTGCCACTCACCATTACATATCTGCCTCCACTATCTGCTACAATGCTCCTTGCTTCGAATGCTACCCGTTTCCCCACCAGTATGGCCACCCCTCTATTCTTTGCATCTAGCCCTGAATGGAACACCTGTCCCACCCATCCTTTCCTTAACCTAACTTGGTCCGCCACCTTCAGGTGCGTCTCCTGGAGCATAGCCACGTCTGCCCTTAGTCCTTTCAAGTGCGCGAGCACTCGGGCCCTTTTAATCGGTCCATTTAGGCCTCTCACGTTCCACGTGATCAGCCTCACTAGGGGGCTACCTGCCCCCTTCCCCTGTCGACTAGCCATCACCTTCTCTAGGCCAGTCCCACGTCCCGCTTCCGCGCTCCCACTCGTTCCCCAGGTGTCGCATTCCAGCCCCGACCACCCTTTCTTTAGCCAGTTCCTCTTTGATTTCCGCAGCAGCAACCCAGTTATCCGCACCCGCCCCCCCCCCCCCCCCCCCGCTAGATCCCCCTCTGGCGTAATTGCTCCCCCCATATTACTTCCGCAAGTCAGCTGACTTCAACTGACCCTGGCTACTCCTGCTCACTCCTTGACCCCCCCCCCGTGTGGGGAACTCCCATCTACCTTGCGCCTATCTTCCCGCCATTATCTTTCTGGCGCGGGAACATCCCTATAGCTGACCCGCCTCTTTTGGCGCAGCTCCCTTTCCCATCCCACTCCCATTCCTCATTCTCCGCCTATGTCCCTTCTTTCTTTCCCCCCCCCACCGGCGCCCACATTTCTTAGTGTCTCCCCCCTTCCCAATTTACTTCTCTATTTACATCGACAGTAACATTTCCCTGCAATATCAGTCCCTCAGTTCCGATCCAATTTCTCATCTTTAATAAAGGTCCATGCTTCTTCCGCCGTTTCGAAATAGTGATGTCTCTCCTGGTACGTGACCCATAGTCGTGCCGGCTGCAGCATCCCGAACTTCACCTTCTTGTGTAACACCTCCTTGGCTCGGTTAAAACTCGCCCTCCTTCTCGCCACCTCCGCACTCCAATCCTGGTACACCTGTACCACTGCATTCTCCCATCTGCTACTCCGTACCTTTTTGGCCCATCTCAGAACCACTTCTCTATCTTTAAAGCGGTGAAATCGCACGATTGTCGCCCTAGGTGGTTCTCCCGCTTTTGGTCTCCTCGCCGGGATCCGATGAGCCCCCTCCACTTCTAAGGGGCCCAAAGGGGCCTCAGCTCCCATCAGCGAGCTTAGCATCGTGTTCACATAAGCCCCGCAGTCCGCTCCTTCCACTCCCTCAGGAACACCCAGAATCCGAAGGTTCTTCCTTCGTGCTCTGTTTTCTAGGGCCTCAATCCTTTCAATGCACTTTTTGTGGAGCGCCTCGTGCGTCAGTGTTTTGACCGCCAGGCCCAGGATCTCGTCCTCATTATCCGTCACCTTCTGCTCCACCACGCGGAGCTCTGTCTCCTGGGTCCTTTGTGCCTCCTTAAGCCCCTCAATTGCCTGTAGCATCGGGGTCAGCACCTCCTTCTTTCGTAGCTCCACACACCGTCTTAGGAATTCGTCTTGATCGGGCCCCCATGTCGCCTGGTCTTTCTCCACCGCCATCTTGTTTCTTTTTCCTTTCTGTCCCTATCGTCGAGGATTCCTGCAGCCGCCGCCGCCGATATTTTCCTCTTTCGTTGGGGGGGGGACTCCCTATTCACTCACCCCACACCGGGTTTCGTCGCGGGAAAATTTCCCGTTGGGGCTCTTAAAAAAGCCCGAAGGTCCGTTGGAGCTGGAGCCGCCGAAACGTGCGGCTTAGCTGGTCATCGCCGCAACCAGAAGTCGAGCAAACTAATTTATTGAGTAACGATTGATTAATATTGAGTTTGCACACCCCACAGAACTATAACTAGTAATCAAGTAATTTATATTAAAGTATTAACTAATTCAAACTACACATGCTAAACTATGCTGTGATCTATCCATTTTATACTCTACTGTCTAGTCACTCCTGGTTGGGAGAGACCAAGATCCTCTAGTCTTCGTATTTATAGTGGGATCCAGTAGTGCCCTCTAGTGGTTGTGTTACACTGAGTTGTAATAATTAACCCTTTAGTTATCTACATATATACATATCATTACAGATAGCCTAGTAGTTAGCACTGTTGCTTCACAGCGCCAGGGACCTGGGTTTGATTACCGGCTTGGGTCACTGACTGAGTGGAGTCTGCATGTTCTCCCCGTGTCTGCGTGGGTTTCTTCTGGGTGCTTCAGTTTCCTCCCACAAGTGCCGAAAGATGTGCTTTAGGGATGATTTGGACATTCTGAATTCTCCCTCAGTGTTCCCGAACAGGTGCCGGAGTGTGCCGACTAGGGAATTTTCACAGTAACTTCATTGCAGTGTTAATATAAGCCTACTTGTGACACTAATACAGGTTATTATTATGGTGAGCATCTTCTCCATTGCACTTTCAGTGCCATATTTGTAACCCTGCTCTGAAACGACTACATGAAAAGCACTATGGAAATAAAAGTTTAATTTTACATCAAAAAGTACTGTAACTATTGCAGCCTGTTCTAAAGCCTTAATATCCTCCCTTTGGTGTGAGAGTCAACCCCAATATTGCAATGGTTGAAAAAAAAGCAAGCCCGAGTCCAACTCCCAGTGCCCAAGTCCAACTCAACCTAAACCAACCCAACTGGGCTTTCACAGATAGTCTACCGGTCTAGGCAGTGGGCACAGTACGAAGTCTTACAACACCAGGTTAAAGTCCAACAGGTTTGTTTCGATGTCACTGTAGGCAGTGGGCGATCGAGGAGGTCTTCCGACCCAACTGTCTGCTCCTCTACCACAGCTACATACGAGGCCGGTTTCCCCTGGAGGCCTTCCGTGCCCGCTGGCTGCTGCGGGATGGGGGGCCGAACGTCTCATTGACCCCTTTTAATCCCATTTTGGTTTGATGTTTAAAGTTTCATTCTGTGATTCGCTTTCTTTTGTTTGAGGTTCCCCTTTAAGGGACCGTCCCTTTAATTTGTTCTCCATCGCGGAGCTGTGCCAGGAGCAAAGATGGCGGCGGTCAATCCTTCCAGTTCCCGCTTGCTCAACCGTTGACCTTTGACATCCTGGCACCAGAAATTTCACTCTTTAATTGTACGGAAAAACTTTAAAAAAAACAGAAATTATTTTTCCTACAGAAACGAAATGACACTTGGACCGAGGTTCAGGGGCGAATATTCGTTTTTTAATGATTTGATTTAAAAATGTCCAGGGTGAGCCGGAAGTGGAGGAGAAACGGGCGCCTGATTGAGAAGAGGCGCCATCAAGAGAAAATTCAACTTCAAACCTCTTTTAACGCTGGATTTCGCTACTTTTCCGCCGTCTCATGAGGAGAACTCCCCCTCAACTGGTGCATTCTGTCACCCCTGGGCGGGTTGCAGCGCAGCTGTGGGGGTTTTTTTGCCCCCTCTCCATGTGTCAAAAAATCCTGCAAATCACTTTTGGTGCCCAATATACCCCCCAAAATGCCCGAGATCAAACTCAAACATGTCGTCTCCTGCAGCAGTGAGGATTTGGTGAGCATCTTCTACATTCCAGGCTCTGCCCAAAGATTGTTTCATCCTTTTAGGCTTAAAAAATGCTCAAAGCTCTTTTAAATTTGCCCTTCAAACGTTTTCCTCTTAATAAAAAAATTGCATGCCTTAGTCATCCTGAGTTTTTGAGTTGAGTGCTCAGATGGGACTAATGCTGGACTATCCCTTTAAGAGGCAGTACATCCACAATCTGCCCATAACATAACTTAATACTGTTTCTCTGCTATCTTCAGTTCCAAATTGTGTACTACGGGTAAAAAGTTAGTCTGGTGCTTAAGTAGGGAGTAATTCGATTATTTCTGTTGCAATGGCCAATATGAGCATGATGGACTGAATGGACACCAAACTGTGGGATATTGCTGCTGGTTGCAGTACTGAGATAGTACTGCAATACAGCGGGAGATGCAATGTCAGGTTGTCAGCACTGAGGGAGTGCTGCACTGGCGCAGGGTCAGGACAGAGTGAGTGCTGCACTGTATCAGGGTCAGTACAGAGGGAGTGCTGCAATGTCAGAGGGTCAGTACTGAGGGAGTGCTGCACTGTCAGAGGGTCAGTACTGAGGGAGTGCTGCACTGTCAGAGGGTCAGTACTGAGGGAGTGCTGCACTGTCAGAGGGTCAGTAGCGAGGAGTGCTGTAATATCAGGCTCAGTACTGTGAGAGTGCTGCACTTTTGGAGGTGCCTTATTTCAGATGAGACATTAAAGGGAGGTCCTGTCTGTGTTCTCGGGTGGGTGTAAAAGACCCCATGGTCACTATTTGGAGGAGATGGGTCGCCTTCTCCCTTGTGTCCTGGGGACACTGTGTATCCCTGAACTGAAATCACTGAGAAAAACAGATGATCTTAATCGTTATCACATTTCTGTTTGTTGATTTTCACAAAAAGGTCCCTCATTGACCCATCGGGTGCCTTGGGGCGAGATGTCGGTTATTGCCCTGATATGAGGCATTGTAAAATCTAAAACATAATCACTATCTGTTCATGACAACTATATTCTTGCTGTTTCTATCATCTTCAACTCGTAGAGGTTGGTAGCCAAATTCACCCATTCATTAACAGTTGAAATAATGTCTGTGGAGGCCACTTTTGTGGATGAACTTTGCTTCAACGTCAAGGAAGGCAAAGGTTGGAGACGTTTAGGGGGGGAATGCCAAATCACTGGGCCTGTGAGGTGCTTGCAGAGATAGAGGGGGTTGTAGGGGCTCAAGCAGGTTACAGAGATAGGGCTGCAGTGAATGGAGGAGGTTACGGAGATAGGGTTTCAGTGAATGCAGGAGGTTACAGAGATGGGTTGCAGTAAATGGAGGCGGTTACGGGGATAGGGTTTCAGTGAATGCAGGAGGTTACAGAGATAGGGTTTCAGTGAATGCAGGAGGTTACAGAGATAGGGTTTCAGTGAATGCAGGAGGTTACAGAGATAGGGTTTCAGTGAATGCAGGAGGTTACAGAGATAGGGTTTCAGTGCATGCAGGAGGTTACAGAGATAGGGTTTCAGTGAATGCAGGAGGTTACAGAGATAGGGTTGCAGTGAATGGAGGAGGTTACGGAGATAGGGTTGCAGTGAATGGAGGAGGTTACAGAGATAGGGTTTCAGTGAATGCAGGAGGTTACAGAGATAGGGTTTCAGTGCATGCAGGAGGTTACAGAGATAGGGTTTCAGTGAATGGAGGAAGTTACAGAGATAGGGTTGCAGTGAATGGAGGAGGTTACGGAGATAGGGTTGCAGTGAATGGAGGAGGTTACAGAGATAGGGTTGCAGTGAATGGAGGAGGTTACAGAGATAGGGTTTCAGTGAATGCAGGAGGTTACAGAGATAGGGTTTCAGTGCATGCAGGAGGTTACAGAGATAGGGTTTCAGTGAATGGAGGAAGTTACAGAGATAGGGTTGCAGTGAATGGAGGAGGTTACGGAGATAGGGTTGCAGTGAATGGAGGAGGTTACAGAGATAGGGTTGCAGTGAATGGAGGAGGTTACAGAGATAGGGTTTCAGTGCATGCAGGAGGTTACAGAGATAGGGTTGCAGTGAATGGAGGAGGTTACAGAGATAGGGTTTCAGTGCATGCAGGAGGTTACAGAGATAGGGTTGCAGTGAATGGAGGAGGTTACAGAGATAGGGTTTCAGTGCATGCAGGAGGTTACAGAGATAGGGTTTCAGTGAATGCAGGAGGTTACAGAGATAGGGTTGCAGTGAATGGAGGAGGTTACGGAGATAGGGTTGCAGTGAATGGAGGAGGTTACAGAGATAGGGTTGCAGTGAATGGAGGAGGTTACAGAGATAGGGTTTCAGTGCATGCAGGAGGTTACAGAGATAGGGTTTCAGTGAATGGAGGAGGTTACGGTGATAGGGTTGCAGTGAATGCAGGAGGTTACAGAGATAGGGTTTCAGTGCATGCAGGAGGTTACAGAGATAGGGTTTCAGTGAATGGAGGAGGTTACAGAGATAGGGTTGCAGTGAATGGAGGAGGTCACAGAGATAGGGTTGCAGTGAACGGAGGAGGTTACAGAGATAGGGTTGCAGTGAATGCAGGAGGTTACAGAGATGGGTTGCAGTGAATGGAGGAGGTCACAGAGATAGGGTTGCAGTGAATGGAGGAGGTCACAGAGATAGGGTTGCAGTGAATGGAGGAGGTCACAGAGATAGGGTTGCAGTGAATGGAGGAGGTTACAGAGATAGGGTTGCAGTGAATGGAGGAGGTTACAGAGATAGGGTTGCAGTGAATGCAGGAGGTTACAGAGATAGGGTTGCAGTGAATGGAGGAGGTCACAGAGATAGGGTTGCAGTGAATGGAGGAGGTCACAGAGATAGGGTTGCAGTGAGTGGAGGAGGTCACAGAGATAGGGTTGCAGTGAATGGAGGAGGTTACAGAGATAGGGTTGCAGTGAATGCAGGAGGTTACAGAGATAGGGTTGCAGTGAATGGAGGAGGTCACAGAGATAGGGTTGCAGTGAACGGAGGAGGTTACAGAGATAGGGTTGCAGTGAATGGAGGAGGTTACAGAGATAGGGTTGCAGTGAATGCAGGAGGTTACAGAGTTAGGGTTGTAGGGAATGAAGGAGGTTACAAAGATTCGGTTGTAGGGAATGGAGGAGGTTACAGAGGTGCGGTTGTAGGGAATGGAGGAGGTTGCAGAGATAGGGAGGGTTGTAAGGGCTGGAGGAGGTTACAGAGATTCCAAGGCGATGCCTGTCAGCGAGCGGGGTGGGGGAGGGGGCATGTGATGGATGAACGGCAGTCAGTGTGTGTTAGGGACATGGGGGCAGCAGAGTTCTGGATGAGCTGAAGGTTCTGGAGGTGGGAGCTGGGCGGCTGGAAGGAAGGGTGTTGGAGTTGTTGAGTGTGGAGTTCTGTGTTGTAACGTCCTGGTTTGTACTTTTGTCTCAGACACACAAGGCTGACAACCTGCTCAAGCCGGACACCTACAGGAAGTGGAAGTGTTGTGACCTGGGGGAGAAGCAGTCATCTGTCATCCTCCAGGTGAGCTCAGAGACTTGCAGACGGCATAAATTCTTATTCGTGTCAGGCAATGACCATCTCCAACAAGAGAGAATCTAACCGTCTCACCTCCTGGCCCCTCCCGAAGCCCGTCCACCATCTACAAGGCACGAGTCAGCAGTGTAACGGAATACTCTCCACTTGCCTGGATGAGTGCAGCTCCGACAACACTCAAGAAGCTCAACACCATCCAGGACAAAGCAGCCCCGTTTGATTGGTACCCCATCCACAAACATTCACTCCCTCCACCACTGACGCACATTGGCAGCTGAGTGTCCCATTTACAAGATGCACTGCAGTAACTCACCAAGGTTTCATCAACAGCACCTTCCAAATCCACGCCTGAGGTTTCCAGTTTGAGATGTGCACTGCCCCAGTACATGTACAGCTTAACCATGTACTAAGGGAGAGAAGGGGCTGAGTGATTCACCTCCGAGGCCTCAGCAATTCTCTGACAATCCAGTCATCATGTTAAGTCGTGCAGCAGCAAGTGTGAGCCCTGAATCGCCTGAAATCTCCATTGTGGGGAAGAAAATCAGGGAGTTAAAGTGTGTGATTGCACTGTGGACTGACTGAGAGTTTTTGCATCTGCTTTCACTGCAATGACTTTCCAGTGCAGAAACAGGCCATTCAGCCCATCGTGCCAGTGATTCTGCCCCACAAGACCCACCTGCTCCCCCAGTCACCGTCCCCTATTCCTCTCTCCCTCGTGTGTTTATCCAGCTTCCCACTTCAATACATCAACACTATTCACCTGAACAACTCTCTGTGGGAGTGAGTCCCGGGTTCTCCCCACGCCCCGTGGGAGCGAGTCCCGCGTTCTCCCCCACGCTCAGTGGGAGCGAATGCCGCGTTGTCCCCCACGCCTCGTGGGAATGAGTCCCGAGTTCTCCCCCACGCCCGGTGGGAGCGAGTCCCGCGTTCTCCGCCACGCCCCGTGGGAGCGAGTCCCACGTCCGTGTCTCCTCCCCCCCCCCCCCCCCCCCCACTCCGTGACAGCGAGTCCCGCGTTCTCCCCCACGCTCAGTGGGAGCGAATCCCGCATTGTCCCCCACGCCTCGTGGGAATGAGTCCCGAGTTCTCCCCCACGCCCGGTGGGAGCGAGTCCCGCGTTCTCCGCCACGCCCCGTGGGAGCGAGTCCCACGTCCGTGTCCCCCCCCCCCCCCCCACTCCGTGACAGCGAGTCCCGCGTTCTCCCCCACGGCCCGTGGGAGCGAGTCCCGCGTTCTCCTCATGCCTCGCGGCAGCGAGTCCTGCGTTTCCCCCCCCCCCCCCCCCCCCCCCCCCCCCCACACCTCGTGGGAGCGAGTCCCACGATCTCCCCACCCGATCCAAAGCTCCCTGGGTCATGACGTTTCTCCAGAACGAGGGGTCCATCAATATAAGATGGTCGCTGACAAATGCAATGGGGAATTCAGTTGTGTTTGCGTGTTCTGTTCTGTGTAATCCTGTATCTTTGTCCCTGCAGTTTGAGAAGGCGGAACATATTCACCATATCGATATTGGTAATGAAGCATCTGCCTTCGTGGAAGTGTTAGTGGGGAACTCCACTTCCGCCTGTGAGCAGGATTTTGAGGTGAGTGATGTTTCTAATGTTTTCCGTCCAGTTGCTCCGACCTTGGATAACGACAGCTGAATCCCAGGATGGTTACAGCAGGGAGGGAGGTCTTTCCACCCATCGCCTCGGTGCTGGGACTCGGCATGGGCAGCAGGACTGCTCCCCCTCCCCTGCCTGGACCCCGTCCTTCTGCACGTTTTCACTTGTTGGTCAGTGGTCCAATCCCCTTTTGAGAAGCTGGATTTGAATCTGCCTCCAGCGCACTCGGGCAGCGCGTCCCACGACCTGACGAGGAGGACTCGGGATTATTGAGCTGCTTGGCATGAACTGGTTGCTCCCCTTGGAACAGGGAGTGTTCATGTGGAGATTTAATCGAGGTGTTCAAAATTGTAAGCAGCATCCGAGCACTTGCAAATCGCGACTGATGCAGACCTGACGGAGTGCTGCACTGTCAGGGGCTCTGCAGCGGGACTGTCGCACTTCAGAGGCACAGTGTGGAGGGAGCGCTGCACTGTCAGGGGCTCAGTGCGGAGGGAGTGCCGCACTGTCAGTCTCAGTGCAGAGGGAGTGCTGCACTGTCAGGGGCACAGTGTGGAGGGAGCGCTGCACTGTCAGGGGCTCAGTGCAGAGGGAGTGCCGCACTGTCAGTCTCAGTGCAGAGGGAGTGCTGCACTGTCAGGGGCTCAGTGCGGAGGGAGCGCCGCGTGAGGCTTGGTGCAGAGGGAACGCCGCGGGGGGGGGCTCGGTGTGGAGGGAGCGCCGCGGGAGAGTCAGTGCGGAGGGAACGTCGCGGGATGCTCCGTGCGGAGGGAGCGTCGCAGGATGCTCCGTGTGGAGGGAGGGTCGCGGGAGAGTCGGTACGGAGGGAGCGCCGCTTGAGAGTCAGTGCGGAGGGAACGTCGCGGGAGAGTCAGTGCGGTGGGAGCGCCGCTTGAGAGTCAGTGCGGAGGGAACGTCGCGGGATGCTCCGTGCGGAGGGAGCGTCGCGGGAGAGTCAGTGCGGAGGGAGCGTCCGCGACGTTCTCCGTGCGGAGGGAGCGTCGCGGGAGTGTCAGTGCGGAGGGAACGTCGCAGGAGGCTCCGTGCGGAGAGTGCGTCGCGGGAGAGTCAGTGCGGAGGGAGCGCCGCGGGAGGCTCAGTGCGGAGGGAACGACGCGGGAGGCTCCGTGCGGAGGGAGCGTCGCGGGAGAGTCAGTGCGGAGGGAGCGTCGTGGGGGAGTCAGTGAGGAGGGAGCGTCGTTCAAGAGTCAGTGAGGAGGGAGCGTCGCCGGAAGCTCCGTGCACAGGGAGCGTCGCGGGAGTGTCAGTGCGGAGCGAACGTCGCAGGAGGCTCCGTGCGGAGAGTGCGTCGCTGGAGAGTCAGTGCGGAGGGAGCGTCGCGGGAGAGTCAGTGCGGAGAGAACGTCGCAGGAGGCTCCGTGCAGAGGGAACGTCGCGGGAGGCTCCGTGCGGAGGGAGCGTCGCGGGAGAGTCAGTGCGGAGGGAGCGTCGCAGGAGGCTCCGTGCGGAGAGTGCGTCGCTGGAGAGTCAGTGCGGAGGGAGCGTCGCGGGAGAGTCAGTGCGGAGAGAACGTCGCGGGAGGCTCCGTGTGGAGGGACTGTCGCGGGAGAGTGCGTCGCGGGCGGCTCCGTGTGGAGGGACTGTCGCGGGAGAGTCAGTGCGGAGAGAACGTCGCAGGAGGCTCCGTGCAGAGGGAGCGTCGCGGGAGGCTCCGTGCGGAGGGACTGTCGCGGGCGAGTCAGTACGGAGAGAACATCGCAGGAGGCTCCGTGCGGAGAGTGCGTCGCTGGAGAGTCAGTGCGGAGAGAACGTCGCAGGAGGCTCCATGCGGAGGGAGCGTCGCGGGAGAGTCAGTGCGGAGGGAACGTCGCGGGAGGGTCAGTGCGGAGGGAACGTCGCGGGAGAGTCAGTGCGGAGGGAGCGTCGTGGGGGAGTCAGTGAGGAGGGAGCGTCGCGGGAGAGTCAGTGAGGAGGGAGTGAGGAGGGAGAGTCGCGGGAGAGTCCGTGCGGAGGGAACGTCGCGGGAGGCTCCGTGCGGAGGGAGCGTCGCGGGAGAGTCAGTGCGGAGGGAGCGTCGTGGGGGAGTCAGTGAGGAGGGAGCGTCGCTCGAGAGTCAGTGAGGAGGGAGCGTCGCTCGAGAGTCAGTGCGGAGGGAGCGCCGCAGGAGGCTCCGTGCGGAAGGGAGCGTCGCGGGAGAGTCAGTGTGTAGGAAACGTCGCAAGAGTCTCCGTGCGGAGGGAGCGTCGTGGGGTAGTCAGTGAGGAGGGAGCGTCGCTCGAGAGTCAGTGCGGAGGGAGAGTCAGTGTGTAGGGAGCGTCGCAAGAGGCTCCGTGCGGAGGGAGCGTCGTGGGGGAGTCAGTGAGGAGGGAGCGTCGCTCGAGAGTCAGTGCGGAGGGAGCGTCGCTCGAGAGTCAGTGCGGAGGGAACGTCGCGGGCGGCTACGTGTGTAGGGAGAGTCGGAAGAGGCTCCGTGCGGAGGGAGCTTGGCGGGAGAATCAGTGCGGAGGGAATGTCGCGGGCGGCTACGTGTGTAGGGAGAGTCGGATGAGGCTCCGTGCGGAGGGAGCTTCGCGGGAGAGTCAGTGCGGAGAGAACGTCGCAGGAGGCTCCATGCGGAGGGAACGTCGCGGGAGGCTCCGTGCGGAGGGAGCGTCGTGGGAGAGTCAGTGCGGAGGGAGCGTCGCGGGAGAGTCAGTGCGGAGGGAGCGTCGCAGGAGGCTCCGTGCGGAGGGAGCGTCGTGGGAGAGTCAGTGCGGAGTGAGCGTCACGGGAGAGTCAGTGCGGAGGGAGCGTCGCGGGAGGCTCCGTGCGGAGGGAGCGTCGTGGGAGAGTCAGTGCGGAGGGAGCGTCGCGGGAGAGTCAGTGCGGAGGGAGCGTCACGGGAGAGTCAGTGCGGAGGGAGCGTCGTGGGAGAGTCAGTGCGGAGGGAGCGTCGCTGGAGAGTCAGTGCGGAGGGAGCGTCGCGGGAGAGTCAGTGCGGAAAGAACGTCGCGGGAGGCTCCGTGTGGAGGGACTGTCGCGGGAGAGTCAGTGCGGAGAGTGCGTCGCGGGAGGCTCCGTGTGGAGGGACTGTCGCGGGAGAGTCAGTGCGGAGAGAACGTCGCAGGAGGCTCCGTGCAGAGGGAGCGTCGCGGGAGAGTCAGTGCGGAGAGTGCGTCGCTGGAGTGTCAGTGCGGAGAGAACGTCGCAGGAGGCTCCGTGCGGAGGGAACGTCGCGGGAGGCTCCGTGCGGAGGGAGCGTCGCGGGAGAGTCAGTGCGGAGGGAGCGCCGCGGGAGGCTCCGTGCGGAGAGTGCGTCGCTGGAGAGTCAGTGCGGAGGGAGCGTCGCGGGAGAGTCAGTGCGGAGGGAACGTCGCGGGAGAGTCAGTGCGGAGGGAACGTCGCGGGAGAGTCAGTGCGGAGGGAACGTCGCGGGAGGCTCCGTGCGGAGGGAGAGTCTGCGGAGGGAGCGTCGTGGGGGAGTCAGTGAGGAGAGAACGTCGCAGGAGGCTCCGTGCGGAGGGAACGTCGCGGGAGGCTCCGTGCGGAGGGAGCACCGCGGGAGGCTCCGTGCGGAGAGTGCGTCGCTGGAGAGTCAGTGCGGAGGGAGCGTCGCGGGAGAGTCAGTGCGGAGGGAACGTCGCGGGAGGCTCCGTGCGGAGGGAGCGTCGCGGGAGAGTCTGCGGAGGGAGCGTCGTGGGGGAGTCAGTGAGGAGGGAGTGCGGAGGGAGCGTCGCGGGAGAGTCAGTGCGGAGGGAACGTCGCGGGAGGCTCCGTGCGGAGGGAGCGTCGCGGGAGAGTCAGTGCGGAGGGAGCGTCGTGGGGGAGTCAGTGAGGAGGGAGCGTCGCTCGAGAGTCAGTGAGGAGGGAGCGTCGCTCGAGAGTCAGTGCGGAGGGAGCGCCGCAGGAGGCTCCGTGCGGAGGGAGCGTCGTGGGGGAGTCACTGAGGAGGGAGCGTCGCTCGAGAGTCAGTGCGGAGGGAGAGTCAGTGTGTAGGGAGCGTCGCAAGAGGCTCCGTGCGGAGGGAGCGTCGTGGGGGAGTCAGTGAGGAGGGAGCGTCGCTCGAGAGTCAGTGCGGAGGGTGCGCCCCGCGGGAGGCTCAGTGCGGAGGGAACGTCGCGGGCGGCTACGTGTGTAGGGAGCGTCGCCGGAAGCTCCGTGCAGAGGGAGTGTCGCGGGAGAGTCAGTGCGGAGGGAGCATCGCGGGAGAGTCAGGACGGAGGGAGCGTCGTGAGAGAGTCAGTGCGGAGGGAGCGTCACGGGAGAGTCAGTGCGGAGGGAGCGTCACGGGAGAGTCAGTGCGAAGGGAGCGTCGTGGGAGAGTCAGTGCGGAGGGAGCGTCGTGGGAGAGTCAGTGCGGAGGGAGCGTCACGGGAGAGTCAGTGCGAAGGGAGCGTCGTGGGAGAGTCAGTGCGGAGGGAACGTCGCGGGAGAGTCAGTACGGAGGGAGCGTCGTGAGAGAGTCAGTGCGGAGGGAGCGTCGTGGGAGAGTCAGTGCGGAGGGAGCGTCGTGGGAGAGTCAGTGCGGAGGGAGCGTCGCAGGAGTGTCAGTGCGGAGGGAGCGTCGCGGGAGAGTCCGTGCGGAGGGAACGTCGCGGGAGGCTCCGTGCGGAGGGAGCGTCGCGGGAGAGTCAGTGCGGAGGGAGCGTCGCGGGAGAGTCAGTGCGGAGGGAGCGTCGCGGGAGAGTCAGTGCGGAGGGAACGTCGCGGGAGAGTCAGTGCGGAGGGAACGTCGCGGGAGAGTCAGTGCGGAGGGAACGTCGCGGGAGAGTCAGTGCGGAGGGAACGTCGCGGGAGGCTCCGTGCGGAGGGAACGTCGCGGGAGGCTCCGTGCGGAGGGAGCGTCGCGGGAGAGTCAGTGCGGAGGGAGCGTCGCGGGAGAGTCAGTGCGGAGGGAGCGTCGCGGGAGAGTCAGTGTGTAGGGAGCGTCGCAAGAGGCTCCGTGCGGAGGGAGCGTCGTGAGGAGGGAGCGTCGCTCGAGAGTCAGTGCGGAGGGAGCGCCGCAGGAGGCTCAGTGCGGAGGGAACGTCGCGGGAGAGTCAGTGCGGAGGGAGCGTCGTGGGGGAGTCAGTGAGGAGGGATCGTCGCTCGAGCGTCAGTGCGGAGGGAGCGCCGCAGGAGGCTCCGTGCGGAAGGGAGCGTCGCGGGAGTGTCAGCGTGTAGGGAGCGTCGCAAGAGGCTCCGTGCGGAGGGAGCGTCGTGGGGGAGTCAGTGAGGAGGGAGCGTCGCTCGAGAGTCAGTGCGGAGGGAGCGCCGCAGGAGGCTCAGTGCGGAGGGAACGTCGCGGGCGGCTAAGTGTGTAGGGAGCGTCGCAAGAGGCTCCGTGCGGAGGGAGCTTGCCGGGAGAGTCAGTGCACAGGGAGCGTCGCCGGAAGCTCCGTGCAGAGGGAGCGTCGCGGGAGAGTCAGTGCGGAGGGAGCATCGCGGGAGAGTCAGTACGGAGGGAGCGTCGTGGGGGAGTCAGTGAGGAGGGAGCGTCGCTCGAGAGTCAGTGAGGAGGGAGCGTCGCTCGAGAGTCAGTGCGGAGGGAGCGCCGCAGGAGGCTCCGTGCGGAAGGGAGCGTCGTGGGGTAGTCAGTGAGGAGGGAGCGTCGCTCGAGAGTCAGTGCGGAGGGAGAGTCAGTGTGTAGGGAGCGTCGCAAGAGGCTCCGTGCGGAGGGAGCGTCGTGGGGGAGTCAGTGAGGAGGGAGCGTCGCTCGAGAGTCAGTGCGGAGGGAGCGTCGCTCGAGAGTCAGTGCGGAGGGAACGTCGCGGGCGGCTACGTGTGTAGGGAGAGTCGGAAGAGGCTCCGTGCGGAGGGAGCTTGGCGGGAGAATCAGTGCGGAGGGAACGTCGCGGGCGGCTACGTGTGTAGGGAGAGTCGGAAGAGGCTCCGTGCGGAGGGAGCTTCGCGGGAGAGTCAGTGCGGAGAGAACGTCGCAGGAGGCTCCATGCGGAGGGAACGTCGCGGGAGGCTCCGTGCGGAGGGAGCGTCGTGGGAGAGTCAGTGCGGAGGGAGCGTCGCGGGAGAGTCAGTGCGGAGGGAGCGTCGTGGGAGAGTCAGTGCGGAGTGAGCGTCACGGGAGAGTCAGTGCGGAGGGAGCGTCGCGGGAGGCTCCGTGCGGAGGGAGCGTCGTGGGAGAGTCAGTGCGGAGGGAGCGTCGCGGGAGAGTCAGTGCGGAGGGAGCGTCACGGGAGAGTCAGTGCGGAGGGAGCGTCGTGGGAGAGTCAGTGCGGAGGGAGCGTCGCTGGAGAGTCAGTGCGGAGGGAGCGTCGCGGGAGAGTCAGTGCGGAAAGAACGTCGCAGGAGGCTCCGTGTGGAGGGACTGTCGCGGGAGAGTCAGTGCGGAGAGTGCGTCGCGGGAGGCTCCGTGTGGAGGGACTGTCGCGGGAGAGTCAGTGCGGAGAGTGCGTCGCGGGAGGCTCCGTGTGGAGGGAGTGTCGCGGGAGAGTCAGTGCGGAGAGAACGTCGCAGGAGGCTCCGTGCAGAGGGAGCGTCGCGGGAGAGTCAGTGCGGAGAGTGCGTCGCGGGAGTGTCAGTGCGGAGAGAACGTCGCAGGAGGCTCCGTGCGGAGGGAACGTCGCGGGAGAGTCAGTGCGGAGGGAGCGCCGCGGGAGAGTCAGTGCGGAGGGAACGTCGCGGGAGAGTCAGTGCGGAGGGAACGTCGCGGGAGGCTCCGTGCGGAGGGAGCGTCGCGGGAGAGTCAGTGCGGAGGGAACGTCGCGGGAGAGTCAGTGCGGAGGGAACGTCGCGGGAGGCTCCGTGCGGAGGGAGCGTCGCGGGAGAGTCTGCGGAGGGAGCGTCGTGGGGGAGTCAGTGAGGAGAGAACGTCGCAGGAGGCTCCGTGCGGAGGGAACGTCGCGGGAGGCTCCGTGCGGAGGGAGCGTCGCGGGAGAGTCAGTGCGGAGGGAGCACCGCGGGAGGCTCCGTGCGGAGAGTGCGTCGCTGGAGAGTCAGTGCGGAGGGAGCGTCGCGGGAGAGTCAGTGCGGAGGGAACGTCGCGGGAGAGTCTGTGCGGAGGGAACGTCGCGGGAGAGTCAGTGCGGAGGGAACGTCGCGGGAGGCTCCGTGCGGAGGGAGCGTCGCGGGAGAGTCTGCGGAGGGAGCGTCGTGGGGGAGTCAGTGAGGAGGGAGTGCGGAGGGAGCGTCGCGGGAGAGTCAGTGCGGAGGGAACGTCGCGGGAGGCTCCGTGCGGAGGGAGCGTCGCGGGAGAGTCAGTGCGGAGGGAGCGTCGTGGGGGAGTCAGTGAGGAGGGAGCGTCGCTCGAGAGTCAGTGAGGAGGGAGCGTCGCTCGAGAGTCAGTGCGGAGGGAGCGCCGCAGGAGGCTCCGTGCGGAAGGGACGTCGCGGGAGAGTCAGTGTGTAGGGAGCGTCGCAAGAGGCTCCGTGCGGAGGGAGCGTCGTGGGGGAGTCACTGAGGAGGGAGCGTCGCTCGAGAGTCAGTGCGGAGGGAGAGTCAGTGTGTAGGGAGCGTCGCAAGAGGCTCCGTGCGGAGGGAGCGTCGTGGGGGAGTCAGTGAGGAGTGAGCGTCGCTCGAGAGTCAGTGCGGAGGGTGCATTCCGCGGGAGGCTCAGTGCGGAGGGAACGTCGCGGGCGGCTACGTGTGTAGGGAGCGTCGCCGGAAGCTCCGTGCAGAGGGAGTGTCGCGGGAGAGTCAGTGCGGAGGGAGCATCGCGGGAGAGTCAGGACGGAGGGAGCGTCGTGAGAGAGTCAGTGCGGAGGGAGCGTCACGGGAGAGTCAGTGCGGAGGGAGCGTCACGGGAGAGTCAGTGCGAAGGGAGCGTCGTGGGAGAGTCAGTGCGGAGGGAGCGTCACGGGAGAGTCAGTGCGAAGGGAGCGTCGTGGGAGAGTCAGTGTGGAGGGAGCGTCACGGGAGAGTCAGTGCGAAGGGAGCGTCGTGGGAGAGTCAGTGCGGAGGGAACGTCGCGGGAGAGTCAGTACGGAGGGAGCGTCGTGGGAGAGTCAGTGCGGAGGGAGCGTCGTGGGAGAGTCAGTGCGGAGGGAGCGTCGCAGGAGTGTCAGTGCGGAGGGAGTGTCGCGGGAGAGTCAGTGCGGAGGGAACGTCGCGGGAGGCTCCGTGCGGAGGGAGCGTCGCGGGAGAGTCACTGCGGAGGGAGCGTCGCGGGAGAGTCAGTGCGGAGGGAGCGTCGCGGGAGAGTCAGTGCGGAGGGAACGTCGCAGGAGAGTCAGTGCGGAGGGAACGTCGAGGGAACGTCGCGGGAGAGTCAGTGCGGAGGGAACGTCGCGGGAGGCTCCGTGCGGAGGGAACGTCGCGGGAGGCTCCGTGCGGAGGGAGCGTCGCGGGAGAGTCAGTGCGGAGGGAGCGTCGCGGAAGGAATGTCGCGGGAGGCTCCGTGCGGAGGGAGCGTCGTGGGGGAGTCAGTGAGGAGGGAGCGTCGCTCGAGAGTGAGTGAGGAGGGAGCGTCGCTCGAGAGTGAGTGAGGAGGGAGCGTCGCTCGAGAGTCAGTGCGGAGGGAGCGCCGCAGGAGGCTCCGTGCGGAAGGGAGCGTCGCGGGAGAGTCAGTGTGTAGGGAGCGTCGCAAGAGGCTCTGTGCGGAGGGAGCGTCGTGAGGAGGGAGCGTCGCTCGAGAGTCAGTGCGGAGGGAGCGCCGCAGGAGGCTCAGTGCGGAGGGAACGTCGCGGGAGAGTCAGTGCGGAGGGAGCGTCGTGGGGGAGTCAGTGAGGAGGGATCGTCGCTCGAGAGTCAGTGCAGAGGGAGCGCCGCAGGAGGCTCCGTGCGGAAGGGAGCGTCGCGGGAGTGTCAACGTGTAGGGAGCGTCGCAAGAGGCTCAGTGCGGAGGGAACGTCGCGGGAGAGTCAGTGCGGAGGGAGCGTCGTGGGGGAGTCAGTGAGGAGGGATCGTCGCTCGAGAGTCAGTGCGGAGGGAGCGCCGCAGGAGGCTCCGTGCGGAAGGGAGCGTCGCGGGAGTGTCAGCGTGTAGGGAGCGTCGCAAGAGGCTCCGTGCGGAGGGAGCGTCGTGGGGGAGTCAGTGAGGAGGGAGCGTCGCTCGAGAGTCAGTGCGGAGGGAGCGTCGCAAGAGGCTCCGTGCGGAGGGAGCTTGCCGGGAGAGTCAGTGCACAGGGAGCGTCGCCGGAAGCTCCGTGCAGAGGGAGCGTCGCGGGAGAGTCAGTGCGGAGGGAGCATCGCGGGAGAGTCAGTACGGAGGGAGCGTCGTGAGAGAGTCAGTGCGGAGGGAACGTCGTGGGAGAGTCAGTGCGGAGGGAGCGTCGTGGGAGAGTCAGTGCGGAGGGAGCGTTGTGGGAGAGTCAGTGCGGAGGGAGCGTCACGGGAGAGTCAGTGCGGAGGGAGCGTCACGGGAGTGTCAGAGCGGAGGGAACGTCGCGGGAGAGTCAGTGCGGAGGGAGCGTCGCCGGACACTCCGTGCAGAGGGAGCGTCGCGGGAGTGTCAGTGCGGAGGGAACGTCGCAGGAGGCTCCGTGCGGAGGGACTGTCGCGGGAGAGTCAGTGCGGAGGGAACGTCGCAGGAGGCTCCGTGAGGAGGGAGCGTCGCTCGAGAGTCAGTGAGGAGGGAGCGTCGCTCGAGAGTCAGTGCGGAGGGAACGTCGCGGGAGGCTCCGTGCGGAGGGAGCGTCGCGGGAGAGTCAGTACGGAGGGAGCATCGCTCGAGAGTCGGTGAGGAGGGAGCGCCGCAGGAGGCTCCGTGCGGAAGGGAGCGTCGCGGGAGAGTCAGTGTGTAGGGAGCGTCGCAAGAGGCTCCGTGCGGAGGGAGCGCCGTGGGGGAGTCAGTGAGGAGGGAGCGTCGCTCGAGAGTCAGTGAGGAGGGAGCGTCGCTCGAGAGTCAGTGCGGAGGGAGCGTCACGGGAGAGTCAGTGCGGAGGGAGTGTCGTGGGAGAGTCAGTGCGGAGGGAACGTCGCGGGAGAGTCAGTGCGGAGGACCGTCGCGGGAGTGTCAGTGCGGAGGGAACGTCGCGGGAGAGTCAGTGCGGAGGGAGCGTCGTGGGAGAGTCAGTGCGGAGGGAGCGTCGCCGGACACTCCGTGCAAAGGGAGCGTCGCGGGAGTGTCAGTGCGGAGGGAACGTCGCAGGAGGCTCCGTGCGGAGGGACTGTCGCGGGAGAGTCAGTGCGGAGGGAACGTCGCAGGAGGCTCCGTGAGGAGGGAGCGTCGCTCGAGAATCAGTGAGGAGGGAGCGTCGCTCGAGAGTCAGTGCGGAGGGAACGTCGCGGGAGGATCCGTGCGGAGGGAGCGTCGCGGGAGAGTCAGTGCGGAGGGAGCGTCGCTCGAGAGTCGGTCAGGAGGGAGCGCCGCAGGAGGCTCCGTGCGGAAGGGAGCGTCGCGGGAGAGTCAGTGAGGAGGGAGCGTCGCTCGAGAGTCAGTGCGGAAGGAGCGTCACGGGAGAGTCAGTGCGAAGGGAGCGTCGTGGGAGAGTCAGTGCGGAGGGAGCGTCACGGGAGAGTCAGTGCGAAGGGAGCGTCGTGGGAGAGTCAGTGCGGGGGGAGCGTCACGGGAGAGTCAGTGCGAAGGGAGCGTCGTGGGAGAGTCAGTGCGGAGGGAACGTCGTGGGAGAGTCAGTGCGGAGGGAGCGTCGTGAGAGAGTCAGTGCGGAGGGAGCGTCGTGGGAGAGTCAGTGCGGAGGGAGCGTCGTGGGAGAGTCAGTGCGGAGGGAGCGTCGCGGGAGTGTCAGTGCGGAGGGAGCGTCACGGGAGAGTCAGTGCGGAGGGAGCGTCGCGGGAGAGTCAGTGCGGAGGGAGCATCGCCGGACGCTCCGTGCAGAGGGAGCGTCGCCGGAAGCTCTGTGCAGAGGGAGCGTCGCGGGAGTGTCAGTGCGGTAGGAACGTCGCGTGAGGCTCCGTGCGGAGGGACTGTCGCGGGAGTGTCAGTGCGGAGGGAACGTCGCGGGAGGCTCCGCGCGGAGGGAGCGTCGCGGGAGAGTCAGTGCGGAGGGAGCGTCGCGGGAGAGTCAGTGCGGAGGGAGCGTCGCGGGAGAGTCAGTGCGGAGGTAGCGTCGCGGGAGAGTCAGTGCGGAGGGAACGTCGCGGGAGAGTCAGTGCGGAGGGAACGTCGCGGGAGAGTCAGTGCGGAGGGAACGTCGCGGGAGGCTCCGTGCGGAGGGAGCGTCGCGGGAGAGTCAGTGCGGAGGGAGCGTCGCGGGAGTGTCAGTGCGGAAGGAATGTCGCGGGAGGCTCCGTGCGGAAGGGAGCGTCGCGGGAGAGTCAGTGCAGAGGGAGCGTCGTGGGGGAGTCAGTGAGGAGGGAGCGTCGCTCGAGAGTGAGTGAGGAGGGAGCGTCGCTCGAGAGTGAGTGCGGAGGGAGCGCCGCAGGAGGCTCCGTGCGGAAGGGAGCATCGCGGGAGAGTCAGTGTGTAGGGAGCGTCGCAAGAGGCTCCATGCGGAGGGAGCGTCGTGGGGGAGTCGGTGAGGAGGGAGCGTCGCTCGAGAGTCAGTGCGGAGGGAGCGCCGCAGGAGGCTCAGTGCGGAGGGAACGTCGCGGGAGAGTCAGTGCGGAGGGAGCGCCGCAGGAGGCTCCGTGCGGAAGGGAGCGTCGCGGGAGAGTCAGCGTGTAGGGAGCGTCGCAAGAGGCTCCGTGCGGAGGGAGCGTCGTGGGGGAGTCAGTGAGGAGGGATCGTCGCTCGAGAGTCTGTGCGGAGGGAGCGCCGCAGGAGGCTCCGTGCGGAAGGGAGCGTCGCGGGAGAGTCAGCGTGTAGGGAGCGTCGCAAGAGGCTCAGTGCGGAGGGAGCGTCGTGGGGGAGTCAGTGAGGAGGGAGCGTCGCTCGAGAGTCAGTGCGGAGGGAGCGCCGCAGGAGGCTCAGTGCGGAGGGAACGTCGCGGGCGGCTATGTGTGCAGGGAGCGTCGCAAGAGGCTCCGTGCGGAGGGAGCTTGCCGGGAGAGTCAGTGCGGAGGGAGCGTCGCCGGAAGCTCCGTGCAGAGGGAGCGTCGCGGGAGAGTCAGTACGGAGGGAGCGTCGTGAGAGAGTCAGTGCGGAGGGAGCGTCGTGGGAGAGTCAGTGCGGAGGGAGCGTCGTGGGAGAGTCAGTGCGGAGGGAGCGTCGTGGGAGAGTCAGTGCGGAGGGAGCGTCGTGGGAGAGTCAGTGCGGAGGGAGCATCACGGGAGAGTCAGTGCGGAGGGAGCGTCGTGGGAGAGTCAGTGCGGAGGGAGCGTCGCGGGAGTGTCAGTGCGGAGGGAACGTCGCGGGAGAGTCAGTGCGGAGGGAGCGTCGCCGGACACTCCGTGCAGAGGGAGCGTCGCGGGAGTGTCAGTACGGAGGTAGCGCCGCGGGAGGCTGGGTGCGGAGGGAGCGCCGCGGGGGGCTCGTTGCGGAGGGAGCGCCGCGGGAGGCTCCGTGCGGAGGGAGCGTCGCGGGAGGCTCCGTGCGGAGGGAGCATTGCGGGAGAGTCAGTGCGGAGGGAGCGACGCGGGAGAGTCAGTGCGGAGGGAGTGTCGCGGGATGCTCCATGCGGAGGGGGCTCGTTGCGGAGGGAGCGCCGCGGGAGGCTGGGTGCGGAGTGAGCGCCGCGGGATACTCCGTGCGGGGGGAGCGCCGTGGGAGAGTCAGTGCGGAGGGAGAGTCGCGGGAGAATCAGTGCGGAGGGAGCGTCGCGGGATGCTCCGTGCGGAGGGAGCGTTGCAGGACAGTCAGTGCGGAGGGAGCACGCTGGATGCTCCGTGTGGAGGGAGCGTTGCGGGAGAGTCAGTGTGGAGGGAACGTCGCGAGCGGCACCGTGCGTTGGGAGCATTGCGGGAGGATCCGTGCGGAGGGAGCGTCGCGGGAGAGTCAGTGCGGAGGGAGCGTCGCGGGAGAGTCAGCGTGGAGAGCGTGTCACGGGATGCTCCGTGTGGAGGGAGTGTCGCGGGATGCTCCGTGCTGAGGGAGGCGCCGCGGGAGGCTCAGTGCAGAGGAAATGTCGCGGGAGGCGCCGCTGGATGCTCAGTGCGGAGGGACCGTCGCGGGAGGCTCCGTGCGGAGGTAGCGTCGCGGGAGAGTCGGTGCGGAGGGAGCGCTGCGGGAAGCTGGGCGAAGGGAGCGCCGCGGAAGGCGCAGTACGTAGGTAGCGCCGCGGGAGGCTCGGTGCGGAGGGAGCCCCGCGGGAGGTTCTGTGCAGAGGGAGCGCCGCGGGAGGCTCGGTGCAGAGGGAGCGCCGCGGGGGGCTCGTTGCGGAGGGAGCGGTGCGGAGGGAACGCCGCGTGGGGGCTCGGTGCGGAGGGAGCACCGCAGGGGGCCCGTTGTGGAGGGAGCACCGCAGGAGAGTGCGTTGTGGAGGGAGCGCCGCAGGAGAGTGCGTGCGGAGGGAGCGCCGCGGGAGGCTGGGTGCGGAGGGAGCGCCGCGGGATTCTCCGTGCGGGGGTAGCGCCGCGGGAGAGTCAGTGCGGAGGGACCGTCGCCGGAAGCTCCGTGCAGAGGGAACGTCGCAGGAGGCTCCGTGCGGAGGGACTGTCGCGGGAGAGTCAGTGCGGAGGGAACGTCGCGGGAGGCTCCGTGCGGAGGGACTGTCGCGGCAGAGTCAGTGCGGAGGGAACGTCGCGGCAGGCTCCGTGCGGAGGGACTGTCGCGGCAGAGTCAGTGCGGAGGGAGCGTCACGGGAGAGTCAGTGCGGAGGGAGCGTAGCGGGCGAGTCAGTGCGAAGGGGACGTGGCAGGAGGCTCCGTGCGGAGGGAGCGTCGCGGGAGGGTCAGTGACACGCCCTCCACGCTGACTCTCCCGCAACGTCCCTCCGCACGGAGCCTCCCGCAATGCTCCCTACGCACGGTGTTGCTTGCGACGTTCCCTCCACACGCAGGAGAGTCAGTGTGGAGGGAGCGCCGCAGGAGGCTCCGTGCGGAAGGGAGCGTCGCGGGAGAGTCAGCGTGTAGGGAGCGTCGCAAGAGGCTCCGTGCGGAGGGAGCGTCGTGGGGGAGTCAGTGAGGAGGGATCGTTGCTCGAGAGTCAGTGCGGAGGGAGCGCCGCAGGAGGCTCCGTGCGGAAGGGAGCGTCGCGGGAGAGTCAGCGTGTAGGGAGCGTCGCAAGAGGCTCCGTGCGGAGGGAGCGTCGTGGGGGAGTCAGTGAGGAGGGAGCGTCGCTCGAGAGTCAGTGCGGAGGGAGCGTCGCTCGAGAGTCAGTGCGGAGGGAACGTCGCGGGCGGCTACGTGTGTAGGGAGAGTCGGAAGAGGCTCCGTGCGGAGGGAGCGTCGTGGGGGAGTCAGTGAGGAGGGAGCGTCGCGGGCGGCTACGTGTGTAGGGAGCGTCGCAAGAGGCTCCGTGCGGAGGGAGCGTCGTGGGAGAGTCAGTGCGGAGGGAGCGTCGCTGGACGCTCCGTGCAGAGGGAGCGTCGCGGGAGAGTCAGTGCGGAGGGAGCGTCGTGGGAGAGTCAGTGCGGAGGGAGCGTCGTGGGAGAGTCAGTGCGGAGGGAGCGTCGTGGGAGAGTCAGTGCGGAGGGAGCGTCGTGGGAGAGTCAGTGCGGAGGGAGCGTCACGGGAGAGTCAGTGCGGAGGGAGCGTCACGGGAGTGTCAGTGCGGAGGGAACGTCGCGGGAGAGTCAGTGCGGAGGGAGCGTCGCCGGACACTCCGTGCAGAGGGAGCGTCGCGGGAGTGTCAGTACGGAGGTAGCGCCGCGGGAGGCTGGGTGCGGAGGGAGCGCCGCGGGGGGCTCGTTGCGGAGGGAGCGCCGCGGGGTGCTCGTTGCGGAGGGAGCGGTGCGGAGGGAACGCCGCGGGGGTGCTCGGTGCGGAGGGACCACCGCAGGGGGCTCGTTGTGGAGGGAGCGACGCGGGAGAGTCAGTGCGGAGGGAGCGTCGCGGGAGGCTCCGTGCGGAGGGAGCATTGCGGGAGAGTCAGTGCGGAGGGAGCGACGCGGGAGAGTCAGTGCGGAGGGAGTGTCGCGGGATGCTCCATGCGGAGGGGGCTCGTTGCGGAGGGAGCACCGCGGGAGGCTGGGTGCGGAGTGAGCGCCGCGGGATACTCCGTGCGGGGGGAGCGTCACGAGAGAGTCAGTGCGGAGGGAGAGTCGCGGGAGAATCAGTGCGGAGGGAGCGTCGCGGGATGCTCCGTGCGGAGGGAGCGTTGCAGGAGAGTCAGTGCGGAGGGAGCGACGCGGAATGCTCCGTGTGGAGGGAGCGTTGCGGGAGAGTCAGTGTGGAGGGAACGTCGCGAGCGGCACCGTGCGTTGGGAGCATTGCGGGAGGATCCGTGCGGAGGGAGCGTCGCGGGAGAGTCAGTGCGGAGGGAGCGTCGCGGGAGAGTCAGCGTGGAGAGCGTGTCACGGGATGCTCCGTGTGGAGGGAGTGTCGCGGGATGCTCCGTGCTGAGGGAGCGCCGCGTGAGGCTCTGTGCGGAGGGAACGCCGCGGGAGGCGCCGCGGGAGGCTCAGTGCAGAGGAAATGTCGCGGGAGGCGTCGCAGGAGGCTCCGTGCGGAGGGACCGTCGCGGGAGGCTCCGTGCGGAGGTAGCGTCGCGGGAGAGTCGGTGCGGAGGGAGCGCTGCGGGAAGCTGGGCGAAGGGAGCGCCGCGGAAGGCGCAGTACGTAGGTAGCGCCGCGGGAGGCTCGGTGCGGAGGGAGCGCCGCGGGGGGCTCGTTGCGGAGGGAGCGCCGCGGGGGGCTCGTTGCGGAGGGAGCGGTGCGGAGGGAACGCCGCGTGGGGGCTCGGTGCGGAGGGAGCCCCGCGGGAGGTTCTGTGCAGAGGGAGCGCCGCGGGAGGCTCGGTGCGGAGGGAGCGCCGCGGGGGGCTCGTTGCGGAGGGAGCGGTGCGGAGGGAACGCCGCGTGGGGGCTCGGTGCGGAGGGAGCACCGCAGGGGGCCCGTTGTGGAGGGAGCACCGCAGGGGGCCCGTTGTGGAGGGAGCGCCGCAGGAGAGTGCGTGCGGAGGGAGCGTCGCGGGATGCTCCGTGCGGAGGGAGCGCCGCGGGAGGCTGGGTGCGGAGGGAGCGCCGCGGGATTCTCCGTGCGGGAGTAGCGCCGCGGGAGAGTCAGTGCGGAGGGAGCGTCACGGGAGAGTCAGTGCGGAGGGAGCGTCGCCGGAAGCTCCGTGCAGAGGGAGCGTCGCGGGAGTGTCAGTGCGGAGGGAACGTCGCGGCAGGCTCCGTGCAGAGGGAGCGTCGCGGGAGTGTCAGTGCGGAGGGAACGTCGCGGCAGGCTCCGTGCGGAGGGACTGTCGCGGCAGAGTCAGTGCGGAGGGAACGTCGCGGCAGGCTCCGTGCGGAGGGACTGTCGCGGCAGAGTCAGTGCGGAGGGAGCGTCACGGGAGAGTCAGTGCGGAGGGAGCGTAGCGGGCGAGTCAGTGCGGAGGGGACGTGGCAGGAGGCTCCGTGCGGAGGGAGCGTCGCGGGAGGGTCAGTGACACGCCCTCCACGCTGACTCTCCCGCAACGTCCCTCCGCACGGAGCCTCCCGCAATGCTCCCTACGCACGGTGTTGCTTGCGACGTTCCCTCCACACGCAGGAGAGTCAGTGTGGAGGGAGCGCCGCAGGAGGCTCCGTGCGGAAGGGAGCGTCGCGGGAGAGTCAGCGTGTAGGGAGCGTCGCAAGAGGCTCCGTGCGGAGGGAGCGTCGTGGGGGAGTCAGTGAGGAGGGATCGTTGCTCGAGAGTCAGTGCGGAGGGAGCGCCGCAGGAGGCTCCGTGCGGAAGGGAGCGTCGCGGGAGAGTCAGCGTGTAGGGAGCGTCGCAAGAGGCTCCGTGCGGAGGGAGCGTCGTGGGGGAGTCAGTGAGGAGGGAGCGTCGCTCGAGAGTCAGTGCGGAGGGAGCGTCGCTCGAGAGTCAGTGCGGAGGGAACGTCGCGGGCGGCTACGTGTGTAGGGAGAGTCGGAAGAGGCTCCGTGCGGAGGGAGCGTCGTGGGGGAGTCAGTGAGGAGGGAGCGTCGCGGGCGGCTACGTGTGTAGGGAGCGTCGCAAGAGGCTCCGTGCGGAGGGAGCGTCGTGGGAGAGTCAGTGCGGAGGGAGCGTCGCTGGACGCTCCGTGCAGAGGGAGCGTCGCGGGAGAGTCAGTGCGGAGGGAGCGTCGTGGGAGAGTCAGTGCGGAGGGAGCGTCGTGGGAGAGTCAGTGCGGAGGGAGCGTCGTGGGAGAGTCAGTGCGGAGGGAGCGTCGTGGGAGAGTCAGTGCGGAGGGAGCGTCGCCGGACACTCCGTGCAGAGGGAGCGTCGCGGGAGTGTCAGTACGGAGGTAGCGCCGCGGGAGGCTGGGTGCGGAGGGAGCGCCGCGGGGGGCTCGTTGCGGAGGGAGCGCCGCGGGGTGCTCGTTGCGGAGGGAGCGGTGCGGAGGGAACGCCGCGGGGGTGCTCGGTGCGGAGGGAGCACCGCAGGGGGCTCGTTGTGGAGGGAGCGACGCGGGAGAGTCAGTGCGGAGGGAGCGTCGCGGGAGGCTCCGTGCGGAGGGAGCATTGCGGGAGAGTCAGTGCGGAGGGAGCGACGCGGGAGAGTCAGTGCGGAGGGAGTGTCGCGGGATGCTCCATGCGGAGGGGGCTCGTTGCGGAGGGAGCACCGCGGGAGGCTGGGTGCGGAGTGAGCGCCGCGGGATACTCCGTGTGGGGGGAGCGTCACGAGAGAGTCAGTGCGGAGGGAGAGTCGCGGGAGAATCAGTGCGGAGGGAGCGTCGCGGGATGCTCCGTGCGGAGGGAGCGTTGCAGGAGAGTCAGTGCGGAGGGAGCGACGCGGAATGCTCCGTGTGGAGGGAGCGTTGCGGGAGAGTCAGTGTGGAGGGAACGTCGCGAGCGGCACCGTGCGTTGGGAGCATTGCGGGAGGATCCGTGCGGAGGGAGCGTCGCGGGAGAGTCAGTGCGGAGGGAGCGTCGCGGGAGAGTCAGCGTGGAGAGCGTGTCACGGGATGCTCCGTGTGGAGGGAGTGTCGCGGGATGCTCCGTGCTGAGGGAGCGCCGCGTGAGGCTCTGTGCGGAGGGAACGCCGCGGGAGGCGCCGCGGGAGGCTCAGTGCAGAGGAAATGTCGCGGGAGGCGTCGCAGGAGGCTCCGTGCGGAGGGACCGTCGCGGGAGGCTCCGTGCGGAGGTAGCGTCGCGGGAGAGTCGGTGCGGAGGGAGCGCTGCGGGAAGCTGGGCGAAGGGAGCGCCGCGGAAGGCGCAGTACGTAGGTAGCGCCGCGGGAGGCTCGGTGCGGAGGGAGCGCCGCGGGGGGCTCGTTGCGGAGGGAGCGCCGCGGGGGGCTCGTTGCGGAGGGAGCGGTGCGGAGGGAACGCCGCGTGGGGGCTCGGTGCGGAGGGAGCCCCGCGGGAGGTTCTGTGCAGAGGGAGCGCCGCGGGAGGCTCGGTGCGGAGGGAGCGCCGCGGGGGGCTCGTTGCGGAGGGAGCGGTGCGGAGGGAACGCCGCGTGGGGGCTCGGTGCGGAGGGAGCACCGCAGGGGGCCCGTTGTGGAGGGAGCACCGCAGGGGGCCCGTTGTGGAGGGAGCGCCGCAGGAGAGTGCGTGCGGAGGGAGCGCCGCGGGAGGCTGGGTGCGGAGGGAGCGCCGCGGGATTCTCCGTGCGGGAGTAGCGCCGCGGGAGAGTCAGTGCGGAGGGAGCGTCACGGGAGAGTCAGTGCGGAGGGAGCGTCGCCGGAAGCTCCGTGCAGAGGGAGCGTCGCGGGAGTGTCAGTGCGGAGGGAACGTCGCGGCAGGCTCCGTGCAGAGGGAGCGTCGCGGGAGTGTCAGTGCGGAGGGAACGTCGCGGCAGGCTCCGTGCGGAGGGACTGTCGCGGGAGAGTCAGTGCGGAGGGAACGTCGCGGGAGGCTCCGTGCGGAGGGACTGTCGCGGCAGAGTCAGTGCGGAGGGAGCGTCACGGGAGAGTCAGTGCGGAGGGAACGTCGCGGCAGAGTCAGTGCGGAGGGAGCGTCACGGGAGAGTCAGTGCGGAGGGAGCGTAGCGGGCGAGTCAGTGCGGAGGGAACGTGGCAGGAGGCTCCGTGCGGAGGGAGCGTCGCGGGAGTGTCAGTGCGGAGGGAGCGTCACGGGAGTGTCAGTGCGGAGGGAACGTGGCAGGAGGCTCCGTGCGGAGGGACTGTCGCGGGAGAGTCAGTGCGGAGAGAATGTCGCGGCAGGCTCCGTGCGGAGGGACTGTCGCGGGAGAGTCAGTGCGGAGGGAACGTCGCAGGAGGCTCCGTGCGGAGGGACTGTCGCGGCAGAGTCAGTGCGGAGGGAGCGTCACGGGAGAGTCAGTGCGGAGGGAACGTCGCGGCAGGCTCCGTGCGGAGGGACTGTCGCGGCAGGCTCCGTGCGGAGGGACTGTCGCGGCAGAGTCAGTGCGGAGGGAGCGTCACGGGAGAGTCAGTGCGGAGGGAGCGTAGCGGGCGAGTCAGTGCGGAGGGAACGTGGCAGGAGGCTCCGTGCGGAGGGAGCGTCGCGGGAGGGTCAGTGACACGCCCTCCACGCTGACTCTCCCGCAACGTCCCTCCGCACGGAGCCTGCCGCAATGCTCCCTACGCACGGTGTTGCTTGCGACGTTCCCTCCACACGCAGGAGAGTCAGTGTGGAGGGAGTGTCGCGGGATGCTCCGTGCGGAGGGAGCGCCGCGGGGGGCTCGTTGCGGAGGGAGCGCCGCGGGAGGCTGAGTGCGAAGGAAACGTCGTGGGAGGCTCAGTGCGGAGGGACCGTCGCGGGAGGCTCCGTGCGGAGGTAGCGTCGCGCGAGAGTCGGTGCGGAGGGAGCGCTGCGGGAGGCTGAGTGCGGAGGGAGCGTCACGGGAGAGTCGGTACGGAGGGAGCGCCGCGGGAGGCTGAGTGCGGAGGGAGCGCTGCGGGAGGCTGAGTGCGGAGGGAGCGTCGCGGGAGGCTCAGTGCGGAGGGAGCGCCGCGGGAGGCTCAGTGCGGAGGGAGCGCCGCGGGAGGCTCAGTGCGGAGGGAGCGCCGCGGGAGGCTCCGTGCGCAGGGAGTGTCGCGGGAGGCTCAGTGCGGAGGGAGCGCCCCGGGAGGCTTAGTGCGGAGGGAGCGCCGCGGGAGGCTCAGTGCGGAGGGAGCGCCGCGGGAGGCTCAGTGCGGAGGGAGCGCCACGGGAGGCTCAGTGCGGAGGGAGCGCCACGGGAGGCTCCGTGCGGAGGGAGCGCCGCGGGAGGCTCCGTGCGGAGGGAGTGTCGCGGGATGCTCCGTGCGGAGGGAGCGCCGCGGGAGGCTGAGTGCGGAGGGAGCGTCGCGGGATGCTCCGTGCGGAGGGAGTGTCTCGGGATGCTCCGTGCGGAGGGAGTGCTGAGGGAGCGTCGCGGGAGAGTCGGTACGGAGGGAGCGCCGCAGGAGGCTGAGTGCGGAGGGAGCACCGCGGGATGCTCCGTGCAGAGGGAGCGTCGCGGGAGGCTCCGTGCGGAGGTAGCGTCGCGGGAGAGTCGGTGCGGAGGGAGCGCTGCGGGAGGTTCTGTGCGGAGGTAGCGCCGCGGGAGGCTGTGTGCGGAGGTAGCGCCGCGGGAGGCTGGGTGCGGAGGTAGCGCCGCGGGAGGCTCGGTGCGGAGGTAGCGCCGCGGGAGGCTGGGTGCGGAGGTAGCGCCGCGGGAGGCTCGGTGCGGAGGGAACGCCGCGGGAGGCTCGGTGCGGAGGGAGCGCCGCGGGAGGCTGGGTGCAGAGGGAGCGTCGCGGGAGGCTGGGTGCAGAGGGAACGCCGCGGGAGGCTCGGTGCAGAGGGAGCGCCGCGGGAGGCTCAGTGCGGAGGGAGCGCCGCGGGAGGCTCAGTGCGGAGGGAGCGCCGCGGGAGGCTCGGTGCAGAGGGAACGCCGCGGGAGGCTGGGTGCGGAGGGAGCGCCGCGGGAGGCTCAGTGCGGAGGGAGCGCCGCGGGAGGCTCGGTGCAGAGGGAACGCCGCGGGAGGCTGGGTGCGGAGGGAGCGCCGCGGGAGGCTCGGTGCAGAGGGAGCGGTGCGGAGGGAGCGCCGCGGGAGGCTCAGTGCAGAGGGAGCGGTGCGGAGGGAACGCCGTGGGAGGCTGGGTGCGGAGGGAGCGCCGCGGGAGGCTCGGTGCGGAGGGAGCGCCGCGGGAGGCTCGGTGCAGAGGGAGCGGTGCGGAGGGAACGCCGCGGGAGGCTGGGTGCGGAGGGAGCGCCGCGGGAGGCTCGGTGCAGAGGGAGCGGTGCGGAGGGAGCGCCGCGGGAGGCTCGGTGCAGAGGGAGCGCCGCGGGAGGCTCGGTGCAGAGGGAGCGGTGCGGAGGGAACGCCGCGGGAGGCTGGGTGCGGAGGGAGCGCCGCGGGAGGCTCGGTGCAGAGGGAGCGGTGCGGAGGGAACGCCGCGGGAGGCTGGGTGCGGAGGGAGCGCCGCGGGAGGCTGGGTGCAGAGGGAGCGCCGCGGGAGGCTGGGTGCGGAGGGAGCGCCGCGGGAGGCTGGGTGCGGAGGGAGCGCCGCGGGAGGCTCGGTGCAGAGGGAGCGGTGCGGAGGGAGCGCCGCGGGAGGCTGGGTGCGGAGGGAGCGCCGCGGGAGGCTGGGTGCGGAGGGAGCGCCGCGGGAGGCTGGGTTCGGAGGGAGCGCCGCGGGAGGCTGGGTGCGGAGGGAGCGCCGCGGGAGGCTCGGTGCGGAGGGAGCGCCGCGGGAGGCTCGGTGCAGAGGGAGCGCCGCGGGAGAGTCAGTGCGGTGGGAGCGTCGCGGGAGGCTCTGTGCGGAGGGAGCGAGGCGGGAGAATCAGTGCAGAGGGAGTGTCGCGGGATGCTCCGTGCGGAGGGAGCGCCGCGGGGGGCTCGTTGCAGAGGGAGCGTCGCGGGGGGCTCGTTGCGGAGGGAGCGCCGCGGGGGGCTCGTTGCGGAGGGAGCGCCGCGGGAGGCTGGGTAAGGAGGGAGCGCCGCGGGACACTCCGTGCGGGGGGAGCGCCGCGGGAGAGTCAGTGCGGAGGGAGCGTCGTGGGAGAGTCGGTGCGGAGGGAGCGCTGCGGGAGGCTGAGTGCGGAGGGAGCGTCACGGGAGAGTCGGTACGGAGGGTGCGCCACGTGAGGCTCGGTGCGGAGGGAGCGCCGCGGGAGGCTCGGTGCAGAGGGAGCGCCGCGGGAGGCTCGGTGCAGAGGGAGCGCCGCGGGAGGCTCGGTGCGGAGGGAGCACCGCAGTGGGCTCGTTGTGGAGGGAGCGCCGCGGGAGAGTCAGTGCGGAGGGAGCGTCGCGGGAGGCTCCGTGCGGTGGGAGCGTCGCGGGAGGCTCCGTGCGGAGGGAGCGCCGCGGGAGGCTGGGTGCGGAGGGAGCGCCGCGGGAGGCTGGGTGCGGAGGGAGCGCCGCGGGAGGCTCGGTGCAGAGGGAGCGCCGCGGGAGGCTCGGTGCAGAGGGAGCGCCGCGGGGGGGCTCGGTGCGGAGGGAGCACCGCAGTGGGCTCGTTGCGGAGGGAGCGGTGCGGAGGGAGCGGTGCAGAGGGAGCGCCGCGGGAGGCTCGGTGCGGAGGGAGCGCCGCGGGAGGCTCGGTGCAGAGGGAGCGCCGCGGGGGTGCTCGGTGCGGAGGGAGCACCGCAGTGGGCTCGTTGTGGAGGGAGCGCCGCGGGAGAGTCAGTGCGGAGGGAGCGTCGCGGGAGGCTCCGTGCGGTGGGAGCGTCGCGGGAGAGTCAGTGCGGAGGGAGCGTCGCGGGAGGCTCCGTGCGGTGGGAGCGTCGCGGGAGGCTCCGTGCGGAGGGAGCGTCGCGGGAGGCTCCGTGCTGAGGGAGCGACGCGGGAGAATCAGTGCGGAGGGAGTGTCGCGGGATGCTCCGTGCGGAGGGAGCGCCGCGGGGGGCTCGTTGCGGAGGGAGCGCCGCGGGAGGCTGGGTAAGGAGGGAGCGCCGCGGGATACTCCGTGCGGGGGGGAGCGCCGCGGGAGAGTCAGTGCGGAGGGAGCGTCACGGGAGAGTCAGTGCGGAGGGAGGGTCGCGGGAGAGTCAGTGCGGAGGGAACGTCGTGGGAGGCTCAGTGCGGAGGGAGCGCCGCCGGAAGCTCCGTGCAGAGGGAGCGCCGCCGGAAGCTCCGTGCAGAGGGAGCGTCGCGGGAGTGTCAGTGCGGAGGGAACGTCGCGGGAGGCTCAGTGCGGAGGGAGCGCCGCGGGAGGCTCAGTGCGGAGGGAGCGTCGCGGACGGCTCCGTGCGTAGGGAGCGTCGCGGGAGAGTCAGTGCGGATGGAGCGTCATGGGAGAGTCAGTGCGGAGGAAAGTTGCGGGAGAGTCAGTGCGGAGGGAGCGCCGCGGGATGCTCCGTGCGGAGGGAGCGTCGCGGGAGAGTCAGCGTGGAGGGAGCGCCGCGGGAGGCTCAGTGCGGAGGGAGCGTCGCGGGAGGCTCAGTGCGGAGGGAGCGCCGCGGGAGGCTCAGTGCGGAGGGAGCGCCGCGGGAGGCTCAGTGCGGAGGGAGCGCCGCGGGAGGCTCAGTGCGGAGGGAGCGCCGCGGGAGGCTCAGTGCGGAGGGAGCGTCGCGGGAGAGTCAGCGTGGAGGGCGTGTCGCGGGATGCTCCGTGTGGAGGGAGTGTCGCGGGATGCTCCGTGCTGAGGGAGCGCCGCGTGAGGCTCAGTACGGAGGGAGCGCCGCGTGAGGCTGAGTGCGGAGGAAACGTCGCGGGAGGCTCACTGTGGAGGAAACGTCGCGAGAGGCGCCGTGGGAGGCTCAGTGCGGAGGTAGCGTCGCGGGTGAGTCGGTGCGGAGGGAGCGCTGCGGGAGGCTGGGTGCGGAGGGAACGCCGCGGGAGGCTCAGTGCAGAGGGAGCGCCGCGGGAGGCTCGGTGCAGAGGGAGCGCCGCGGGAGGCTTGGTGCGGAGGGAGCGCCGCGGGAGGCTTGGTGCGGAGGGAGCGCTGCGGGAGGCTCAGTGCAGAGGGAGCGCCGCGGGAGGCTCGGTGCAGAGGGAGCGCCGCGGGAGGCTCGGTGCAGAGGGAGCGCCGCGGGAGGCTTGGTGCGGAGGGAGCGCCGCGGGAGGCTCGGTGCGGAGGGAGCGCCGCGGGAGGCTTGGTGCGGAGGGAGCGCTGCGGGAGGCTTGGTGCGGAGGGAGCGCCGCGGGAGGCTCAGTGCAGAGGGAGCGCCGCGGGAGGCTCGGTGCAGAGGGAGCGCCGCGGGAGGCTCGGTGCAGAGGGAGCGTCGCGGGAGAGTCAGTGCGGAGGGAGAGTCGCGGGAGAATCAGTGCGGAGGGAGCGTCGCTTGATGCTCCGTGCGGAGGGAGCGTTGAGGGAGAGTCAGTGCGGAGGGAACGTCGCGGGCGGCACCGTGCGTAGGGAGCATTGCGGGAGGCTCCATGCGGAGGGAGCGTCGTGGGAGAGTCAGTGCGGAGGGAACGTCGCGGGCGGCTCCGTGCGTAGGGAGCATCGCGGGAGGCTGCGTGCGGAGGGAGCGCCGCGCCAAGCTCTGTACGGTGGGAGCGTCGCGGGAGGCTCAGTGCGGAGGGAGCGCCGCCGGAGGCTCTGTTCGGAGGGAGCGTCGCGGGAGGCTCAGTGCGGAGGGAGCGCCGCGTGAGGCTCAGTACGGAGGGAGCGCCGCGTGAGGCTGAGTGCGGAGGAAACGTCGCGGGAGGCTCAGTGTGGAGGGAGCGCCACGCGAGGCTCGGTGCAGAGGGACCTTCGCGGGAGGCTCCGTGCGGAGGTAGCGTCCTGCGAGAGTCGGTGCGGAGGGAGCGCTGCGGGAGGCTGAGTGCGGAGGGAGCGTCACGGGAGAGTCGGTACGGAGGGAGCGCCGCGGGAGGCTCAGTGCGGAGGGAGCGTCGCGGGAGAGTCGGTACGGAGGGAGCGCCGCGGGAGGCTCAGTGCGGAGGGAGCGCCGCGGGAGGCTCAGAGCGAAGGGAGCGCCGCGGGAGGCTCCGTGCGGAGGGAGTGTCGCGGGAGGCTCAGTGCGGAGGGAGCGCCGCGGGAGGCTGAGTGCGGAGGGAGCGCCGCGGGAGGCTCAGTGCGGAGGGAGCGTCGCGGGAGAGTCGGTGCGGAGGGAGCGCCGCGGGAGAGTCGGTACGGAGGGAGCGCCGCGGGAGAGTCGGTGCGGAGGGAGCGTCGCGGGAGGCTCAGTGCGGAGGGAGCGCCGCGGGAGGCTCAGTGCGGAGGGAGCGTCGCGGGAGGCTGAGTGCGGAGGGAGCGTCACGGGAGAGTCGGTACGGAGGGAGCACCGCGGGAGGCTGAGTGCGGAGGGAGCGTCGCGGGAGAGCCGGTACGGAGGGAGAGCCGCGGGAGGCTCCGTGCAGAGGGAGCGTCGCGGGAGAGTCAGTGCGGAGGGAGCGTCGCGGGAGAGTCGGTGCGGAGGTAGCGTCGCGGGAGAGTCGGTGCGGAGGGAGCGTCGCGGGAGAGTCGGTGCGGAGGTAGCGTCGCGGGAGAGTCAGTGCGGAGGGAGCGTCGCGGGAGAGTCGGTGCGGAGGGAGCGCTGCGGGAGGCTGAGTGCGGAGGGAGCGCCACGGGAGGCTGAGTGCGGAGGGAGCGCCGCGGGAGGCTGGGTGCGGAGGGAGCGCCGCGGGAGGCTGGGTGCAGAGGGAGCGCCGCGGGAGGCTCGGTGCAGAGGGAGCGGTGCGGAGGGAGCGCCGCGGGAGGCTGGGTGCGGAGGGAGCGCCGCGGGAGGCTGGGTGCGGAGGGAGCGCAGCGGGAGGCTGGGTGCGGAGGGAGCGCCGCGGGAGGCTGGGTGCGGAGGGAGCGCCGCGGGAGGCTCGGTGCGGAGGGAGCGCCGCGGGAGGCTCGGTGCGGAGGGAGCGCCGCGGGAGGCTCGGTGCAGAGGGAGCGCCGCGGGAGAGTCAGTGCGGTGGGAGCGTCGCGGGAGGCTCTGTGCGGAGGGAGCGAGGCGGGAGAATCAGTGCGGAGGGAGTGTCGCGGGATGCTCCGTGCGGAGGGAGCGCCGCGGGGGGCTCGTTGCAGAGGGAGCGTCGCGGGGGGCTCGTTGCGGAGGGAGCGCCGCGGGGGGCTCGTTGCGGAGGGAGCGCCGCGGGAGGCTGGGTAAGGAGGGAGCGCCGCGGGACACTCCGTGCGGGGGGAGCGCCGCGGGAGAGTCAGTGCGGAGGGAGCGTCGTGGGAGAGTCGGTGCGGAGGGAGCGCTGCGGGAGGCTGAGTGCGGAGGGAGCGTCACGGGAGAGTCGGTACGGAGGGTGCGCCACGTGAGGCTCGGTGCGGAGGGAGCGCCGCGGGAGGCTCGGTGCAGAGGGAGCGCCGCGGGAGGCTCGGTGCAGAGGGAGCGCCGCGGGAGGCTCGGTGCGGAGGGAGCACCGCAGTGGGCTCGTTGTGGAGGGAGCGCCGCGGGAGAGTCAGTGCGGAGGGAGCGTCGCGGGAGGCTCCGTGCGGTGGGAGCGTCGCGGGAGGCTCCGTGCGGAGGGAGCGCCGCGGGAGGCTGGGTGCGGAGGGAGCGCCGCGGGAGGCTGGGTGCGGAGGGAGCGCCGCGGGAGGCTCGGTGCAGAGGGAGCGCCGCGGGAGGCTCGGTGCAGAGGGAGCGCCGCGGGGGGGCTCGGTGCGGAGGGAGCACCGCAGTGGGCTCGTTGCGGAGGGAGCGGTGCGGAGGGAGCGGTGCAGAGGGAGCGCCGCGGGAGGCTCGGTGCGGAGGGAGCGCCGCGGGAGGCTCGGTGCAGAGGGAGCGCCGCGGGGGTGCTCGGTGCGGAGGGAGCACCGCAGTGGGCTCGTTGTGGAGGGAGCGCCGCGGGAGAGTCAGTGCGGAGGGAGCGTCGCGGGAGGCTCCGTGCGGTGGGAGCGTCGCGGGAGAGTCAGTGCGGAGGGAGCGTCGCGGGAGGCTCCGTGCGGTGGGAGCGTCGCGGGAGGCTCCGTGCGGAGGGAGCGTCGCGGGAGGCTCCGTGCTGAGGGAGCGACGCGGGAGAATCAGTGCGGAGGGAGTGTCGCGGGATGCTCCGTGCGGAGGGAGCGCCGCGGGGGGCACGTTGCAGAGGGAGCGTCGCGGGGGCCTCGTTGCGGAGGGAGCGCCGCGGGAGGCTGGGTAAGGAGGGAGCGCCGCGGGATACTCCGTGCGGGGGGGAGCGCCGCGGGAGAGTCAGTGCGGAGGGAGCGTCACGGGAGAGTCAGTGCGGAGGGAGGGTCGCGGGAGAGTCAGTGCGGAGGGAACGTCGTGGGAGGCTCAGTGCGGAGGGAGCGCCGCCGGAAGCTCCGTGCAGAGGGAGCGCCGCCGGAAGCTCCGTGCAGAGGGAGCGTCGCGGGAGTGTCAGTGCGGAGGGAACGTCGCGGGAGGCTCAGTGCGGAGGGAGCGCCGCGGGAGGCTCAGTGCGGAGGGAGCGTCGCGGACGGCTCCGTGCGTAGGGAGCGTCGCGGGAGAGTCAGTGCGGAGGGAGCGTCATGGGAGAGTCAGTGCGGAGGAAAGTTGCGGGAGAGTCAGTGCGGAGGGAGCGCCGCGGGATGCTCCGTGCGGAGGGAGCGTCGCGGGAGAGTCAGCGTGGAGGGAGCGCCGCGGGAGGCTCAGTGCGGAGGGAGCGCCGCGGGAGGCTCAGTGCGGAGGGAGCGCCGCGGGAGGCTCAGTGCGGAGGGAGCGCCGCGGGAGGCTCAGTGCGGAGGGAGCGTCGCGGGAGAGTCAGCGTGGAGGGCGTGTCGCGGGATGCTCCGTGTGGAGGGAGTGTCGCGGGATGCTCCGTGCTGAGGGAGCGCCGCGTGAGGCTCAGTACGGAGGGAGCGCCGCGTGAGGCTGAGTGCGGAGGAAACGTCGCGGGAGGCTCACTGTGGAGGAAACGTCGCGAGAGGCGCCGTGGGAGGCTCAGTGCGGAGGTAGCGTCGCGGGTGAGTCGGTGCGGAGGGAGCGCTGCGGGAGGCTGGGTGCGGAGGGAGCGCCGCGGGAGGCTCAGTGCAGAGGGAGCGCCGCGGGAGGCTCGGTGCAGAGGGAGCGCCGCGGGAGGCTTGGTGCGGAGGGAGCGCCGCGGGAGGCTTGGTGCGGAGGGAGCGCTGCGGGAGGCTGGGTGCGGAGGGAGCGCCGCGGGAGGCTCAGTGCAGAGGGAGCGCCGCGGGAGGCTCGGTGCAGAGGGAGCGCCGCGGGAGGCTCGGTGCAGAGGGAGCGTCGCGGGAGAGTCAGTGCGGAGGGAGAGTCGCGGGAGAATCAGTGCGGAGGGAGCGTCGCTTGATGCTCCGTGCGGAGGGAGCGTTGAGGGAGAGTCAGTGCGGAGGGAACGTCGCGGGCGGCACCGTGCGTAGGGAGCATTGCGGGAGGCTCCGTGCGGAGGGAGCGTCGTGGGAGAGTCAGTGCGGAGGGAACGTCGCGGGCGGCTCCGTGCGTAGGGAGCATCGCGGGAGGCTGCGTGCGGAGGGAGCGCCGCGCCAAGCTCTGTACGGTGGGAGCGTCGCGGGAGGCTCAGTGCGGAGGGAGCGCCGCGGGAGGCTCGGTGCAGAGGGAGCGCCGCGGGGGGGCTCGGTGCGGAGGGAGCACCGCAGTGGGCTCGTTGCGGAGGGAGCGGTGCGGAGGGAGCGGTGCAGAGGGAGCGCCGCGGGAGGCTCGGTGCGGAGGGAGCGCCGCGGGAGGCTCGGTGCAGAGGGAGCGCCGCGGGGGTGCTCGGTGCGGAGGGAGCACCGCAGTGGGCTCGTTGTGGAGGGAGCGCCGCGGGAGAGTCAGTGCGGAGGGAGCGTCGCGGGAGGCTCCGTGCGGTGGGAGCGTCGCGGGAGAGTCAGTGCGGAGGGAGCGTCGCGGGAGGCTCCGTGCGGTGGGAGCGTCGCGGGAGGCTCCGTGCGGAGGGAGCGTCGCGGGAGGCTCCGTGCTGAGGGAGCGACGCGGGAGAATCAGTGCGGAGGGAGTGTCGCGGGATGCTCCGTGCGGAGGGAGCGCCGCGGGGGGCTCGTTGCAGAGGGAGCGTCGCGGGGGGCTCGTTGCGGAGGGAGCGCCGCGGGAGGCTGGCTAAGGAGGGAGCGCCGCGGGATACTCCGTGCGGGGGGGAGTGCCGCGGGAGAGTCAGTGCGGAGGGAGCGTCACGGGAGAGTCAGTGCGGAGGGAGGGTCGCGGGAGAGTCAGTGCGGAGGGAACGTCGTGGGAGGCTCAGTGCGGAGGGAGCGCCGCCGGAAGCTCCGTGCAGAGGGAGCGCCGCCGGAAGCTCCGTGCAGAGGGAGCGTCGCGGGAGTGTCAGTGCGGAGGGAACGTCGCGGGAGGCTCAGTGCGGAGGGAGCGCCGCGGGAGGCTCAGTGCGGAGGGAGCGTCGCGGACGGCTCCGTGCGTAGGGAGCGTCGCGGGAGAGTCAGTGCGGAGGGAGCGTCATGGGAGAGTCAGTGCGGAGGAAAGTTGCGGGAGAGTCAGTGCGGAGGGAGCGCCGCGGGATGCTCCGTGCGGAGGGAGCGTCGCGGGAGAGTCAGCGTGGAGGGAGCGCCGCGGGAGGCTCAGTGCGGAGGGAGCGTCGCGGGAGGCTCAGTGCGGAGGGAGCGCCGCGGGAGGCTCAGTGCGGAGGGAGCGCCGCGGGAGGCTCAGTGCGGAGGGAGCGCCGCGGGAGGCTCAGTGCGGAGGGAGCGTCGCGGGAGAGTCAGCGTGGAGGGCGTGTCGCGGGATGCTCCGTGTGGAGGGAGTGTCGCGGGATGCTCCGTGCTGAGGGAGCGCCGCGTGAGGCTCAGTACGGAGGGAGCGCCGCGTGAGGCTGAGTGCGGAGGAAACGTCGCGGGAGGCTCACTGTGGAGGAAACGTCGCGAGAGGCGCCGTGGGAGGCTCAGTGCGGAGGTAGCGTCGCGGGTGAGTCGGTGCGGAGGGAGCGCTGCGGGAGGCTGGGTGCGGAGGGAGCGCCGCGGGAGGCTCAGTGCAGAGGGAGCGCCGCGGGAGGCTCGGTGCAGAGGGAGCGCCGCGGGAGGCTCGGTGCGGAGGGAGCGCCGCGGGAGGCTTGGTGCGGAGGGAGCGCTGCGGGAGGCTGGGTGCGGAGGGAGCGCCGCGGGAGGCTCAGTGCAGAGGGAGCGCCGCGGGAGGCTCGGTGCAGAGGGAGCGCCGCGGGAGGCTCGGTGCAGAGGGAGCGTCGCGGGAGAGTCAGTGCGGAGGGAGAGTCGCGGGAGAATCAGTGCGGAGGGAGCGTCGCTTGATGCTCCGTGCGGAGGGAGCGTTGAGGGAGAGTCAGTGCGGAGGGAACGTCGCGGGCGGCACCGTGCGTAGGGAGCATTGCGGGAGGCTCCGTGCGGAGGGAGCGTCGTGGGAGAGTCAGTGCGGAGGGAACGTCGCGGGCGGCTCCGTGCGTAGGGAGCATCGCGGGAGGCTGCGTGCGGAGGGAGCGCCGCGCCAAGCTCTGTACGGTGGGAGCGTCGCGGGAGGCTCAGTGCGGAGGGAGCGCCGCCGGAGGCTCTGTTCGGAGGGAGCGTCGCGGGAGGCTCAGTGCGGAGGGAGCGCCGCGTGAGGCTCAGTACGGAGGGAGCACCGCGTGAGGCTGAGTGCGGAGGAAACGTCGCGGGAGGCTCAGTGCAGAGGGACCTTCGCGGGAGGCTCCGTGCGGAGGTAGCGTCCTGCGAGAGTCGGTGCGGAGGGAGCGCTGCGGGAGGCTGAGTGCGGAGGGAGCGTCACGGGAGAGTCGGTACGGAGGGAGCGCCGCGGGAGGCTCAGTGCGGAGGGAGCGTCGCGGGAGAGTCGGTACGGAGGGAGCGCCGCGGGAGGCTCAGTGCGGAGGGAGCGCCGCGGGAGGCTCAGTGCGAAGGGAGCGCCGCGGGAGGCTCCGTGCGGAGGGAGTGTCGCGGGAGGCTCAGTGCGGAGGGAGCGCCGCGGGAGGCTGAGTGCGGAGGGAGCGCCGCGGGAGGCTCAGTGCGGAGGGAGCGTCGCGGGAGAGTCGGTGCGGAGGGAGCGCCGCGGGAGAGTCGGTACGGAGGGAGCGCCGCGGGAGAGTCGGTGCGGAGGGAGCGTCGCGGGAGGCTCAGTGCGGAGGGAGCGCCGCGGGAGGCTCAGTGCGGAGGGAGCGTCGCGGGAGGCTGAGTGCGGAGGGAGCGTCACGGGAGAGTCGGTACGGAGGGAGCACCGCGGGAGGCTGAGTGCGGAGGGAGCGTCGCGGGAGAGTCGGTACGGAGGGAGCGCCGCGGGAGGCTCAGTGCGGAGGGAGAGTCGGTGCGGAGGGAGCGCCGCGGGAGGCTGAGTGCGGAGGGAGCATCACGGGAGAGTCGGTACGGAGGGAGCGCCGCGGGAGGCTCAGTGCGGAGGGAGCGCCGCGGGAGGCTCAGTGCGGAGGGAGAGTCGGTGCGGAGGGAGCGCCGCGGGAGGCTGAGTGCGGAGGGAGCATCACGGGAGAGTCGGTACGGAGGGAGCGCCGCGGGAGGCTCAGTGCGGAGGGAGCGCCGCGGGAGGCTGAGTGCGGAGGGAGCGTCGCGGGAGGTTCTGTGCAGAGGGAGCGTCGCGGGAGAGTCAGTGCGGAGGGAGCACCGCGGGAGAGTCAGTGCGGAGGGAGCACCGCGGGATGCTCCGTGCAGAGGGAGCGTCGCGGGAGAGTCAGTGCGGAGGGAGCGTCGCGGGAGAGTCGGTGCGGAGGTAGCGTCGCGGGAGAGTCGGTGCGGAGGGAGCGTCGCGGGAGAGTCGGTGCGGAGGTAGCGTCGCGGGAGAGTCAGTGCGGAGGGAGCGTCGCGGGAGAGTCGGTGCGGAGGTAGCGTCGCGGGAGAGTCGGTGCGGAGGGAGCGCTGCGGGAGGCTGAGTGCGGAGGGAGCGCCGCGGGAGGCTCAGTGCGGAGGGAGTGTCGCGGGATGCTCCGTGCGGAGGGAGCGCCGCGGGAGGCTGAGTGCGGAGGGAGCGTCGCGGGTGAGTCGGTACGGAGGGAGCGCCGCGGGAGAGTCAGTGCGGAGGGAGCGTCGCGGGAGAGTCAGTACGGAGGGAGCGTCGCGGGAGAGTCAGTGCGGAGGGAGCGTCGCGGGAGAGTCGGTGCGGAGGGAGCGCTGCGGGAGGTTCTGTGCGGAGGGAGCGTCGCGGGAGAGTCAGTACGGAGGGAGCGTCGCGGGAGAGTCGGTACGGAGGGAGCGCCGCGGGAGAGTCGGTGCGGAGGGAGCGTCGCGGGAGGCTCAGTGCGGAGGGAGCGCCGCGGGAGGCTCAGTGCGGAGGGAGCGTCGCGGGAGGCTGAGTGCGGAGGGAGCGTCACGGGAGAGTCGGTACGGAGGGAGCGCCGCGGGAGGCTGAGTGCGGAGGGAGCGTCACGGGAGAGTCGGTACGGAGGGAGCACCGCGGGAGGCTGAGTGCGGAGGGAGCGTCGCGGGAGAGTCGGTACGGAGGGAGCACCGCGGGAGGCTGAGTGCGGAGGGAGCGCCGCGGGAGAGTCGGTACGGAGGGAGCGCCGCGGGAGGCTCAGTGCGGAGGGAGAGTCGGTGCGGAGGGAGCGCCGCGGGAGGCTGAGTGCGGAGGGAGCATCACGGGAGAGTCGGTACGGAGGGAGCGCCGCGGGAGGCTCAGTGCGGAGGGAGCGCCGCGGGAGGTTCTGTGCAGAGGGAGCGCCGCGGGAGAGTCAGTGCGGAGGGAGCACCGCGGGAGAGTCAGTGCGGAGGGAGCACCGCGGGATGCTCCGTGCAGAGGGAGCGCCGCGGGAGAGTCAGTGCGGAGGGAGCACCGCGGGATGCTCCGTGCAGAGGGAGCGCCGCGGGAGGCTCAGTGCGGAGGGGGCGCCGCGGGAGGTTCTGTGCAGAGGGAGCGCCGCGGGAGAGTCAGTGCGGAGGGAGCACCGCGGGATGCTCCGTGCAGAGGGAGCGTCGCGGGAGAGTCAGTGCGGAGGGAGCGTCGCGGGAGAGTCGGTGCGGAGGTAGCGTCGCGGGAGAGTCGGTGCGGAGGGAGCGTCGCGGGAGAGTCAGTGCGGAGGGAGCGTCGCGGGAGAGTCGGTGCGGAGGTAGCGTCGCGGGAGAGTCGGTACGGAGGGAGCGTCGCGGGAGAGTCGGTGCGGAGGTAGCGTCGCGGGAGAGTCAGTGCGGAGGGAGCGTCGCGGGAGAGTCGGTGCGGAGGTAGCGTCGCGGGAGAGTCGGTGCGGAGGGAGCGCTGCGGGAGGCTGAGTTCGGAGGGAGCGTCGCGGGAGGCTCGGTACAGAGGGTGCGCCACGTGAGGCTCGGTGCGGAGGGAGCGCCGCGGGAGGCTGGGTGCAGAGGGAGCGCCGCGGGAGGCTGGGTGCAGAGGGAGCGCCGCGGGAGGTTCTGTGCGGAGGGAGCGGTGCGGAGGGAACGCCGCGGGAGGCTCGGTACAGAGGGTGCGCCACGTGAGGCTCGGTGCGGAGGGAGCGCCGCGGGAGGCTGGGTGCGGAGGGAGCGCCGCGGGAGGCTCGGTGCAGAGGGAGCGCCGCGGGAGGCTCGGTGCAGAGGGAGCGCCGCGGGGGGGCTCGGTGCGGAGGGAGCACCGCAGTGGGCTCGTTGCGGAGGGAGCGGTGCAGAGGGAGCGCCGCGGGAGGCTCGGTGCAGAGGGAGCGCCGCGGGAGGCTCGGTGCCGAGGGAGCGCCGCGGGGGTGCTCGGTGCGGAGGGAGCACCGCAGTGGGCTCGTTGTGGAGGGAGCGTCGCGGGAGAGTCAGTGCGGAGGGAGCGTCGCGGGAGGCTCCGTGCGGTGGGAGCGTCGCGGGAGAGTCAGTGCGGAGGGAGCGTCGCGGGAGGCTCCGTGCGGTGGGAGCGTCGCGGGAGGCTCCGTGCGGAGGGAGCGTCGCGGGAGGCTCCGTGCTGAGGGAGCGACGCGGGAGAATCAGTGCGGAGGGAGTGTCGCGGGATGCTCCGTGCGGAGGGAGCGCCGCGGGGGGCTCGTTGCAGAGGGAGCGTCGCGGGGGGCTCGTTGCGGAGGGAGCGCCGCGGGAGGCTGGGTAAGGAGGGAGCGCCGCGGGATACTCCGTGCGGGGGGGAGCGCCGCGGGAGAGTCAGTGCGGAGGGAGCGTCACGGGAGAGTCAGTGCGGAGGGAGGGTCGCGGGAGAGTCAGTGCGGAGGGAACGTCGTGGGAGGCTCAGTGCGGAGGGAGCGCCGCCGGAAGCTCCGTGCAGAGGGAGCGCCGCCGGAAGCTCCGTGCAGAGGGAGCGTCGCGGGAGTGTCAGTGCGGAGGGAACGTCGCGGGAGGCTCAGTGCGGAGGGAGCGCCGCGGGAGACTCAGTGCGGAGGGAGCGTCGCGGACGGCTCCGTGCGTAGGGAGCGTCGCGGGAGAGTCAGTGCGGAGGGAGCGTCATGGGAGAGTCAGTGCGGAGGAAAGTTGCGGGAGAGTCAGTGCGGAGGGAGCGCCGCGGGATGCTCCGTGCGGAGGGAGCGTCGCGGGAGAGTCAGCGCGGAGGGAGCGCCGCGGGAGGCTCAGTGCGGAGGGAGCGTCGCGGGAGGCTCAGTGCGGAGGGAGCGCCGCGGGAGGCTCAGTGCGGAGGGAGCGCCGCGGGAGGCTCAGTGCGGAGGGAGCGCCGCGGGAGGCTCAGTGCGGAGGGAGCGTCGCGGGAGAGTCAGCGTGGAGGGCGTGTCGCGGGATGCTCCGTGTGGAGGGAGTGTCGCGGGATGCTCCGTGCTGAGGGAGCGCCGCGTGAGGCTCAGTACGGAGGGAGCGCCGCGTGAGGCTGAGTGCGGAGGAAACGTCGCGGGAGGCTCACTGTGGAGGAAACGTCGCGAGAGGCGCCGTGGGAGGCTCAGTGCGGAGGTAGCGTCGCGGGTGAGTCGGTGCGGAGGGAGCGCTGCGGGAGGCTGGGTGCGGAGGGAGCGCCGCGGGAGGCTCAGTGCAGAGGGAGCGCCGCGGGAGGCTCGGTGCAGAGGGAGCGCCGCGGGTGGCTTGGTGCGGAGGGAGCGCCGCGGGAGGCTTGGTGCGGAGGGAGCGCTGCGGGAGGCTGGGTGCGGAGGGAGCGCCGCGGGAGGCTCAGTGCAGAGGGAGCGCCGCGGGAGGCTCGGTGCAGAGGGAGCGCCGCGGGAGGCTCGGTGCAGAGGGAGCGTCGCGGGAGAGTCAGTGCGGAGGGAGAGTCGCGGGAGAATCAGTGCGGAGGGAGCGTCGCTTGATGCTCCGTGCGGAGGGAGCGTTGAGGGAGAGTCAGTGCGGAGGGAACGTCGCGGGCGGCACCGTGCGTAGGGAGCATTGCGGGAGGCTCCGTGCGGAGGGAGCGTCGTGGGAGAGTCAGTGCGGAGGGAACGTCGCGGGCGGCTCCGTGCGTAGGGAGCATCGCGGGAGGCTGCGTGCGGAGGGAGCGCCGCGCGAGGCTCTGTACGGTGGGAGCGTCGCGGGAGGCTCAGTGCGGAGGGAGCGCCGCCGGAGGCTCTGTTCGGAGGGAGCGTCGCGGGAGGCTCAGTGCGGAGGGAGCGCCGCGTGAGGCTCAGTACGGAGGGAGCGCCGCGTGAGGCTGAGTGCGGAGGAAACGTCGCGGGAGGCTCAGTGTGGAGGGAGCGCCACGCGAGGCTCGGTGCAGAGGGACCTTCGCGGGAGGCTCCGTGCGGAGGTAGCGTCCTGCGAGAGTCGGTGCGGAGGGAGCGCTGCGGGAGGCTGAGTGCGGAGGGAGCGCCGCGGGAGGCTCAGTGCGGAGGGAGCGTCGCGGGAGAGTCGGTGCGGAGGGAGCGCCGCGGGAGAGTCGGTACGGAGGGAGCGCCGCGGGAGAGTCGGTGCGGAGGGAGCGTCGCGGGAGGCTCAGTGCGGAGGGAGCGCCGCGGGAGGCTCAGTGCGGAGGGAGCGTCGCGGGAGGCTGAGTGCGGAGGGAGCGTCACGGGAGAGTCGGTACGGAGGGAGCACCGCGGGAGGCTGAGTGCGGAGGGAGCGTCGCGGGAGAGTCGGTACGGAGGGAGCGCCGCGGGAGGCTCAGTGCGGAGGGAGAGTCGGTGCGGAGGGAGCGCCGCGGGAGGCTGAGTGCGGAGGGAGCATCACGGGAGAGTCGGTACGGAGGGAGCGCCGCGGGAGGCTCAGTGCGGAGGGAGCGCCGCGGGAGGCTCAGTGCGGAGGGAGAGTCGGTGCGGAGGGAGCGCCGCGGGAGGCTGAGTGCGGAGGGAGCATCACGGGAGAGTCGGTACGGAGGGAGCGCCGCGGGAGGCTCAGTGCGGAGGGAGCGCCGCGGGAGGCTGAGTGCGGAGGGAGCGTCGCGGGAGGTTCTGTGCAGAGGGAGCGTCGCGGGAGAGTCAGTGCGGAGGGAGCACCGCGGGAGAGTCAGTGCGGAGGGAGCACCGCGGGATGCTCCGTGCAGAGGGAGCGTCGCGGGAGAGTCAGTGCGGAGGGAGCGTCGCGGGAGAGTCGGTGCGGAGGTAGCGTCGCGGGAGGGTCGGTGCGGAGGGAGCGTCGCGGGAGAGTCAGTGCGGAGGGAGCGTCGCGGGAGAGTCGGTGCGGAGGTAGCGTCGCGGGAGAGTCGGTACGGAGGGAGCGTCGCGGGAGAGTCGGTGCGGAGGTAGCGTCGCGGGAGAGTCAGTGCGGAGGGAGCGTCGCGGGAGAGTCGGTGCGGAGGTAGCGTCGCGGGAGAGTCGGTGCGGAGGGAGCGCTGCGGGAGGCTGAGTGCGGAGGGAGCGCCGCGGGAGGCTCAGTGCGGAGGGAGTGTCGCGGGATGCTCCGTGCGGAGGGAGCGCCGCGGGAGGCTGAGTGCGGAGGGAGCGTCGCGGGTGAGTCGGTACGGAGGGAGCGCCGCGGGAGAGTCAGTACGGAGGGAGCGTCGCGGGAGAGTCAGTGCGGAGGGAGCGTCGCGGGAGAGTCGGTGCGGAGGGAGCGCTGCGGGAGGTTCTGTGCGGAGGGAGCGTCGCGGGAGAGTCAGTACGGAGGGAGCGTCGCGGGAGAGTCGGTACGGAGGGAGCGCCGCGGGCGGCTGAGTGCGGAGGGAGCGTCACGGGAGAGTCGGTACGGAGGGAGCACCGCGGGAGGCTGAGTGCGGAGGGAGCGTCACGGGAGAGTCGGTACGGAGGGAGCGCCGCGGGAGGCTGAGTGCGGAGGGAGCGTCACGGGAGAGTCGGTACGGAGGGAGCACCGCGGGAGGCTGAGTGCGGAGGGAGCGTCGCGGGAGAGTCGGTACGGAGGGAGCACCGCGGGAGGCTGAGTGCGGAGGGAGCGTCGCGGGAGAGTCGGTACGGAGGGAGCGCCGCGGGAGGCTCAGTGCGGAGGGAGAGTCGGTGCGGAGGGAGCGTCATGGGAGAGTCAGTGCGGAGGAAAGTTGCGGGAGAGTCAGTGTGGAGGGAGCGCCGCGGGATGCTCCGTGCGGAGGGAGCGTCGCGGGAGAGTCAGCGTGGAGGGCGTGTCGCAGGATGCTCCGTGTGGAGGGAGTGTCGCGGGATGCTCCGTGCTGAGGGAGCGCCGCGTGAGGCTCAGTACGGAGGGAGCGCCGCGTGAGGCTGAGTGCGGAGGAAACGTCGCGGGAGGCTCACTGTGGAGGAAACGTCGCGAGAGGCGCCGTGGGAGGCTCAGTGCGGAGGTAGCGTCGCGGGTGAGTCGGTGCGGAGGGAGCGCTGCGGGAGGCTGGGTGCGGAGGGAGCGCCGCGGGAGGCTCAGTGCAGAGGGAGCGCCGCGGGAGGCTCGGTGCAGAGGGAGCGCCGCGGGTGGCTTGGTGCGGAGGGAGCGCCGCGGGAGGCTTGGTGCGGAGGGAGCGCTGCGGGAGGCTGGGTGCGGAGGGAGCGCCGCGGGAGGCTCAGTGCAGAGGGAGCGCCGCGGGAGGCTCGGTGCAGAGGGAGCGCCGCGGGAGGCTCGGTGCAGAGGGAGCGTCGCGGGAGAGTCAGTGCGGAGGGAGAGTCGCGGGAGAATCAGTGCGGAGGGAGCGTCGCTTGATGCTCCGTGCGGAGGGAGCGTTGAGGGAGAGTCAGTGCGGAGGGAACGTCGCGGGCGGCACCGTGCGTAGGGAGCATTGCAGGAGGCTCCGTGCGGAGGGAGCGTCGTGGGAGAGTCAGTGCGGAGGGAACGTCGCGGGCGGCTCCGTGCGTAGGGAGCATCGCGGGAGGCTGCGTGCGGAGGGAGCGCCGCGCGAGGCTCTGTACGGTGGGAGCGTCGCGGGAGGCTCAGTGCGGAGGGAGCGCCGCCGGAGGCTCTGTTCGGAGGGAGCGTCGCGGGAGGCTCAGTGCGGAGGGAGCGCCGCGTGAGGCTCAGTACGGAGGGAGCGCCGCGTGAGGCTGAGTGCGGAGGAAACGTCGCGGGAGGCTCAGTGTGGAGGGAGCGCCACGCGAGGCTCGGTGCAGAGGGACCTTCGCGGGAGGATCCGTGCGGAGGTAGCGTCCTGCGAGAGTCGGTGCGGAGGGAGCGCTGCGGGAGGCTGAGTGCGGAGGGAGCGCCGCGGGAGGCTCAGTGCGGAGGGAGCGTCGCGGGAGAGTCGGTGCGGAGGGAGCGCCGCGGGAGAGTCGGTACGGAGGGAGCGTCGCGGGAGGCTCAGTGCGGAGGGAGCGCCGCGGGAGGCTCAGTGCGGAGGGAGCGTCGCGGGAGGCTGAGTGCGGAGGGAGCGTCACGGGAGAGTCGGTACGGAGGGAGCACCGCGGGAGGCTGAGTGCGGAGGGAGCGTCGCGGGAGAGTCGGTACGGAGGGAGCGCCGCGGGAGGCTCAGTGCGGAGGGAGAGTCGGTGCGGAGGGAGCGCCGCGGGAGGCTGAGTGCGGAGGGAGCATCACGGGAGAGTCGGTACGGAGGGAGCGCCGCGGGAGGCTCAGTGCGGAGGGAGCGCCGCGGGAGGCTCAGTGCGGAGGGAGAGTCGGTGCGGAGGGAGCGCCGCGGGAGGCTGAGTGCGGAGGGAGCATCACGGGAGAGTCGGTACGGAGGGAGCGCCGCGGGAGGCTCAGTGCGGAGGGAGCGCCGCGGGAGGCTGAGTGCGGAGGGAGCGTCGCGGGAGGTTCTGTGCAGAGGGAGCGTCGCGGGAGAGTCAGTGCGGAGGGAGCACCGCGGGAGAGTCAGTGCGGAGGGAGCACCGCGGGATGCTCCGTGCAGAGGGAGCGTCGCGGGAGAGTCAGTGCGGAGGGAGCGTCGCGGGAGAGTCGGTGCGGAGGTAGCGTCGCGGGAGGGTCGGTGCGGAGGGAGCGTCGCGGGAGAGTCAGTGCGGAGGGAGCGTCGCGGGAGAGTCGGTGCGGAGGTAGCGTCGCGGGAGAGTCGGTACGGAGGGAGCGTCGCGGGAGAGTCGGTGCGGAGGTAGCGTCGCGGGAGAGTCAGTGCGGAGGGAGCGTCGCGGGAGAGTCGGTGCGGAGGTAGCGTCGCGGGAGAGTCGGTGCGGAGGGAGCGCTGCGGGAGGCTGAGTGCGGAGGGAGCGCCGCGGGAGGCTCAGTGCGGAGGGAGTTTCGCGGGATGCTCCGTGCGGAGGGAGCGCCGCGGGAGGCTGAGTGCGGAGGGAGCGTCGCGGGTGAGTCGGTACGGAGGGAGCGCCGCGGGAGAGTCAGTGCGGAGGGAGCGTCGCGGGAGAGTCAGTACGGAGGGAGCGTCGCGGGAGAGTCAGTGCGGAGGGAGCGTCGCGGGAGAGTCGGTGCGGAGGGAGCGCTGCGGGAGGTTCTGTGCGGAGGGAGCGTCGCGGGAGAGTCAGTACGGAGGGAGCGTCGCGGGAGAGTCGGTACGGAGGGAGCGCCGCGGGAGGCTGAGTGCGGAGGGAGCGTCACGGGAGAGTCGGTACGGAGGGAGCACCGCGGGAGGCTGAGTGCGGAGGGAGCGTCACGGGAGAGTCGGTACGGAGGGAGCGCCGCGGGAGGCTGAGTGCGGAGGGAGCGTCACGGGAGAGTCGGTACGGAGGGAGCACCGCGGGAGGCTGAGTGCGGAGGGAGCGTCGCGGGAGAGTCGGTACGGAGGGAGCACCGCGGGAGGCTGAGTGCGGAGGGAGCGTCGCGGGAGAGTCGGTACGGAGGGAGCGCCGCGGGAGGCTCAGTGCGGAGGGAGAGTCGGTGCGGAGGGAGCGCCGCGGGAGGCTGAGTGCGGAGGGAGCATCACGGGAGAGTCGGTACGGAGGGAGCGCCGCGGGAGGCTCAGTGCGGAGGGAGCGCCGCGGGAGGTTCTGTGCAGAGGGAGCGCCGCGGGAGAGTCAGTGCGGAGGGAGCACCGCGGGAGAGTCAGTGCGGAGGGAGCACCGCGGGATGCTCCGTGCAGAGGGAGCGCCGCGGGAGAGTCAGTGCGGAGGGAGCACCGCGGGATGCTCCGTGCAGAGGGAGCGCCGCGGGAGGCTCAGTGCGGAGGGGGCGCCGCGGGAGGTTCTGTGCAGAGGGAGCGCCGCGGGAGAGTCAGTGCGGAGGGAGCACCGCGGGATGCTCCGTGCAGAGGGAGCGTCGCGGGAGAGTCAGTGCGGAGGGAGCGTCGCGGGAGAGTCGGTGCGGAGGTAGCGTCGCGGGAGAGTCGGTGCGGAGGGAGCGTCGCGGGAGAGTCAGTGCGGAGGGAGCGTCGCGGGAGAGTCGGTGCGGAGGTAGCGTCGCGGGAGAGTCGGTACGGAGGGAGCGTCGCGGGAGAGTCGGTGCGGAGGTAGCGTCGCGGGAGAGTCAGTGCGGAGGGAGCGTCGCGGGAGAGTCGGTGCGGAGGTAGCGTCGCGGGAGAGTCGGTGCGGAGGGAGCGCTGCGGGATGCTGAGTTCGGAGGGAGCGTCACGTGAGGCTCGGTGCGGAGGGAGCGCCGCGGGAGGCTGGGTGCAGAGGGAGCGCCGCGGGAGGCTGGGTGCAGAGGGAGCGCCGCGGGAGGTTCTGTGCGGAGGGAGCGGTGCGGAGGGAACGCCGCGGGAGGCTCGGTGCGGAGGGAGCGCCGCGGGAGGCTGGGTGCAGAGGGAGCGCCGCGGGAGGCTCGGTGCAGAGGGAGCGCCGCGGGGGGCTCGGTGCGGAGGGAGCGGTGCGGAGGGAACGCCGCGGGAGGCTCGGTGCGGAGGGAGCGCCGCGGGAGGCTCGGTGCGGAGGGAGCGCCGCGGGAGGCTCGGTGCAGAGGGAGCGCCGCGGGAGGCTCGGTGCGGAGGGAGCGCCGCGGGAGGCTCGGTGCGGAGGGAGCGCCGCGGGAGGCTCGGTGCAGAGGGAGCGCCGCGGGAGGCTCGGTGCGGAGGGAGCGCCGCGGGAGGCTGGGTGCGGAGGGAGCGCCGCGGGAGGCTGGGTGCGGAGGGAGCGCCGCGGGAGGCTGGGTGCGGAGGGAGCGCCGCGGGAGGCTCGGTGCGGAGGGAGCGCCGCGGGAGGCTCGGTGCAGAGGGAGCGCCGCGGGAGGCTCGGTGCAGAGGGAGCGCCGCGGGAGGCTCGGTGCAGAGGGAGCGCCGCGGGAGGCTCGGTGCGGAGGGAGCGCCGCGGGAGGCTGGGTGCAGAGGGAGCGCCGCGGGAGGCTGGGTGCGGAGGGAGCGCCGCGGGAGGCTGGGTGCGGAGGGAGCGCCGCGGGAGGCTGGGTGCGGAGGGAGCGCCGCGGGAGGCTGGGTGCGGAGGGAGTGCCGCGGGAGGCTCGGTGCGGAGGGAGCGCCGCGGGAGGCTCGGTGCGGAGGGAGCGCCGCGGGGGGGCTCGTTGCGGAGGGAGCGGTGCGGAGGGAACGCCGCGGGGGGGCTCGGTGCGGAGGGAGCACTGCAGGGGGCTCGTTGTGGAGGGAGCGCCGCGGGAGAGTCAGTGCGGAGGGAGCGTTGCGGGAGGCTCCGTGCGGTGGGAGCGTCGCGGGAGGCTCCGTGCAGAGGGAGCGACGCGGGAGAATCAGTGCGGAGGGAGTGTCGCGGGATGCTCCGTGCGGAGGGAGCGCCGCGTGGGGCTCGTTGCAGAGGGAGCGTCGCGGGGGGCTCGTTGCGGAGGGAGCGTCGCGGGGGGCTCGTTGCGGAGGGAGCGCCGCGGGAGGCTGGGTAACGAGGGAGCGCCGCGGGACACTCCGTGCGGGGGGAGCGCCGCGGGAGAGTCAGTGCGGAGGGAGCGTCGCGAGAGTGTCGGTGCGGAGGGAGCGCTGCGGGAGGCTGAGTGCGGAGGGAGCGTCGTGGGAGAGTCGGTGCGGAGGGAGCGCTGCGGGAGGCTGAGTGCGGAGGGAGCGTCACGGGAGAGTCGGTACGGAGGGAGCGCCGCGGGAGGCTCGGTGCAGAGGGAGCGCCGCGGGAGGCTCGGTGCAGAGGGAGCGCCGCGGGGGGGCTCGGTGCAGAGGGAGCGCCGCGGGAGGCTCGGTGCAGAGGGAGCGCCGCGGGAGGCTCAGTGCGGAGGGAGTGTCGCGGGATGCTCCGTGCGGAGGGAGCGCCGCGGGAGGCTGAGTGCGGAGGGAGCGTCGCGGGTGAGTCGGTACGGAGGGAGCGCCGCGGGAGAGTCAGTGCGGAGGGAGCGTCGCGGGAGAGTCAGTACGGAGGGAGCGTCGCGGGAGAGTCAGTGCGGAGGGAGCGTCGCGGGAGAGTCGGTGCGGAGGGAGCGCTGCGGGAGGTTCTGTGCGGAGGGAGCGTCGCGGGAGAGTCAGTACGGAGGGAGCGTCGCGGGAGAGTCGGTACGGAGGGAGCGCCGCGGGAGGCTGAGTGCGGAGGGAGCGTCACGGGAGAGTCGGTACGGAGGGAGCACCGCGGGAGGCTGAGTGCGGAGGGAGCGTCACGGGAGAGTCGGTACGGAGGGAGCGCCGCGGGAGGCTGAGTGCGGAGGGAGCGTCACGGGAGAGTCGGTACGGAGGGAGCACCGCGGGAGGCTGAGTGCGGAGGGAGCGTCGCGGGAGAGTCGGTACGGAGGGAGCACCGCGGGAGGCTGAGTGCGGAGGGAGCGTCGCGGGAGAGTCGGTACGGAGGGAGCGCCGCGGGAGGCTCAGTGCGGAGGGAGAGTCGGTGCGGAGGGAGCGCCGCGGGAGGCTGAGTGCGGAGGGAGCATCACGGGAGAGTCGGTACGGAGGGAGTGCCGCGGGAGGCTCAGTGCGGAGGGAGCGCCGCGGGAGGTTCTGTGCAGAGGGAGCGCCGCGGGAGAGTCAGTGCGGAGGGAGCACCGCGGGAGAGTCAGTGCGGAGGGAGCACCGCGGGATGCTCCGTGCAGAGGGAGCGCCGCGGGAGAGTCAGTGCGGAGGGAGCACCGCGGGATGCTCCGTGCAGAGGGAGCGCCGCGGGAGGCTCAGTGCGGAGGGGGCGCCGCGGGAGGTTCTGTGCAGAGGGAGCGCCGCGGGAGAGTCAGTGCGGAGGGAGCACCGCGGGATGCTCCGTGCAGAGGGAGCGTCGCGGGAGAGTCAGTGCGGAGGGAGCGTCGCGGGAGAGTCGGTGCGGAGGTAGCGTCGCGGGAGAGTCGGTGCGGAGGGAGCGTCGCGGGAGAGTCAGTGCGGAGGGAGCGTCGCGGGAGAGTCGGTGCGGAGGTAGCGTCGCGGGAGAGTCGGTACGGAGGGAGCGTCGCGGGAGAGTCGGTGCGGAGGTAGCGTCGCGGGAGAGTCAGTGCGGAGGGAGCGTCGCGGGAGAGTCGGTGCGGAGGTAGCGTCGCGGGAGAGTCGGTGCGGAGGGAGCGCTGCGGGAGGCTGAGTTCGGAGGGAGCGTCACGTGAGGCTCGGTGCGGAGGGAGCGCCGCGGGAGGCTGGGTGCAGAGGGAGCGCCGCGGGAGGCTGGGTGCAGAGGGAGCGCCGCGGGAGGTTCTGTGCGGAGGGAGCGGTGCGGAGGGAACGCCGCGGGAGGCTCGGTGCAGAGGGAGCGCCGCGGTAGGCTCGGTGCAGAGGGAGCGCCGCGGGGGGCTCGGTGCGGAGGGAGCGGTGCGGAGGGAGCGCCGCGGGAGGCTCGGTGCAGAGGGAGCGCCGCGGGAGGCTCGGTGCAGAGGGAGCGCCGCGGGAGGCTCGGTGCAGAGGGAGCGCCGCGGGAGGCTCGGTGCGGAGGGAGCGCCGCGGGAGGCTGGGTGCAGAGGGAGCGCCGCGGGAGGCTGGGTGCAGAGGGAGCGCCGCGGGAGGCTGGGTGCGGAGGGAGCGCCGCGGGAGGCTGGGTGCGGAGGGAGCGCCGCGGGAGGCTGGGTGCGGAGGGAGCGCCGCGGGAGGCTGGGTGCGGAGGGAGTGCCGCGGGAGGCTCGGTGCGGAGGGAGCGCCGCGGGAGGCTCGGTGCGGAGGGAGCGCCGCGGGGGGGCTCGTTGCGGAGGGAGCGGTGCGGAGGGAACGCCGCGGGGGGGCTCGGTGCGGAGGGAGCACTGCAGGGGGCTCGTTGTGGAGGGAGCGCCGCGGGAGAGTCAGTGCGGAGGGAGCGTTGCGGGAGGCTCCGTGCGGTGGGAGCGTCGCGGGAGGCTCCGTGCGGAGGGAGCGACGCGGGAGAATCAGTGCGGAGGGAGTGTCGCGGGATGCTCCGTGCGGAGGGAGCGCCGCGTGGGGCTCGTTGCAGAGGGAGCGTCGCGGGGGGCTCGTTGCGGAGGGAGTGTCGCGGGGGGCTCGTTGCGGAGGGAGCGCCGCGGGAGGCTGGGTAAGGAGGGAGCGCCGCGGGACACTCCGTGCGGGGGGAGCGCCGCGGGAGAGTCAGTGCGGAGGGAGCGTCGCGAGAGTGTCGGTGCGGAGGGAGCGCTGCGGGAGGCTGAGTGCGGAGGGAGCGTCGTGGGAGAGTCGGTGCGGAGGGAGCGCTGCGGGAGGCTGAGTGCGGAGGGAGCGTCACGGGAGAGTCGGTACGGAGGGAGCGCCGCGGGAGGCTCGGTGCAGAGGGAGCGCCGCGGGAGGCTCGGTGCAGAGGGAGCGCCGCGGGGGGGCTCGGTGCGGAGGGAGCACCGCAGTGGGCTCGTTGTGGAGGGAGCGCCGCGGTAGAGTCAGTGCGGAGGGAGCGTCGCGGGAGAGTCAGTGCGGAGGGAGCGTCGCGGGAGAGTCGGTGCGGAGGTAGCGTCGCGGGAGAGTCGGTGCGGAGGGAGCGTCGCGGGAGAGTCAGTGCGGAGGGAGCGTCGCGTGAGAGTCAGTGCGGAGGGAGCGTCGCGGGAGAGTCGGTGCGGAGGTAGCGTCGCGGGAGAGTCGGTGCGGAGGGAGCGTCGCGGGAGAGTCAGTGCGGAGGGAGCGTCGCGGGAGAGTCGGTGCGGAGGTAGCGTCGCGGGAGAGTCGGTACGGAGGGAGCGTCGCGGGAGAGTCGGTGCGGAGGTAGGGTCGCGGGAGAGTCAGTGCGGAGGGAGCGTCGGTGCGGAGGTAGCGTCGCGGGAGAGTCGGTGCGGAGGGAGCGCTGCGGGAGGCTGAGTGCGGAGGGAGCGTCGCGGGAGGCTCGGTGCGGAGGGAGCGCCGCGGGAGAGTCAGTGCGGAGGGAGCGTCGCGGGAGAGTCGGTGCGGAGGTAGCGTCGCGGGAGAGTCGGTGCGGAGGGAGCGCCGCGGGAGGTTCTGTGCGGAGGGAGCGGTGCGGAGGGAGCGCCGCGGGAGGCTGGGTGCGGAGGGAGCGCCGCGGGAGGCTGGGTGCGGAGGGAGCGCCGCGGGAGGTTCTGTGCGGAGGGAGCGGTGCGGAGGGAACGCCGCGGGAGGCTCGGTGCGGAGGGAGCGCCGCGGGAGAGTCGGTGCGGAGGGAGCGTCGCGGGAGGCTCAGTGCGGAGGGAGCGCCGCGGGAGGCTCAGTGCGGAGGGAGCGTCGCGGGAGGCTGAGTGCGGAGGGAGCGTCACGGGAGAGTCGGTACGGAGGGAGCACCGCGGGAGGCTGAGTGCGGAGGGAGCGTCGCGGGAGAGTCGGTACGGAGGGAGCGCCGCGGGAGGCTCAGTGCGGAGGGAGAGTCGGTGCGGAGGGAGCGCCGCGGGAGGCTGAGTGCGGAGGGAGCATCACGGGAGAGTCGGTACGGAGGGAGCGCCGCGGGAGGCTCAGTGCGGAGGGAGCGCCGCGGGATGCTCAGTGCGGAGGGAGAGTCGGTGCGGAGGGAGCGCCGCGGGAGGCTGAGTGCGGAGGGAGCATCACGGGAGAGTCGGTACGGAGGGAGCGCCGCGGGAGGCTCAGTGCGGAGGGAGCGCCGCGGGAGGCTGAGTGCGGAGGGAGCGTCGCGGGAGGTTCTGTGCAGAGGGAGCGTCGCGGGAGAGTCAGTGCGGAGGGAGCACCGCGGGAGAGTCAGTGCGGAGGGAGCACCGCGGGATGCTCCGTGCAGAGGGAGCGTCGCGGGAGAGTCAGTGCGGAGGGAGCGTCGCGGGAGAGTCGGTGCGGAGGTAGCGTCGCGGGAGGGTCGGTGCGGAGGGAGCGTCGCGGGAGAGTCAGTGCGGAGGGAGCGTCGCGGGAGAGTCGGTGCGGAGGTAGCGTCGCGGGAGAGTCGGTACGGAGGGAGCGTCGCGGGAGAGTCGGTGCGGAGGTAGCGTCGCGGGAGAGTCAGTGCGGAGGGAGCGTCGCGGGAGAGTCGGTGCGGAGGTAGCGTCGCGGGAGAGTCGGTGCGGAGGGAGCGCTGCGGGAGGCTGAGTGCGGAGGGAGCGCCGCGGGAGGCTCAGTGCGGAGGGAGTGTCGCGGGATGCTCCGTGCGGAGGGAGCGCCGCGGGAGGCTGAGTGCGGAGGGAGCGTCGCGGGTGAGTCGGTACGGAGGGAGCGCCGCGGGAGAGTCAGTGCGGAGGGAGCGTCGCGGGAGAGTCAGTACGGAGGGAGCGTCGCGGGAGAGTCAGTGCGGAGGGAGCGTCGCGGGAGAGTCGGTGCGGAGGGAGCGCTGCGGGAGGTTCTGTGCGGAGGGAGCGTCGCGGGAGAGTCAGTACGGAGGGAGCGTCGCGGGAGAGTCGGTACGGAGGGAGCGCCGCGGGAGGCTGAGTGCGGAGGGAGCGTCACGGGAGAGTCGGTACGGAGGGAGCACCGCGGGAGGCTGAGTGCGGAGGGAGCGTCACGGGAGAGTCGGTACGGAGGGAGCGCCGCGGGAGGCTGAGTGCGGAGGGAGCGTCACGGGAGAGTCGGTACGGAGGGAGCACCGCGGGAGGCTGAGTGCGGAGGGAGCGTCGCGGGAGAGTCGGTACGGAGGGAGCACCGCGGGAGGCTGAGTGCGGAGGGAGCGTCGCGGGAGAGTCGGTACGGAGGGAGCGCCGCGGGAGGCTCAGTGCGGAGGGAGAGTCGGTGCGGAGGGAGCGCCGCGGGAGGCTGAGTGCGGAGGGAGCATCACGGGAGAGTCGGTACGGAGGGAGTGCCGCGGGAGGCTCAGTGCGGAGGGAGCGCCGCGGGAGGTTCTGTGCAGAGGGAGCGCCGCGGGAGAGTCAGTGCGGAGGGAGCACCGCGGGAGAGTCAGTGCGGAGGGAGCACCGCGGGATGCTCCGTGCAGAGGGAGCGCCGCGGGAGAGTCAGTGCGGAGGGAGCACCGCGGGATGCTCCGTGCAGAGGGAGCGCCGCGGGAGGCTCAGTGCGGAGGGGGCGCCGCGGGAGGTTCTGTGCAGAGGGAGCGCCGCGGGAGAGTCAGTGCGGAGGGAGCACCGCGGGATGCTCCGTGCAGAGGGAGCGTCGCGGGAGAGTCAGTGCGGAGGGAGCGTCGCGGGAGAGTCGGTGCGGAGGTAGCGTCGCGGGAGAGTCGGTGCGGAGGGAGCGTCGCGGGAGAGTCAGTGCGGAGGGAGCGTCGCGGGAGAGTCGGTGCGGAGGTAGCGTCGCGGGAGAGTCGGTACGGAGGGAGCGTCGCGGGAGAGTCGGTGCGGAGGTAGCGTCGCGGGAGAGTCAGTGCGGAGGGAGCGTCGCGGGAGAGTCGGTGCGGAGGTAGCGTCGCGGGAGAGTCGGTGCGGAGGGAGCGCTGCGGGAGGCTGAGTTCGGAGGGAGCGTCACGTGAGGCTCGGTGCGGAGGGAGCGCCGCGGGAGGCTGGGTGCAGAGGGAGCGCCGCGGGAGGCTGGGTGCAGAGGGAGCGCCGCGGGAGGTTCTGTGCGGAGGGAGCGGTGCGGAGGGAACGCCGCGGGAGGCTCGGTGCGGAGGGAGCGCCGCGGGAGGCTGGGTGCAGAGGGAGCGCCGCGGTAGGCTCGGTGCAGAGGGAGCGCCGCGGGGGGCTCGGTGCGGAGGGAGCGGTGCGGAGGGAGCGCCGCGGGAGGCTCGGTGCGGAGGGAGCGCCGCGGGAGGCTCGGTGCGGAGGGAGCGCCGCGGGAGGCTCGGTGCAGAGGGAGCGCCGCGGGAGGCTCGGTGCGGAGGGAGCGCCGCGGGAGGCTCGGTGCAGAGGGAGCGCCGCGGGGGGGCTCGGTGCGGAGGGAGCGGTGCGGAGGGAACGCCGCGGGAGGCTCGGTGCGGAGGGAACGCCGCGGGAGGCTCGGTGCAGAAGGTGCGCCGCAGGAGGCTCGGTGCGGAGGGAACGCCGCGGGAGGCTCAGTGCAGAGGGAGCGCCGCGGGAGGCTCGGTGCGGAGGGAGCGCCGCGGGAGGCTCGGTGCAGAGGGAGCGCCGCGGGAGGCTCGGTGCAGAGGGAGCGCCGCGGGAGGCTCGGTGCAGAGGGAGCGCCGCGGGAGGCTCGGTGCGGAGGGAGCGCCGCGGGAGGCTCGGTGCGGAGGGAGCGCCGCGGGAGGCTGGGTGCGGAGGGAGCGCCGCGGGAGGCTGGGTGCGGAGGGAGCGCCGCGTGAGGCTGGGTGCGGAGGGAGCGCCGCGGGAGACTCGGTGCGGAGGGAGCGCCGCGGGAGGCTGGGTGCGGAGGGAGCGCCGCGGGAGGCTGGGTGCGGAGGGAGCGCCGCGGGAGACTCGGTGCGGTGGGAGCGCCGCGGGAGGCTCGGTGCAGAGGGAGCGCCGCGGGGGGCTCGGTGCAGAGGGAGCGCCGCGGGAGGCTCGGTGCAGAGGGAGCGCCGCAGGAGGCTCGGTGCAGAGGGAGCGCCGCGGGAGGCTCGGTGCAGAGGGAGCGCCGCGGGAGGCTCGGTGCAGAGGGAGCGCCGCGGGAGGCTGGGTGCGGAGGGAGCGCCGCGGGAGGCTGGGTGCGGAGGGAGCGCCGCGGGAGGCTCGGTGCGGAGGGAGCGCCGCGGGGGGCTCGGTGCGGAGGGAGCGCCGCGGGAGGCTCGGTGCGGAGGGAGCGTCGCGGGAGGCTCGATGCAGAGGGAGCGCCGCGGGAGACTCGGTGCGGAGGGAGCGCCGCGGGAGGCTCGGTGCGGAGGGAGCGCCGCGGGAGGCTCGGTGCGGAGGGAGCGCCGCGGGAGGCTGGGTGCGGAGGGAGCGCCGCGGGGGGCTCGGTGCAGAGGGAGCGCCGCGGGAGGCTCGGTGCAGAGGGAGCGCCGCGGGAGACTCGGTGCAGAGGGAGCGCCGCGGGAGGCTCGGTGCAGAGGGAGCGCCGCGGGGGGCTCGGTGCAGAGGGAGCGCCGCGGGAGACTCGGTGCGGAGGGAGCGCCGCGGGAGGCTCGGTGCGGAGGGAGCGCCGCGGGAGGCTCGGTGCGGAGGGAGCGCCGCGGGGGGCTCGTTGCGGAGGGAGCGCCGCGGGAGACTCGGTGCGGAGGGAGCGCCGCGGGAGGCTCAGTGCAGAGGGAGCGCCGCGGGAGGCTCGGTGCGGAGGGAGCGCCGCGGGGGGGCTCGTTGCGGAGGGAGCACCGCGGGAGGCTCAGTGCGGAGGGAGCGTCGCGGGAGAGTCAGCGTGGAGGGCGTGTCGCGGGATGCTCCGTGTGGAGGGAGTGTCGCGGGATGCTCCGTGCTGAGGGAGCGCCGCGTGAGGCTCATTACGGAGGGAGCGCCGCGTGAGGCTGAGTTCGGAGGAAACGTCGCGGGAGGCGCCGTGGGAGGCTCAGTGCGGAGGTAGCGTCGCGGGCGAGTCGGTGCGGAGGGAGCGCCGCGGGAGGCTGAGCGCCACGTGAGGCTCGGTGCGGAGGGAGCGCTGCGGGAGGTTCTGTGCAGAGGGAGCGCCGCGGGAGGCTTGGTGCGGAGGGAGCGACGCGGGAGGCTCGGTGCAGAGGGAGCGTCGCGGGAGAGTCAGTGCGGAGGGAGCACCGCGGGATGCTCCGTGCAGAGGGAGCGTCACGGGAGAGTCAGTACGGAGGGAGCGTCACGGGAGAGTCAGTGCGGAGGGAGAGTCGCGGGAGAATCAGTGCGGAGGGAGCGTCGCTTGATGCTCCGTGCGGAGGGAGCGTTGAGGGAGAGTCAGTGCGGAGGGAACGTCGCGGGCGGCACCGTGCGTAGGGAGCATTGCGGGAGGCTCCGTGCGGAGGGAGCGTCGTGGGAGAGTCAGTGCGGAGGGAACGTCGCGGGCGGCTCCGTGCGTAGGGAGAATCGCGGGAGGCTGCGTGCGGAGGGAGCGCCGCGCGAGGCTCTGTACGGTGGGAGCGTCGCGGGAGGCTCAGTGCAGAGGGAGCGCCGCGGGAGGCTCAGTGCGGAGGGAGCGCCGCGGGATGCTCCGTGCGGAGGGAGCACCGCGGGAGGCTCAGTGCGGAGGGAGCGTCGCGGGAGGCTCAGTGTGGAGGGAGCGCCGCGGGAGGCTCAGTGCGGAGGGAGCACCGCGGGAGGCTCAGTGCGGAGGGAGCGCCGCGGGAGGCTCAGTGCGGAGGGAGCACCGCGGGAGGCTCAGTGCGGAGGGAGCGCCGCGGGAGAGTCAGCGTGGAGGGAGCGTCGCGGGATGCTCCGTGCGGAGGGAGCACCGCGGGAGGCTCAGTGCGGAGGGAGCGTCGCGGGAGGCTCAGTGCGGAGGGAGCGTCGCGGGAGGCTCAGTGCGGAGGGAGCGCCGCGCGAGGCTCAGTACGGAGGAAACGTCGCGGGAGGCTCAGTGTGGTGGGAGCGTCGCGGGAGGCTCAGTGCGGAGGGAGCGTCGCGGGAGGCTCAGTGCGGAGGGAGCGTCGCGGGAGGCTCAATGCGGAGGGAGCGCCGCGGGAGGCTCAGTGCGGAGGGAGCGTCGCGGGAGGCTCAGTGCGGAGGGAGCACCGCGGGAGGCTCAGTGCGGAGGGAGCGTCGCGGGAGAGTCAGCGTGGAGGGCGTGTCGCGGGATGCTCCGTGTGGAGGGAGTGTCGCGGGATGCTCCGTGCTGAGGGAGCGCCGCGTGAGGCTCATTACGGAGGGAGCGCCGCGTGAGGCTGAGTGCGGAGGAAACGTCGCGGGAGGCGCCGTGGGAGGCTCAGTGCGGAGGGAGCGCTGCGGGAGGCTGAGTGCGGAGGGAGCGCCGCGGGAGGTTCTGTGCAGAGGGAGCGCCGCGGGAGGCTCAGTGCGGAGGGAGCGCCGCGGGATGCTCAGTGCAGAGGGAGCGCCGCGGGAGGTTCTGTGCAGAGGGAGCGCCGCGGGAGGCTCAGTGCGGAGGGAGCGCCGCGGGAGGCTCAGTGCAGAGGGAGCGCCGCGGGAGGTTCTGTGCAGAGGGAGCGCCGCGGGAGGCTCAGTGCGGAAGGAGCGCCGCGGGATGCTCCGTGCGGCATCGCGAGAGGCTCCGTGCGGAGGGAGCATCGCGGGAGAGTCGGTGCAGAGGGAGCGCCGCGGGAGGCTCGGTGCGGAGGGAGCGCCGCGGGAGGCTGGGTGCAGAGGGAGCGGTGCGGAGGGAGCGCCGCGGGAGGCTCGGTGCGGAGGGAGCGCCGCGGGAGGCTGGGTGCGGAGGGAGCGCCGCGGGAGGCTCGGTGCAGAGGGAGCGCCGCGGGAGGCTCGGTGCAGAGGGAGCGCCGCGGGAGGCTCGGTGCGGAGGGAGCGCCGCGGGAGGCTCGGTGCGGAGGGAGCGCCGCGGGAGGCTCGGTGCAGAGGGAGCGCCGCGGGAGGCTCAGTGCAGAGGGAGCGCCGCGGGAGGCTCGGTGCAGAGGGAGCGCCGCGGGAGGCTGGGTGCGGAGGGAGCGCCGCGGGAGGCTCAGTGCGGAGGGAGCGTCGCGGGAGGCTCAGTGCGGAGGGAACGCCGCGGGAGGCTCAGTGCGGAGGGAACGCCGCGGGAGGCTCAGTGCGGAGGGAGCGCCGCGGGAGGCTGGGTGCGGAGGGAGCGCCGCGGGAGGCTCAGTGCGGAGGGAACGCCGCGGGAGGCTCAGTGCGGAGGGAGCGCCGCGGGAGGCTCGGTGCGGAGGGAGCGCCGCGGGAGGCTGGGTGCGGAGGGAGCGCCGCGGGGGGCTCGGTGCAGAGGGAGCGCCGCGGGAGGCTCGGTGCAGAGGGAGCGCCGCGGGAGACTCGGTGCAGAGGGAGCGCCGCGGGAGGCTCGGTGCAGAGGGAGCGCCGCGGGGGGCTCGGTGCAGAGGGAGCGCCGCGGGAGACTCGGTGCGGAGGGAGCGCCGCGGGAGGCTCGGTGCGGAGGGAGCGCCGCGGGAGGCTCGGTGCGGAGGGAGCGCCGCGGGGGGCTCGTTGCGGAGGGAGCGCCGCGGGAGACTCGGTGCGGAGGGAGCGCCGCGGGAGGCTCGGTGCAGAGGGAGCGCCGCGGGAGGCTCGGTGCAGAGGGAGCGCCGCGGGGGGCTCGTTGCGGAGGGAGCACCGCGGGAGGCTCAGTGCGGAGGGAGCGTCGCGGGAGAGTCAGCGTGGAGGGCGTGTCGCGGGATGCTCCGTGTGGAGGGAGTGTCGCGGGATGCTCCGTGCTGAGGGAGCGCCGCGTGAGGCTCATTACGGAGGGAGCGCCGCGTGAGGCTGAGTTCGGAGGAAACGTCGCGGGAGGCGCCGTGGGAGGCTCAGTGCGGAGGTAGCGTCGCGGGCGAGTCGGTGCGGAGGGAGCGCCGCGGGAGGCTGAGCGCCACGTGAGGCTCGGTGCGGAGGGAGCGCTGCGGGAGGTTCTGTGCAGAGGGAGCGCCGCGGGAGGCTTGGTGCGGAGGGAGCGACGCGGGAGGCTCGGTGCAGAGGGAGCGTCGCGGGAGAGTCAGTGCGGAGGGAGCACCGCGGGATGCTCCGTGCAGAGGGAGCGTCACGGGAGAGTCAGTACGGAGGGAGCGTCACGGGAGAGTCAGTGCGGAGGGAGAGTCGCGGGAGAATCAGTGCGGAGGGAGCGTCGCTTGATGCTCCGTGCGGAGGGAGCGTTGAGGGAGAGTCAGTGCGGAGGGAACGTCGCGGGCGGCACCGTGCGTAGGGAGCATTGCGGGAGGCTCCGTGCGGAGGGAGCGTCGTGGGAGAGTCAGTGCGGAGGGAACGTCGCGGGCGGCTCCGTGCGTAGGGAGAATCGCGGGAGGCTGCGTGCGGAGGGAGCGCCGCGCGAGGCTCTGTACGGTGGGAGCGTCGCGGGAGGCTCAGTGCAGAGGGAGCGCCGCGGGAGGCTCAGTGCGGAGGGAGCGCCGCGGGATGCTCCGTGCGGAGGGAGCACCGCGGGAGGCTCAGTGCGGAGGGAGCGTCGCGGGAGGCTCAGTGTGGAGGGAGCGCCGCGGGAGGCTCAGTGCGGAGGGAGCACCGCGGGAGGCTCAGTGCGGAGGGAGCGCCGCGGGAGGCTCAGTGCGGAGGGAGCACCGCGGGAGGCTCAGTGCGGAGGGAGCGTCGCGGGAGGCTCAGTGCGGAGGGAGCGTCGCGGGAGGCTCAGTGCGGAGGGAGCGCCGCGCGAGGCTCAGTACGGAGGAAACGTCGCGGGAGGCTCAGTGTGGTGGGAGCGTCGCGGGAGGCTCAGTGCGGAGGGAGCGTCGCGGGAGGCTCAGTGCGGAGGGAGCGTCGCGGGAGGCTCAATGCGGAGGGAGCGCCGCGGGAGGCTCAGTGCGGAGGGAGCGTCGCGGGAGGCTCAGTGCGGAGGGAGCACCGCGGGAGGCTCAGTGCGGAGGGAGCGTCGCGGGAGAGTCAGCGTGGAGGGCGTGTCGCGGGATGCTCCGTGTGGAGGGAGTGTCGCGGGATGCTCCGTGCTGAGGGAGCGCCGCGTGAGGCTCATTACGGAGGGAGCGCCGCGTGAGGCTGAGTGCGGAGGAAACGTCGCGGGAGGCGCCGTGGGAGGCTCAGTGCGGAGGGAGCGCTGCGGGAGGCTGAGTGCGGAGGGAGCGCCGCGGGAGGTTCTGTGCAGAGGGAGCGCCGCGGGAGGCTCAGTGCGGAGGGAGCGCCGCGGGATGCTCAGTGCAGAGGGAGCGCCGCGGGAGGTTCTGTGCAGAGGGAGCGCCGCGGGAGGCTCAGTGCGGAGGGAGCGCCGCGGGAGGCTCAGTGCAGAGGGAGCGCCGCGGGAGGTTCTGTGCAGAGGGAGCGCCGCGGGAGGCTCAGTGCGGAAGGAGCGCCGCGGGATGCTCCGTGCGGCATCGCGAGAGGCTCCGTGCGGAGGGAGCATCGCGGGAGAGTCGGTGCAGAGGGAGCGCCGCGGGAGGCTCGGTGCGGAGGGAGCGCCGCGGGAGGCTGGGTGCAGAGGGAGCGGTGCGGAGGGAGCGCCGCGGGAGGCTCGGTGCGGAGGGAGCGCCGCGGGAGGCTGGGTGCGGAGGGAGCGCCGCGGGAGGCTCGGTGCAGAGGGAGCGCCGCGGGAGGCTCGGTGCAGAGGGAGCGCCGCGGGAGGCTCGGTGCGGAGGGAGCGCCGCGGGAGGCTCGGTGCGGAGGGAGCGCCGCGGGAGGCTCGGTGCAGAGGGAGCGCCGCGGGAGGCTCAGTGCAGAGGGAGCGCCGCGGGAGGCTCGGTGCAGAGGGAGCGCCGCGGGAGGCTGGGTGCGGAGGGAGCGCCGCGGGAGGCTCAGTGCGGAGGGAGCGTCGCGGGAGGCTCAGTGCGGAGGGAACGCCGCGGGAGGCTCAGTGCGGAGGGAACGCCGCGGGAGGCTCAGTGCGGAGGGAGCGCCGCGGGAGGCTGGGTGCGGAGGGAGCGCCGCGGGAGGCTCAGTGCGGAGGGAACGCCGCGGGAGGCTCAGTGCGGAGGGAGCGCCGCGGGAGGCTCGGTGCGGAGGGAGCGCCGCGGGAGGCTGGGTGCGGAGGGAGCGCCGCGGGGGGCTCGGTGCAGAGGGAGCGCCGCGGGAGGCTCGGTGCAGAGGGAGCGCCGCGGGAGACTCGGTGCAGAGGGAGCGCCGCGGGAGGCTCGGTGCAGAGGGAGCGCCGCGGGGGGCTCGGTGCAGAGGGAGCGCCGCGGGAGACTCGGTGCGGAGGGAGCGCCGCGGGAGGCTCGGTGCGGAGGGAGCGCCGCGGGAGGCTCGGTGCGGAGGGAGCGCCGCGGGGGGCTCGTTGCGGAGGGAGCGCCGCGGGAGACTCGGTGCGGAGGGAGCGCCGCGGGAGGCTCGGTGCAGAGGGAGCGCCGCGGGAGGCTCGGTGCAGAGGGAGCGCCGCGGGGGGCTCGTTGCGGAGGGAGCACCGCGGGAGGCTCAGTGCGGAGGGAGCGTCGCGGGAGAGTCAGCGTGGAGGGCGTGTCGCGGGATGCTCCGTGTGGAGGGAGTGTCGCGGGATGCTCCGTGCTGAGGGAGCGCCGCGTGAGGCTCATTACGGAGGGAGCGCCGCGTGAGGCTGAGTGCGGAGGAAACGTCGCGGGAGGCGCCGTGGGAGGCTCAGTGCGGAGGTAACGTCGCGGGCGAGTCGGTGCGGAGGGAGCGCTGCGGGAGGCTGAGCGCCACGTGAGGCTCGGTGCGGAGGCAGCGCTGCGGGAGGTTCTGTGCAGAGGGAGCGCCGCGGGAGGCTTGGTGCGGAGGGAGCGACGCGGGAGGCTCGGTGCAGAGGGAGCGTCGCGGGAGAGTCAGTGCGGAGGGAGCACCGCGGGATGCTCCGTGCAGAGGGAGCGTCACGGGAGAGTCAGTACGGAGGGAGCGTCACGGGAGAGTCAGTGCGGAGGGAGAGTCGCGGGAGAATCAGTGCGGAGGGAGCATCGCTTGATGCTCCGTGCGGAGGGAGCGTTGAGGGAGAGTCAGTGCGGAGGGAACGTCGCGGGCGGCACCGTGCGTAGGGAGCATTGCGGGAGGCTCCGTGCGGAGGGAGCGTCGTGGGAGAGTCAGTGCGGAGGGAACGTCGCGGGCGGCTCCGTGCGTAGGGAGAATCGCGGGAGGCTGCGTGCGGAGGGAGCTCCGCGCGAGGCTCTGTACGGTGGGAGCGTCGCGGGAGGCTCAGTGCAGAGGGAGCGCCGCGGGAGGCTCAGTGCGGAGGGAGCGCCGCGGGATGCTCCGTGCGGAGGGAGCACCGCGGGAGGCTCAGTGCGGAGGGAGCGTCGCGGGAGGCTCAGTGTGGAGGGAGCGCCGCGGGAGGCTCAGTGCGGAGGGAGCACCGCGGGAGGCTCAGTGCGGAGGGAGCGCCGCGGGAGGCTCAGTGCGGAGGGAGCACCGCGGGAGGCTCAGTGCGGAGGGAGCGCCGCGGGAGAGTCAGCGTGGAGGGAGCGTCGCGGGATGCTCCGTGCGGAGGGAGCACCGCGGGAGGCTCAGTGCGGAGGGAGCGTCGCGGGAGGCTCAGTGCGGAGGGAGCGTCGCGGGAGGCTCTGTGCGGAGGGAGCGCCGCGGGAGGCTCAGTACGGAGGAAACGTCGCGGGAGGCTCAGTGTGGTGGGAGCGTCGCGGGAGGCTCAGTGCGGAGGGAGCGTCGCGGGAGGCTCAGTGCGGAGGGAGCGTCGCGGGAGGCTCAATGCGGAGGGAGCGCCGCGGGAGGCTCAGTGCGGAGGGAGCGTCGCGGGAGGCTCAGTGCGGAGGGAGCACCGCGGGAGGCTCAGTGCGGAGGGAGCGTCGCGGGAGAGTCAGCGTGGAGGGCGTGTCGCGGGATGCTCCGTGTGGAGGGAGTGTCGCGGGATGCTCCGTGCTGAGGGAGCGCCGCGTGAGGCTCATTACGGAGGGAGCGCCGCGTGAGGCTGAGTGCGGAGGAAACGTCGCGGGAGGCGCCGTGGGAGGCTCAGTGCGGAGGGAGCGCTGCGGGAGGCTGAGTGCGGAGGGAGCGCCGCGGGAGGTTCTGTGCAGAGGGAGCGCCGCGGGAGGCTCAGTGCGGAGGGAGCGCCGCGGGATGCTCAGTGCAGAGGGAGCGCCGCGGGAGGTTCTGTGCAGAGGGAGCGCCGCGGGAGGCTCAGTGCGGAGGGAGCGCCGCGGGAGGCTCAGTGCAGAGGGAGCGCCGCGGGAGGTTCTGTGCAGAGGGAGCGCCGCGGGAGGCTCAGTGCGGAGGGAGCGCCGCGGGATGCTCCGTGCGGCATCGCGAGAGGCTCCGTGCGGAGGGAGCATCGCGGGAGAGTCGGTGCAGAGGGAGCGCCGCGGGAGGCTCGGTGCGGAGGGAGCGCCGCGGGAGGCTGGGTGCAGAGGGAGCGGTGCGGAGGGAGCGCCGCGGGAGGCTCGGTGCGGAGGGAGCGCCGCGGGAGGCTGGGTGCGGAGGGAGCGCCGCGGGAGGCTCGGTGCAGAGGGAGCGCCGCGGGAGGCTCGGTGCAGAGGGAGCGCCGCGGGAGGCTCGGTGCGGAGGGAGCGCCGCGGGAGGCTGGGTGCGGAGGGAGCGCCGTGGGAGGCTCGGTGCTGAGGGAGCGCCGCGGGAGGCTCAGTGCAGAGGGAGCGCCGCGGGAGGCTCAGTGCAGAGGGAGCGCCGCGGGAGGCTGGGTGCGGAGGGAGCGCCGCGGGAGGCTCAGTGCGGAGGGAGCGTCGCGGGAGGCTCAGTGCGGAGGGAACGCCGCGGGAGGCTCAGTGCGGAGGGAACGCCGCGGGAGGCTCAGTGCGGAGGGAGCGCCGCGGGAGGCTGGGTGCGGAGGGAGCGCCGCGGGAGGCTCAGTGCGGAGGGAACGCCGCGGGAGGCTCAGTGCGGAGGGAGCGCCGCGGGAGGCTCGGTGCGGAGGGAGCGCCGCGGGAGGCTCGGTGCAGAGGGAACGCCGCGGGAGGCTCAGTGCGGAGGGAGCGCCGCGGGAGGCTCAGTGCGGAGGGAGCGCCGCGGGAGGCTCAGTGCGGAGGGAACGCCGCGGGAGGCTCAGTGCGGAGGGAGCGCCGCGGGACGCTCAGTGCGGAGGGAACGCCGCGGGAGGCTCAGTGCGGAGGGAACGCCGCGGGAGAGTCAGTGCGGAGGGAGCGCCGCGGGAGGCTCAGTGCGGAGGGAACGCCGCGGGAGGCTCGGTGCGGAGGGAGCGCCGCGGGAGGCTCGGTGCTGAGGGAGCGCCGCGGGAGGCTCGGTGCAGAGGGAGCGCCGCGGGAGGCTGGGTGCGGAGGGAGCGCCGCGGGAGGCTGGGTGCGGAGGGAGCGCCGCGGGAGGCTCAGTGCGGAGGGAGCGCCGCGGGAGGCTCAGTGCGGAGGGAACGCCGCGGGAGGCTCAGTGCGGAGGGAACGCCGCGGGAGGCTCAGTGCGGAGGGAGCGCCGCGGGAGGCTCAGTGCGGAGGGAGCGCCGCGGGAGGCTCAGTGCGGAGGGAACGCCGCGGGAGGCTCAGTGCGGAGGGAACGCCGCGGGAGGCTCAGTGCGGAGGGAGCACTGCGCTTTTGGAGGATACGTCTTTCAGATGAAACATTAGACCGAGGCTCCGTCTGCCCCTCTCGGGTGGATAGGCAGTATTTAAGGAAAGGACGAGTTGTGTTGTCCCCAATGTCCTGGGACCAAAATCCATCCCTCAACCAACAGCACGAAAAATCAGATAATCTGGGCCACCATTACCATTCTGCCTGTGCTGTGCTCAAATCAGCTGCTGCATTTCCTGCATTACAACATTGATTGTGGAATAAGTACTTTATGGGCTGTTAATCAATGACTACATTTCAGAAATGATCCCTTGGCTGTGAAGTTCTCCCGAGATATCCAGTGGTGTGAGCGCTACTTACAAGCACTTTATTAATGTCCTATTTTCAACCAGATCTCCTGCAGTGATTTAAATACTTCTTTCTCTCTCTCTCTCGCACCTAGGTTATCCTTGTGTCCTCATTCTTCATGTCTCCAACGGAAAGTCGGAGTGGCACGAACCTCAACAGAGTCCGCATGTTCGGCCCTGACAAACTTGCCAAAGCCACTTTGAGCAAAAAATGGGACCGTGTTAAGGTGGTCTGCACCCAGCCCTACAACAAGGTGAGTGCCGAGGCAACACTGTCAGAGGTCTGGTGCCGAGGGAGCACCGCGCTGTCAGAGGGTGGATGCTGAGGGAGCACTGTCGGAGGGTGGGTGGTGAGGGAGCACCACACCGTTGGAGGGTCAGTACTGAGGGAGTGCTGCACTGTCAGAGGGTCAGTACTGTGGGAGAGCTGCACTGTCAGAGGGTCAGTACTGAGGGAGTGCTGCACTGTCAGAGGGTCAGTACTGAGGGAGTGCTGCACTGTCAGAGGGTCAGTACTGAGGGAGTGCTGCACTGTCAGAGGGTCAGTACTGAGGGAGTGCTGCGCTGTCAGAGGGCAGGTACTGAGGGAGTGCTGCACTGTCAGAGTGTCAGTACTGTGGGAGCGCCCCGCTGTCGGAGGATCGGTGCTGAGGGAGCACTGCACCACCGGAGGATCGGTGCCTATGGAGCGCTGCGCCGTCAGATAGTCGATGTCGGACTGGCCCACCAGGTCAGGGGAACAAATGGCCTTTCGTTCGGGTTCTGAGTCTGCGGGATTCAAAAGCTGGTATGGACTAGTAACTGGGAGCGCCTATCGCGTAACGAGCGTTGACTTGAAACTTACGCTCTTGGAGGCCGTCGGACCGGTCACTGCCAAGGGTTGCTTCGCGTTGCTGAGTGACCCTGTCAAGAAGGACGATTTGAACTTGGGGGCTTTACTTTATAGTCCCCAGCGGCTTCCCGCCTTTCGGGGCGGACCCCGTACCTGGTTCCAAGTGATTGGACTTCGTTCCAATCGCTTGGTTCGATTTCTCCAATACTGGAGCTGTTCCCTGATCGTTGGGCGGTGTTTAAGTGTCCGTTAACCCCTTTTGTGTTGGCTCCTGCTGGCGCCGAGGAGTCTGGCTTGGCCTTGTTTACCTCAAATGTTTTGATTGTTCCCGGGGATCGCTCATTACTATGTAGATGGCTGCTACATTACTATGCAGATGGCTGCTTGTATCGATGCTGTCTGGCTTTTTGTGGAGTCTAATACACAGTGACCTTGCACCTGATAGTTTTTGCTGTTCTCCATTTTAAGTCGGGAAGTGGCCAACTCAGGTGGCTAAACCCCCTCCTTGTGATCCTAACGCGAAGTGTGAAGGATCACATAACTGCGTTGTCTTCATTCCCTGACCCGGCGAGCACTCTTCTATGGCCTCTACACTGATGCAAGAAAATTTTAACTGACAATTCTAAGTGGCGCTATGTCAAAACAGGGAAATGCATTACAAAATAAGAAAAATGGTCTAACTGTCCTTAATAAACTACACTCACTCAAACATTCGATCATACTAACTTCCTAAACAATACACACAAAATCATGGCAGCATTAGTCACATTTTTCCTGGCTTGGCAGTCAAGCTTGAGATTGTACAATCGCTCATGATTTCTTTATTCACAAAAAGAACGCAAATGAATGTTCTTTATTATCAATCGCGGGGGTCAGGGGTCTGGTCATAACTGAAAATAGGGGATCTTATCCTATATACCGGGGTGCGAGCGCAGTAGGCTCTCCTTCGCCATTTCCTCAGACGAATAGTCTGCACGATGCAGCAGAGTATCGCCAATACCAATAGGGATTCTATCAAGTAGGACAGGGAGTACCAGGTTATAAACCTGTCACACCAAGATGGTGAGGTGTCGCTGGTGACTGGGCTCTGGGTACTGTGGGGAAGTGAATCATTAACGGCTGGGGGGGGGGGTTGAGGTCAGGGGGTTCGCGTTCGCGCACAACCAAATGTTCATTTGGTTGCGCGACACGGAGGATGTCCTCATGGTTCTTCTTTCTCTTCTCTTTTCTTCTCTTCGTCTCTTTTCCTGGAGCTTCTGGGGTTCTGTGGGATCAAGCATAGTGTCTGTTACTATCTTGGTTTAATATCTCGTCTGTTAGTATGTCTGTCCTTTTGTTCCAATTCTCCCTTAACGGTTTGTCACCATGTGTGACTCCTTCATTTTTTTTTATACCAAATATGCAGGACAAGGCACACTTACAAATACTGAACCAGTGCGAGCCGTCTCGCAGACTGTGCGATTTACCATCCAAATGTTTGAGGATGAGGATGTAAATAGCATAGGGTGGCAACCTAAGGGTTACCTGAAAACAAAACACAACTTTTTGAACGAAAAGTGCCGAAATGAGGTGCTTATGGGCCGCGACGGGTAAGAGTTGGATGGAATCCCCGGGTAGGATGGCGACCAATGCCGTGTGTGCCCTACCCGAGCGTAGCTGACCAGAGGGGGGTTCCCAGGCAGGGCGGGTCCCAATGCCGTTTCTCCACTGCCTGAGCAACCGACAAGAACGGGCAAGAAATGTAGTCATCGTGGGGGGTTGCCGTATTGGTTCTTCCTTCGAACCAGAAGGGCAGTTATGAATGTGGGGTCTGTGTTTCTGTCGACAAGACGAGTTCCTCTGAAGTGGCGTCTGGGACATTAACAAGTCTCTGTGGACAAACTCGTTCCTCTGAACTAGCGTCTGGCCAAACTAGTTTCTCTGACTGCCAGTGGGCATCAGAAGGGTGGTGGCGTGGGGCTGTGGAAAAAATTTTCCCGATCTTGCAAACAACATTAAACAATACCACTACAAACAACATTAAACATGCTGCAGGCTCCATCAGAAAGGACACCGTTTTCTCCCAAGCGGTTCCTTTTTAAAACATCATCTGGACACCTCAGTTCTGGGTTGTGAACAGGGTCGCAAAGGGGTTCTCGTTTTGGGAGTCAGACTCAAAGTCGTCATCTTCTCCCAGATGCCAAACTCTCGAGTGTATCAGGGCGGATAGGGCTGCAAGGTGTGATTTGGGATCTCTCTCGTCATTCCGGACGAGTCTGTATGAGTTATCTCGGTGCCAAAAGGTGGTGTCTAGTTCTGTGGGGACGGAATCGGGGTCGTCATTGTAGGTCGGTGGTCGGTGGTGGGGTTTGTTTAGGAAAGTGATCATGAAGGGATCACTCGAATCATGGTCAGATTCGCTGGGTGTGGGTCCTGTTGCATGGGGATAGTAGGGAGGTGTGTTGTGGCTATTGTCCGAGTCGCTGCTGCTGCTGCAGTCTGTGGGCGTCCGGGGCGGAGGCTAGAGTTTGGGGGTGGAGTCGGAGTTGAGTCCGTGGCTGGGCTGGACGTGTTGGGGGAGGATAGGGTTACGTTGGCTGTGGGCGGGGCGTGGTCTGCTGCGTCGAGCATGACGTGGTGTGCGTGGTTCGACTGTGGTCCATATGCCTTAAGCTGGTTAATATGGAACCACGCAGTCTTTCCGTTGGGGAACTTTATTTTGTACACGGAGGGGCTTTGTCCGCAATGGAGTACGGACCCGAGTACTTTGGTGACAGGAATGTGCTGGGGTTGTATATGGAGAGCATGACTTGCTGTCCTACACTGAACTCAGTCGCATGCACTGTCTTATCGAAACAGGCCTTGCTCTGTTTCTTCAGTGTGCCCAATTTCACTGCGGCTGCTAGCTGAGCAGTTTTAACATTCTCTACCAGTTGTTCTACTGCTTTCTTGTGTGAGGGCCGTCACTTCGGAGCTGGTCAAATCTAATCCCAATAAAAATTCTGTGCCTTTCATGGGGCGTCCGGTTATGAGGGTGTGTGGGGTGTAACCTGGAGAAGTTAAAACTATTTCGCAAAAACATCAGCGCAAAAGGGAGGACTGAGTCCCAAGTGGTGTTGTTTTGCTGGACCATTTTTCTGAGGGTGGATTTTAGGGTCCGATTCATGCGCTCCACGATACCACTCGACCCGGGGTGGTATGCAATGTGGAATTTTTGGGTAATGCCAAATATCGTGAGGACGTTCTTCATGACACGTCCCGTAAAATGGGAACCTTGGTCGGATTCAATGCGGGGGAGTCCCCATCTCGTAAAGATGTGGTGGATTAGGATCTTGGCTGTGGTCTTTGCCGTGTTCGTTCTGGATGGGAATGCTTCCACCCATTTGGTAAACGTGTCTTATCACCACGAGTACATATTTATAACCATTCCTGCAAGGGGGCAATGGTCCTATAAAATCAATCTGGAGGTTAGTCCAGGGGCCACTAACGGGGCGGGTGTGACTAAGTTGGGCTTTCTTGGAGTATCTGTCCGGATTGTTCTGGGCACAGATAAGGCAATTCTCAACGTAGTGCGTTACGTCTTCCTTTAAACTGGGCCACCAACAGAGCTGCCTGAGGTGGGCTGTAGTGGGATCAATTCCCTGATGTCCATGACTGTCATGGAACAAACAAATAAGCTGATTCCTGTCGTTTCAGGAACCACATAAAGGTGTCTTTTAACACCACACCGTCATGTGGTTCAGTGCATTTTTAAACCGATCGTAAGGTGCCGTAAATTTTCCTTTCAAAATCTCCCTGAGATTGCTGTCCTGCTTCTGGGCCTGTACTAAATCCTCGATATTAGTCTGCGAGACCTGAACTGCATTCACTGGTGCGCTCTCGGGGGATGTCCAAAAATATCCGTGCCTGGAACCTACCTTTGCCAATGCGTCGGCTTTTACATTTCCAGGGGGGAGGAACGATGGTGACTACGAACTTTAACTATTCCAAAAGTCCTGCCCTGTGCTTTTCTAAAATGTGATGGAGCAATGGGGCTGAGGGGAGGGGTTTTCCGTCTGCGGAAACAAATCCTCTTGCTTTCCGCAGGGGTAGGAATTCTGTAAGGCTATTGCAGACATAGAAGCTGTCCGAGTATATGTCTGCTGGGCTGGGGAAGGAATCTGGGTGTTCTGCAATGTACACCACAGCTGCTAGTTCTGCCGCCTGTGCGCCTATGTGTCCTGGAAGTTTTATTGCTATTTCTTCTAGGGCGCGTCCCTGCGCGTCCTTGACATAAATGCCGCATCCTGTTATGCGCTTCCCTTCTAATATTGTGGAAGATCCATCCACATATACTCTTATGGGGTCGCACGTGTCTGCGTGCTTGGGGCTCTGGGTTGGACTACCTATCTTTTTGGCGGATGTTTTTGCAATAAAGTGGCCTGTGTTGTGGTGCAGTGAGATGATTTCACATTCGTGGGGGGTGCCTGGGTACTGTAGGTTATCTGCTAAGAAAGTGTGGGTCTTGGTCCTTTTAACAGTGATGTCCCGTCCCTGCAAAAGAAGGGTCCATCTTGGCTGCTCTAATCTGACTAACTGTACCGTCCTTGAGTCGTCCGTCCAGTAAAGGTTGGGTGGGGGTGTGTTCAGTGAGAATTGTGATGGGGTTTAGTCCGGTTATGTAAGAAAAATACTGTACTGCCCAAAAAACTGCGAGCAGGTGCCTTTCACAGGCTGAAAATCCCTGCTCCACAGCATCTAAGACTCTGGAGGCGTAATCCACGAGCCTTAACTGTTCGTGCTGTTCCTGGAGGAGCACAGCCGAAAGGGTGCGGTCTGTGCTTGCTACCTCTATCGCATAGGGGGAAAGCGGGTCTGGAACTTGTAGTGCGGGAGCTCCTATGAGTGCTCTTTTCAAAGAGTCCACAGCATCCATATGCTGCGGAAGCCATTCCCAGGGGGCTCCTTTCTTTAGGAGGTCCGAGAGGGGTGCTGCCTTGCTGGCAAAACCGTCAATGTGGTTTCAGCAGTAGCCAACCAGTCCTAAAAACGACCAGAGGGCTGAAACATTCTGGGGAAGGGGCAATTGGCCAAATCGGGGCATTATTAGTAGAGGCTACTGATCTGAGTACACACTGCTCTAATAAGCTGTCAATAACTTTTGCGATTTCTCCCTCTGCCTCTTGGGGAAATTCGTATTGCTTTTGGGGTCTAGGGTCAGGTCCTGTGATTTGTACTGAACCAGTCATCCGGCCATAGTCGTGTTTGTGGGTCGCGAATGCTGTCCTGTTCTTTTGCAGAACTGCCCTAACCTGCTTGTCCGTGCTAATCGTAGTCGGGTCAAACCAAAATTCGTCTACTGCACTAATCTTGTTTGCATATTCACCTATGGTGAGCATTGCGGGGGCTCTTGCGGATTTTGCCATTCTCCAGACACATTGGTTGACTGGATCAAAGGACAGATTGTGGGAATTCATAAAACCTATGCCTAAAATGTGCTCTGCTGTGTGGGGCAGGTCGACGAAGACTACGGGGTGCTTGGTGGTGATGGTGCCGATTTGAATGGGTGCAGGGGCTGTGATGTGTCCCTGCTGTGAGTGGCCTGTAAAGCCGCTGAGGGTGATGGTGGCTGTAGTGGGCCACGTGTCCTTTTGAAACATGGTAAAGGAATTTATTGTGGTGCGGGACCCTCCTGTGTCCCAGAGAAACTCGATGGGCTGTCCCCGTATTTTTGCTGCAACTGCTGGTCGGCCGGACCTATCCCAAAGGGTGTCGCAGACCCAACTGGGGGAGCCCGAACACCGTCAGTCCATTCCGTTCAGGTCCGTCTGATCTGAACGGGTGCTAACGCTATGTATTGGCTGTGTCTTGTTCTTATTTAGAGTGCCTGTCTGCTGGGCCCTCTGTTGCTTTTGTGGGGCATTGCACTCTTGTGCAAAGTGTCCTAAGTGCCCACAGTTGTAACACTCCTGTGGTTTCTGTAGGGGGCTGTTCCTGCCTTCATTTACCCATGCAGGGTTCTGGTGTGCCTTAACTGTGTGTATGTCTGCTTCTGCCTGCTGTTCTTCGGGATTTTTATTCGTGGGTTTGTTTTGAACAGATTACTCCCAGGTGCGGGACAATCTTTTTACAACCCATTTCTCATTATGAGCCTCCTCTGAGGGATCATAATTGGCACAAGCTTTTTGTCCTGTTTCTGTGGCATGGTTGATAAGGGTGCGGGTCCATTTGGGGACAAATGGGCACGGTCTAAGTCTCCGAAAACTGCTGCGAAATGGATCCACAGGCGTCCAGCAAACGCTGTGGGGTGCTCGGTTTTCTTTTGCCTGCGCTTATTGAGGCCATCTACGGGGTCACCCCTGTTATACCCGATCGTGTCTAGGATCGTGGTATGCATTTCTGCAAGGGTGCCTCCTCCTACATTCTGTGGGTGGAGAAGGACTGCTACGACCGAAGGGTCTAAACTCAAAACTGTGAGCTTTACTTGCTCTCGCCGTACATGGTAGCCTGCTGTTTTACTCTGGCAAAGAAGTGGTGGGGGTCTGAGGTGGGGAGCAACGGTTTGATTTTATCGCACGCGTCCTGTAATTGGGTCACTGTTAAGGGGGTGGTATACAGAAATTCCGTGTCGTCCAATGTGGCTGTGTGGTGGGTAGTGACTGGGTTCATTGGAGCCTGAACTATCTGCTCTGTGGAGGGTTGGGGTGCTTTTCTCTTCTGGGGCTTTCCCTGCGCACATGTTCCCTGAACACATCTCTGCGCTGTCTCACTCAATTCTTCCCAATCAGGGCCGTCTTCCTCATCTAACTGTGATCCAAAGGTTTCCTGGAATCCTTTTTGAACTGAAAGCAGAGATTGCAGTTCTGCAATCTGCTTCCGGCACTTTGCGTGGTCTAATGAGCTTTGTCTTTGCTCCGTGGTGGCAGCATGGAGTGCTCTTAACGCTGCCTTCAGGTCACTACACTGCCTCTGCAATGCCTCTACCTGCATCTCGGTTTCCTCTCGTACCAGGACTGCACATTGCGTGTCCTGATAGGCCTTTTCGTACTGGGATTGGAAGCTGCTTAGGTGCACCAGACAAGACTGGTGTGCCCACTTGGCATCATCCACCTCTCCGTCCTTTGCTGCTAACTTCCTCCTTAACTCTACGTTCTCTTTCTCTACCTCACTGACATCGACCTTGCTCATTCGATATATACCTTCTATCTCTTCGCAATTGTGCCAAACAGGACACGATTGCCATCGGCTTGCGAGCTCTTCCTAAGTTCTTCTTGTGAATCTCGCTCAGGTTCTCCCACCAAGTATGTCCTATACTCCCGGGACCTGTTTCCTCACTTTCACAGAATTCGCTCCAAAGGGGCCATCATTTCCCTTTGAGGTACTTTCTGATTTCCTCTTCCCAAACAGGACACTGTTCTACTCTACTGCTGGTCGCTGCAACCACAAATTCTTCGGGGTTCATGAGGCGTTGCATCGCCTGCATTGCCATCTTTCCTATCTGAATGCTTCTCTTGAAATTTGGAACAAGGGGGACTAAGGCGGTGCTGTAATTATGGGTACGGCTTTCGCTATTTTCCGGAATACAAACTCCCGACAGTTTTGTCGCAACAAAAATCTATCAGTATTACCTTATGGCCCTGTTAGTTACGCATGCATTTAACACACTTCCGAATTATGAGGATTGATCAGAACTGCTTGAACACTTGTGGTTTTTCTGTTCCCAATTGGATTTCTAAATCAAATTTTGGGTTCTCCCGGAGTGGTTAAGCAACTTCTAGATCGGGTCCCGTCAGGATGTCGCCAGTAATATATTGCTAACTTTTGGTTGGTTCAATTGGCTCTGTTTTATAACCTTTGCTCTAGAGTCGCCAGGTATCTTTATGATACCGCCACGAGGTTCAAGTTCAAGTAATAATCAATAACTCAATACACCAATTAGTAAGATTCAAATCAAAGCACATTTATTATACACAGTAAATCGCTACTCATGCATAAACTCTACTTTCTAAGCTATTTCTATCACTAACAGGCCAATCCTTAGCTTCGGACTGGCCCACCAGGTCAGGGGAACAAATGGCCTTTCGTTCGGGTTCTGAGTCTGCGGGATTCAAAAGCTGGTATGGACTAGTAACTGGGAGCGCCTATCTCATAGCGAGCATTGACTTGAAACTTACGTTCTTGGAGGCCGCTGGACAGGTCACTGTCAAGGGTTGCTTCGCGTTGCTGAGTGACCCTGTCAAGAAGGACGATTTGAACTTGGGGGCTTTACTTTATAGTCCCCAGCGGCTTCCCGCCTTTCGGGGCGGACCCCGTACCTGGTTTCAAGTGATTGGACTTCGTTCCAATCGCTTGGTTCGATTTCTCCAATACTGGAGCTGTTCCCTGATCGTTGGGCGGTCTTTAAGTGTCCGTTAACCTCTTTTGTGTTGACTCCTGCTGGCGCCGAGGAGTCTGGCTTGGCCTTGTTTACGTCAAATGTTTTGATGGTTCCCGGGGATCACTCATTACTATGTAGATGGCTGCTACATTACTATGCAGATGGCTGCTTGTATTGATGCTGTCTGGGTTTTTACAGAGTCTAATACACAGTAAACTTGCACCTGCTATCCGACGGAGTGTGGTCGTATCGGCCCATATCACTTCTGAATGTGGGCGTAAAAGTGTTGGCGAAGGTACTGGCGGGTAGGCTGGAGAAGTGCCTCCCGAAGGTGATAGGGGAGGATCAGACGGGGTTCGTGAAAGGGAGGCAGCTGTTTTCGAACATTAGGAGGGTTTTGAACGTTGTTATGGCACCGGCGGAAAGAAAGGAAACAGAGGTAGTTGTGGCATTGGACGCCGAGAAGGCGTTTGATCGGGTAGAATGGGGGTACCTGATGGCAGTGCTGGAGCGGTTTGGGATTGGACCAAGGTTTGTGAACTGGGTAAAGCTATTATATAAGGAACCGAAGGCGAGTGTCCGCACAAATAATATCAGTTCGAGATATTTCTCTCTCTCCTCCGTGGGACGAGACAGGGATGTCCTCTGTCCCCCCTGCTGTCTGCACTTGCGATTGAGCCGCTGGCCATCGCATTGAGAATTTCGGGAGCATGGAAAGGAATAGTGCGGGGGGGGGGGGGGGGGGGGGGATAGAGCATAGGGTGTCCTTATATGCCGACGACCTGCTGCTGTATGTGTCGGAGCAGAGTGCGTCGATAGGAGGAATATTGGAGCTACTGCGGGTATTTGGGTCTTTCTCGGGGTACAAGTTGAACCTGGACAAGAGTGAGTACTTTGTGGTGTCTCATTCCGTAGAGCAGGGTCTCATTTTAGGTATCTGGGGGTACAGGTTGCCCGGGAGTGGGGGAGGCTTCGCAGGTACAACATCACTAGTTTGGTGGGGAGAGTGAAAGCCGATCTGGCAAGGTGGGATGGTCTCCCTCTGTCACTGGCAGGTCGGGTACAGGCGGTTAAAATGAATGTGTTGCCGCGATTCCTGTTTATTTTACAATGCCTACCGATTTTCCTGCCAAAGTCTTTTTTCAGGGAGATTGAGGGAAGGATTACCTCATTCATATGGGGAGGGAAGGTGGCCAGAGAGAGAAAGGTGCTGCTACAGAGGGGAAGGCAGGCAGGGGGTTTGGGTCTCCCGAACCTGATGTACTACTACTGGGCGGCGAATGTGGAGAAAGTGTGGAGCTGGGTCAGAGGGGTGAATTCTCAGTGGGTCAGAATGGAGGAGAGTTTGTGCAGGGGGTCGGGGCTGAAAGCACTTGCAACAGCGCCGCTCCCGATAGCTCCGGGGAAATATTCAGGGAGTCCGGTAATAATAGCTTCATTGAAAATCTGGAGGCAGTTTTGCCAACACTTCGGGTTGGGTTTAGGGTCAAGGGAAATGCCGATTCGGGGGAACCACAGATTTGAGCCAGGGAGGTGGGATGGAAGTTTTCGGAAATGGGAAGAGAAGGGGATTAAGACGCTAAAAGATTTGTTTCTTCGGGGTCGGTTTGCAGGATTGAGGGAGCTGGAAGCGAAGTATGGGCTGGAGCAGGGAGAAGGGTTTAGGTACATGCAGGTTCGGGATTTTGCCAGGAAGGAGATACAGAGCTTCCCAGAGGAACCGGCCTCCACATTGCTGGAGGAGGTGTTGACGACAAGGGGACTGGAGAAGGGGGCAATGTCAGCGGTGTACGGAGCTATTTTGGAAGGGGATAAGGAACCACTGGAAGGGATCAAAGCAAAGTGGGAGGAAGAGCTGGGAGAGGTTATAGAGGAGGGGGTCTGGTGTGAGGTGCTCTGGAGAGTGAATGCCTCCACCTCATGTGCGAGGTTGGGGCTGATACAGCTGAAGGTGGTATATAGAGCGCACCTCACGAGGGCGAGGATGAGCCGATTTTTTGAAGGAGTAGAGGATGTGTGTGAGCGTTGCGGGTGGGGGGGTCCCGCGAATCACGTTCATATGTTTTGGTCCTGTCCAAAGCTAGGGGAGTACTTGAAGGAGGTGTTTAGGGTAATTTCCAAGGCGGTGCATGTGAAACTGGACCCGGGTCCCCAGGAGGCCATATTCGGGGTGTCGGACCAGCCAGGGTTGGAAACGGAAGCGGAGGCAGATATCATAGCCTTCGCCTCGTTGATCGCCCGAAGGCAGATCCTGCTGGGATGGAGAGCAGCCTCTCCACCCAGTGCCCTGGCGTGGCGGGGGGACCTGTTGGAATACTTGACCCTTGAGAAGGTGAAGTTCGAACTGAGTGGAAGCTCGGAGGGGTTCTACAAGTCATGGGCACTATTTATCATGCACTTTCAAGAACTGGATAACATCGAACATTAGTTGGGGGGCTGGGTGGGGTGGGGGGGGAGGGTGACTGTGTAGCTTAAGGGTGACTATGGGTAATCCCTGATTCCTTTGTGTCATTTGTTTATGTAAACATGGGGGTTGAGGTTTGGGGGTTGGTGGGTAGATGGGATCGTTGTTATTATGGGGATTGACATATCTTGTTGATTATTGTTTATTGTTGATGGGTGTAAATGTGGGAGAAAATGTGAAAAAGGAGGAGAATTTTTTTTAAACTTGCACCTGCTAGTTTTTGCCTGTGTTGGCTGAATTTCCCATCAGCCTTTGCTGTTCTCCATTTTAAGTCGGGAAGTGGCCAACTCAGGTGGCTACACAACAAAATGTATGAAGCATCACAAAGGCTGTGAGTATGTGGGTGTCGTTCCTGTTGACTAATATTTTTCCTTACCCCACCCCAATGTAGAGTTTGGCGTACGGCCTCTCATTCATCAGGTTTTACTCCACTCCTGAAGACATCGAAACGTCTCCTGGGTCCTCCTCACCGGTGAGTGTGAATATAAAACCAAAGAAAGAACAGCTTGTGTTTACATAACCCCTTTAACTGAATAAGATTCGCTAGTCACCTCGCAGGACTGTTATAGAACTGAGTTTGACACCAAATTGCTTGAGAATTGGAGACAGGTGAACTCTGGCTAGATCAAAGAGGTAGCATTCAGAGGGAGCATCTTAAAGGAGGAGAGAGAGAGAGAGGTGGCGATCATAAAACTAAAAGAAGCAGGAACAGGAGTCGGCCATTCAGCCCCTCGAGTCTGCTCCCCCATTTAATAAGATCACGGCTCCAACGCTCACTTAGTCCACTTTCCTGCCTTACCTCTGTAACCCCTAATTCCCTTGATTAAAAAAACTTATCGAACTCAGCTTTGAAAATGTTCAAGGACTTGGTCTCCACAGATTCCTGGGTTGAAGAATTCCAAAGATTCACCACACTTTGAGAGAAAAAATTCTTCCTCAGATCCGTCGTCAATGAGCATCCCCTTTATTCTGCGACTATGCCCTCTGGTCCCACATTCTCCCAGGAATGGAAGCAACCTCAACATTTACCCAGTCTAATCCCCCAAGAATCTTATGTGTTTCAGTTATGCCACGTCTGTTCTTCTGAACTCCAAGGAGTACAGACCCAACATGTTTAATCTTACCTCATATGTCAGTCGTCGTCGTCCCCGCCCCCCCCCCCCCCCCCCCCCATACACGAGATCATCCTAGTAAACGGCCCCCGATGGTAGTGCATCTTTTCATAAATAAGGGGACCGAAGCTGTACACAGTATGCTAAATGTGGCCTCACTAGTCCCTTGCACAGTTACAGCAACACCTCTTTACTTTTATACTCCAGCCCCCTTGAAATAAAAGGCAGCATTCCATTTGCCTTCCCTATTACTTTCTGCAGCTGTATGCTAATGTTCTGGGTTTCATGAACAAGGACCCCCCCACCCCCAAGTCCCATTGTGCTACAGCTTTCTCCAGTCTTTCTTCATTTCAATAATAATCCACTTTCTCATTCTTCCAACGTGAACAATCTCGCATTGAATTCCATTTGCCAATTTCCTGATCACTCACTTAACCTGTCAATATTTCTGTGTAAACTATTTATATATTCCTCACAACCTGCCTTGAGGAGCGAATTACTGAGCTTGTGGCCACCTGGGCAGCTGAAGGCTCAGTCACCAATGGTGGAGCGATGGGAATCGGGAGATGCTCAAGAGGCCGGAATTGGATGAGTGCAGAGATCTCGGACGGTTGAAAGGATCTGGAGGAGGTTACAGGGATGGCGAGGATTGACGGGGCCGGAGGAGTTTACAGAGATGGGGATGATTCTATGGACTGGAGGAGGTTACAGAGATCGTGAGGGTTGTAGGGACTGGAGGAGGTTACAGAGATAGAGAGGGTTGTAGGGACAGGATTAGGTTACAGAGATGGGGAGGTTGTAGGGACTTGAGGAGGTCACGGAGGTAGGGAGGGTTGTAGGGGCTGGAGGAGGTTCCAGAGATATGGAGGGCTGTAGGGCCTGGAGGAGTTTACAGAGATAGGGAGGGTTGACGAGACTGGTGGAGGTTACAGAAAGGATTTTGGGGGAGGGAGAACTTCTCTCCTTTAAGATGCCCCTTAAATTTTCCTTTTTGACTGCGTGATTGGTCACTCTTCCTAATCTGTCCTGTGCTCCAAATAATGTTTGATCGTCACTCGGGGCATTTTTCACATTGTAGGTGCTATATAAAGGAAGTTATTGCATTAATCCTTTGCCTGTATTTGATTGAATACAACTTTGGTGTACAGTTGTGTTTGTGTTTATATGTGTGTGTGTTTATGTGCTTGCGTGTCTGTGTTCTAACTTGCCCTTCTTGCCAGCAGAAGATCACCAAACTGGGTCAGTTTGTTGTGAAGGAGGAGGAAGGGAGCGGGAACAGTCTGAAGCCAGGCAGCTTGTTTTTCAGTCGGGCGAGCAGACCCCAACTCAGCCCACCCACAGGTCAGTATTCCACGAGCAAAATGTGGTGTTGGTGGGTCAGAGAACGCTTCGTCCCCTCGCAAGCAATGAGACACCGATTATGGCAAGTTTGGGCAGAGGCTTACAGAAAACTCACTGTGTAGAAATATATCTGTGTTTTTAATTAAATACTCAGCACACTTCAGCCAACAAGTCCCCAGAGTCTATTTAATCGTCAGTCAGTCTATTAAACAGTGCCCTGCAGCAAACAGTCCACAGACCCCGTTTTAAACTGTGCACGACAGCAATCAGTCTGATGTTTGTATCGAGTTGACGAAAGCAAGCAGAGTTTAATTCAAGAATCTCTGCAAACTCAAGGAAACAGAACTCATGAATGAAACCACAGCAAAGTCTACCGATTAGAGCAGAGTGATTTCTCTTGCAAAAATACAGCAAGTGGGGGATAGTAATGTGGTACAAATTCTGTGCGTAGAATCAATCCCAGTTACTCGAGCGAGCTTGGCGTGGGGAGAATTTCACAATTTTTCGCTCTGGTCAGAACACATGTCCCAGTGCCATCGACCATTAATTTTTATTTCCTGCTTTCTCCTCCAGCCGTCGCTGCTCCATCGCAGAGCGACAAGCCTACGGCAAGCTATGCGGCAGCAGCACTGCAGGCGAGTGGTGTCGCGTCTCCGAGTTCTTCGTTTGTGCCCAAGGAGAAATCTGCAGCAAAGCCCGGTCTGGGCGCGTCCTCTCCAAAGGTTTTTGAAAATAAATTTAGAGTACCCAATTCATTTTTCCCAATTAAGGAGCAATTTAGCATGGCCAATCCACCTACCCTGCACATCTTTGGGTTGTGGGATTGAAACCCACGCAGACATGGGGCAAATGCGCAAACTCCACACACAATAACTCCAAAGGTGTGTCATTTCCCATCTTGGACCTCGAGAGGTGCAGTGTGGGCCCTCAGTCAGGGATGACTTTGAGGGAGTCCGAGTGTGGACATGGTCCAAATGAATGAAATGTTCAGCACTTGGTTCCAAGTGATGGTAGAACCGCCACTGTTCTTTCCATCATGTTGCTAACCCGGAATCCTCCCCTCTCTTATTCTCTCTTCCATCGGTGGGTGTTTGAAGGCCTTGGCAAGTTGAATCACCAGCTGTTTGGCTTGGTTATGAACGCACCTTCCTTGGCCATGAAGTCCTGGGGTGGGACTCTAACCCAGAGCTTTTGGCTCAGGCAGGGATGTGATCCCACTGCGCCACAACACCTCCTGGGGATAGTTACTAACAAATCCACCGTGAATTCAGGAGAACCGTTTTTATCCAGAGAGCGGGAGAAGGTGGGACTGGCTCCCGGGGAATGGGGAGTATTTGGGACTGGCTCCCACGGGGAGTGGGGAGAATGTGGGGACTGGCTCCCACGGGGAGTGGGGAGAAGGTGGGACTGGCTCCCACGGGGAATGGGGAGTATTTGGGACTGGCTCCCACGGGGTGTGGGGAGAAGGTGGGACTGGCTACCACGGGAAATGGGGAGTATGTGGGACTGGCTCCCACGGGGAATGAGGAGTATGTGGGACTCGCTCCCATAGGGAATGGGGAGTATTTGGGACTGGCTCCCACGGGGAGTGGGGAGAATGTGGGACTGGCTCCCATGGGGAGTGGGGAGAATGTGGGACTGGCTCCCGTGGGGAGTGTGTGGGACTCACTCCAATGGAGAGTGGGGAGAATATGGGATTGGCTCCCATGGGGAGTGGGGAGAATGTGGGACTGGCTCTGATGAGGAATGGGGGGAATGTGGAACTGGCTCCCACAGCGAGTGGGGAGTGTGTGGGACTCACTCCCACGGAGAGTGGGGAGTATGTGGGACTGGCTCCCACGGGGAGTGGGGAGAATGTGGGGACTGGCTCCCACGGGGAATGGGGAGTATTTGGGACTGGCTCCCACGGGGAGTGGGGAGAATGTGGGACTGGCCCCCGTGGGGAGAAGGTGGGACTCGCCCCCATGGGGAGTGGGGAGAAGGTGGGACTCGCTCCCATGGGGAGTGGGGAGAATGTGGGACTCGCTCCTGCCGAGAATGGTCAAAGTAAATAGTTTTGATGTATTCAAGGCGGAAGCTGGGATAAACCCATCAGGAAGAGAGGAGTAGGTGGATAATGTGTTGCGGTATAATGGATTTGGGTGGTAGGGTGGCTGTTACTGGTGCGTTAATTGTATTATGAGGTTAAGGCTGTTCAACGCCAATGGTAATAAGGAAACCAAGTCTTGACTGCTTACAAATCGGGCTTTATTCTCAGTGACACACAACTTCATTGTCTGCTGTTTTCCCCTTGGTGTACAAGGGGATCCAATTAACAAATAGATAAGTTAGCGATTTAAGAGTATCATGTCCCTTCAAGGGACTAAATGAAAACTATATTTGAAGTAAATTTCTTCAAACTAAATGTGATCTTGGTGGCATAGTGGGTTAGCACTGCTGCCTCACAGCATCAGCGACCCGGGTTCGATTCCGACCTTGGATGAATGTCGGTGTGGAGTTTGCACCTTCTCACAGTGCCTATGTGGGTTTCCTCCAGATGCTCAGGATTCCTGCCACTGTCAAAAGTGTGCAGGTTAGGTGGATTGGCCGTGCTAAATTGCCCATTCGTGTCCAAAGGATGTGCTGGTTCAGTGGATTGGCCATGATCAATGCGTGGAGTTACGGAGGAGTTTGCCTAGGTGGGGTGCTCTTTCAGTGGGTTGGTGTAGACGCGATGGGCCGATTGGCCTCCTTCTGCACTGTTGGGAATCTGTGGCAGTCAACAATGCATTCCTGCCCCTATGTTTCCCCTTTACACTCTTAGGCTGTACAAATTAAACAAATAACATGTCAAATGTTTCCCCTTTATATACTCCCAGTGATTCACTTGCCAATTAACCTACAATTAACTTGAAGACTCCTTGAATGTTAACTATTTTATATCTAAACAAAGGATACATGGGTGAAGGTACTGATGGAATAAGTCTCTCGACCATGTGTGAAGAAAGACTGCCGAGAGACTGGGTGGAGGCATGCCTGCTTTACGCTGCGGCCTATAAATAAACCAACTATCAGGAAAATGAAAGCAAAATACTGGACACTGGAAATCTGGAATAAAAACAGAAAATGCTGGACAAACTCGAGGGTTTTTCAGTCATACGGACTCGAAACGTTAACTCCATTTTTCTCTCCATAGAAGCTGCCAGACCTGCAGAGTTTATCCAGCATTTTCTGCTTTGAATTAATCAAGAAAAAGATTTGTGTCTAGTTCCATATTTTGCCATCGGGTTTTGCGATCCCATTGACCAGATGCTCGTGCTCAGCACCAGTGCCGGCACAGAGCTGAGTGGCCTGTTTTTGTACATTGCTTGTATTTAAGTGTAATATATACTGTGACCGGCTCTCCCTACACTGGGAGGCTCGCATTGCAGCCCGGGAAACATCACGGTTAACGGTTGTGCGATTTGCCTTGCAGCCGCTGACTCTGGGAAAAAGGAAGTTCGACTTTGCTAAGGAGAGGATGGGAGGACTTCCTGTCAAAAAGGAGAGCCCCGGAGAGGGATCTGAATCTTCGAGCAAGAAGACGAGCCCTCTGCCGTCTGCAGCCAAAAAATTCAAAGGTAGACGTGCCTCTCGCGTGTGAGAAAATAATACTCGGGACGTTGGACGGAGTTGTACCAGCGACGCAGAAGTTTTTTTGTTTTTTTACTTCAGAGTACCCAATTAATTTTTCCCAATTAAGGAGCAATTTAGCGTGGCCAATCCACCTACCCTGCACATCTTTGGGTTGTGGGGTTGAAACCCACGCAAACACGTATGCGTAAACTCCACACGGACAGAGACTCCGAGCCGGAATGGAAGCTGGGACCTCAGCTCCGTGAGGCAGCAATGCTAACCACTGTGCCACCATACTGCCCTTTGACGCAGAAGTTTAAGGCAAATCCCATCACCCTACAGCTTTGCAAAGCCCTGGTTAGGTCAAAACTAGAGCATTGTATCAGGAAGGTAGCGAGTGTCCTCGAGAGGGTGCATGTGAGATTTTACCAGATCGTGTCCGGGGATGAGGGATTTTATCTCCATGGTTTGGGTTAGAGAAGCTGAGATTGTTCTCCATTGGGGTATAGGCAATTGAGGGGAGATCTGGTTGAGGTGGACAAGATCTAGATGAGGTAAACACTGAAAAGCTGTTTCCATTGTGGGGGGAGTGGTTTAGGATGTGAGCCCCCCACACACACTGTGGGTGGAAGCAAACACAAGATTTCAAAACTTGTGACAATAAAGATTATTATTATTATTGTGGATGCTCCATCATTGAACACATGTCAGACTGGGATTATTAACATCCCGAACCAGACACCCAACAGTTGCTCCGATACTGGACAAGAATCCCAATCACTTTTTATTTTAATTTGTAAAACTGTGAGGAAAGGACACTTTGTTCCAGGAGTGACTCCACACACAAATGGGGACGTGGTGCATTAAAACAAACTTTATTAGCAACACAGCATGAAACTACCTTTAACAGCACATAAATGTAACTCACAATTACCAGTTAAACAATGCTTAACAACAAAATTAGACACCAATCAAGCAAAACCCATCATGGGTCAAAGCCCTCTTGTGTTAGCAAACACAGGAATACTTGCCTATCTTAAGATGGAACGATCTTTTGAGAGTCTGCTTGAAGAGATAGATCCTGTCAGATTAATGCTCAATCTCTGACAGCCTTCTTGAGAAACTGTTGTTCAGCTCACAGCTTCCAGAGAACTAACTCCAAACTGACCGTCACAGATCTCGCCCCTCCCATTATTACATTACCTTTATCCCACTCAAATCCTATGACCTGACTGCCTAAGTTGAAACACACTGGGCGGGGGTCGGAGAATCGCGGGGGGCTGGCGTGAATCCCGCCCCCGCCGGTTGCCGAATTCTCCGGCACCGGAGATTCGGCGGGGGCGGGAATCGCGTCGTGCCGGTTGGTGCCCCCCCCCCGGCGATTCCCACTGCTAGGATGCTTGTCCCGGCGGCGTGGATTAAACCACCTCTCTTACCGACGGGACAAGGGGGCACGGGCGGGCTCCGGGGGGGGCCCCCACGGTGGCCTGCCCCGCGATCGGGGCCCACCGATCACCGATCCGCGGGCGGGCCTGTGCCGTGGGGGCACTCTTTTCCTTCTGCCTTCGCCACAGTCTCCACAATGGCGGAGGTGGAAGAGACTCCCTCCACAGCGCATGCGTGGGGATGCCGTGAGCGGCCGCTAACGCTCCCGCGCACGCGCCGCCCGGCAATGTCATTTCCGCGCCAGCTGGCGGGGCACCAAAGGCCTTTTCCGCCAGCTGGCGGGGCGGAAATTAGTCCGGCGCGGGCCTAGCCCCTCGAGGTTGGGGCTCGGCCCCCCCAAGATGCGAAGGATTCTGTACCTTTGGGGCGGCGCGATGCCCGACTGATTTGCGCTGGTCGGCGGACATCGCGCCGATACCGGAGAATTTTGCCCACTGTCTCTAATTATCCACTCCCCAGAAATTGTAACAAAAACCCATTCAGGCTTTCCTTTTAAACATGAGCATGGCTTGAAATAAAGATGATCTCACTTTTGTGACATCTTAGTTGCATGTTCTGCAGCCACAGTGTCTGTCTTTCTTTGAAACCAGGATTTAAAAAGAAAATCACTCCAGCAGACACACACCCTAACCCAGGCTGTTAAAACCAGATACATATAATACAATATATATACCAATTGCTTGCGTCCATCAGAGGGATAAATAGATTTCTGGTCTCTACGGGAATTAGGGGATTTGGGGAGCGGGCAGGAAAATGGGACTTGACACCCAAGATCAGCCATGACAGTATTGAATGGAGGATCAGGCTCAACGGGCTGAATGGTCTAGAGGAGGAAAACCTACACCTCCTGAGTGCCTTTCAGTGCCCCAGGGCGTCGTAAAGCCAACAAAGGAAGCCAGGTGTAGTATAGGAAATGGGGGAACCAATTCGCCTGCAGAAAGTTCGTCTCTTCCCACAGCCCCTGCCGATTGTCAGCTTTTTAAAGAGCAGAGCGGATGGATAGGGTGGTCTTTGACACAGGAGTGAGTATTTCTTTTGATGATAAACTGCCAAATGATTGAAGCCTCAGTTTGTTGTTGAGATTTATTTTAATGTATGCCTGATAGAGAGCAGGGTTTTACAGAAGCTCCACACATCTCTGAATAATACATGCCGGGTGAGTGATGGGTGGAATTCAAACATGTCAGCGCAGCTCTTAAAAGAGAACATTACAAGCCATGCATTAAACATCATCTGGAAGAGGACATTGGGGTGGGGGGGGGAAGCAGCGAGCTGGAGATTTGCTCCTTCTTTCTCTTTGATCCTGATGCTGTGTGGAGGGGCTGGGGGAGCGATTAGTGTTCCTTTCCCAGCAACCCATCCGCTTACTTGAGTTTGCTGGCTTTCTACAGCCTTTTGTGACCTCAGCGGGTGAATTACAATCGGCTTTGGGGCGAACACTGCGTAAACCACACTTCCAAATGTGGTAGTGAGATCATGCCCAGATGATCCTTCTGAGTGACGTTGGTCAAGGGAAAGATATAGGTCTCCAGATGATGTCACTCACTCCTCGCAGCCCCCCTCGCACCGCCTCCATTCCTCTTTTATAAACCTCCCGGCGAGGCTGCAAAGGCCTGGTTTTCACATCTCATTTCCAAGACAGTGCATCTGACGATGCAGCACTCCCGCAATACTGACCCTACGACAGTGCGGCACTCCCTTACTACTGGCTCTCTGAATGTGCAACACTCACTCAGTATTGAGTGTCTGGCCATGCAGCATTCCCTCAGTACTGATCCTCTGACCATGCAGCACTCCCTCAGTACTGACCCTCTGACAGTGTAGCACTCCCTCAGTACTGACCCTCTGACAGTGCAGCACTCCCTCAGTACTGACCCTCTGACAGTGCAGCTCTCCCTCTACTGACCCTCTGACAGTGCAGCGCTCCCTCAGTACTGACCCTCTAACAGTGCCGCACTCACTCAATACTGACCCTCTGACCGTGCAACACTCCCTCAGTACTGACCCTCTGACAGTGCAGCACTCCCTCAGCACTGACCCTCTGACAGTGCAGCACTCCCTCTCCACTGACCCTCTGACAATGCAGCACTCCCTCAGTACTGACCCTCTGACAGTGCAGCACTCCCTCTCTACTGACCCTCTGACAATGCAGCACTCCCTCAGTACTGACCCTCTGACAGTGCAGCACTCCCTCAGTACTGACCCTCTGACAGTGCAGCACTCCCTCAGTACTGACCCTCTGACAGTGCAGCACTCCCTCAGAACTGACCCTCTGACAGTGCAGCACTCCCTCAGTACTGATCCTCTGACCATGCAGCACTCCCTCAGTACTGACCCTCTGACAGTGTAGCACTCCCTCAGTACTGACCCTCTGACAGTGCAGCTCTCCCTCTACTGACCCTCTGACAGTGCAGCGCTCCCTCAGTACTGACCCTCTAACAGTGCCGCACTCACTCAATACTGACCCTCTGACCGTGCAACACTCCCTCAGTACTGACCCTCTGACAGTGCAGCACTACCTCAGCACTGACCCTCTGACAGTGCAGCACTCCCTCTCCACTGACCCTCTGACAATGCAGCACTCCCTCAGTACTGACCCTCTGACAGTGCAGCACTCCCTCTCTACTGACCCTCTGACAATGCAGCACTCCCTCAGTACTGACCCTCTGACAGTGCAGCACTCCCTCAGTACTGACCCTCTGACAGTGCAGCGTTCCCTCAGTACTGATCCACTGACAGTGCAGCATTCCCTCAGTACTGACCCTCTGACAGTGCAGCGCTCCCTCAGTACTGACCCTCTGACAGTGCAGCGTTCCCTCAGTACTGATCCACTGACAGTGCAGCACTCCCTCAGTTTTGACTCTCTGACAGTGCCGCGCTCCCTCTGTACTGACCCTCTGACAGTGCAGCACTCCCTCAGTACTGACCCTCTGACAGTGCAGCACTCCCTCAGTACTGACCCTCTGACAGTGCAGCACTCCCTCAGTACTGACCCTCTGACAGTGCAGCACTCTATGAATCCCTGTTATCTGTAAAAAAAAAAAAAAAAATCTTTATTGTCACAAGTAGGCTTACATTAACACTGCAATGATGTTACTGTGAAACTAAATACTGCGAATGAGGCGTGCACAGATTGTCATCATTAATTGTAGATGTCAGTTGCTGAGTGGGTTTATGATCTTTGCCTGTTGTGTTGTATCCAGCAGCTAACTGTGGGAAATATTTTTAAAAATAAATCCTTCCAATTAATCTCCATTACGTGCTGGCAAAAGCAACAAGGCAGGCTTTGGACAATCTGACACGTTTTGAAAATCTTTTGCAGCTCCATCTCTAGACATTTTATACCTGTTTCTGTTTTGAGGTATTTTTTGAAAAGCAAAATTTCTCATAATTTCTGCAGACTCAGAGCCTTAATGAGCCTGAGAGCAACGATCTGTTTAATTTCTAATTTCAGTCACCCTCCTTCTTAGCAGAGATACAGAGTACAGCTCGCATCGAACCCCATGCTGTACCTGTCCTGGGAGTGTTTGATGGGGACAGTGTAGAGTGAGCTTTACTCTGTATCTAACCCTGTGCTGTACCTGTCCTGGGATTGTTTGATGGGGACAGTGTAGAGGGAGCTTTACTCTGTATCTAACCCTGTGCTGTACCTGTCCTGGGAGCGTTTGATGGGCACAGTGTAGAGGGAGCTTTACTCTGTATCCAACCCCGTGCTGTACCTGTCCTGGGAGTGTTTGATGGGGACAGTGTAGAGGGAGCTTTACTCTGTATCTAACCCTGTGCTGTACCTGTCCTGGGAGTGTTTGATGGGGACAGTGTAGAGGGAGCTTTACTCTGTATCCAACCCCGTGCTGTACCTGTCCTGGGAGTGTTTGATGGGGACAGTGTAGAGGGAGCTTTACTCTGTATCTAACCCTGTGCTGTACCTGTCCTGGGATTGTTTGATGGGGACAGTGTAGAGGGAGCTTTACTCTGTATCTAACCCTGTGCTGTACCTGTCCTGGGAGTGTTTGATGGGGACAGTGTAGAGGGAGCTTTACTCTGTATATAACCCCATGCTGTACCTGTCCTGGGAGTGTTTAATGGGGACAGTGTTGAGGGAGCTTTACTCTGTATCTAACCCCGTGCTGTACCTGTCCTGGGAGTGTTTGATGGGGACAGTGTAGAGGGAGCTTTACTCTGTATATAACCCTGTGCTGTACCTGTCCTGGGAGTGTTTGATGGGGACAGTGTAGAGGGAGCTTTACTCTGTATATAACCCCATGCTGTACCTGTCCTGGGAGTGTTTAATGGGGACAGTGTTGAGGGAGCTTTACCCTGTATCTAACCCCGTGCTGTACCTGTCCTGGGAGTGTTTGATGGGGACAGTGTAGAGGGAGCTTTACTCTGTATCTAACCCTGTGCTGTACCTGTCCTGGGAGTGTTTGATGGGGACAGTGTAGAGTGAGCTTTACTCTGTATCTAACCCCGTGCTGTACCTGTCCTGGGAGTGTTTGATGGGGACAGTGTAGAGGGAGCTTTACTCTGTATCTAACCCCGTGCTGTACCTGTCCTGGGAGTGTTTGATGGGGACAGTGCAGAGGGAGCTTTACTCTGTATCTAATCCCATGCTGTACCTGTCCTGGGAGTGTTTGATGGGGACAGTGTAGAGGGAGCTTTACTCTGTATCTAACCCCGTGCTGTACCTGTCCTGGGAGTGTTTGATGGGGACAGTATAGAGGGAGCTTTACTCTGTATCTAACCCCATGCTGTACCTGTCCTGGGAGTGTTTGATGGGGACAGTGTAGAGGGAGCTTTATTCTGTCTCTAACCCTGTGCTGTACCTGTCCTGGGAGTGTTTGATGGGGACAGTTTCGAGGGAGCTTTACTCAGTATCTAACCCCGTGCTGTACCTGTCCTGGGAGTGTTTGATGGGGACAGTGTAGAGGGAGCTTTACTCTGTATCTAACCCTGTGCTGTACCTGTCCTGGGAGTGTTTGATGGGGACAGTATAGAGGGAGCTTTACTCTATATCTAACCTTCTGCTGTACCTGTCCTGGAGTGTTTGATGGGGGCAGTGTCGAGGGAGCTTTACGCTGTATTTAATCCCTGTTTGATGGGGACAGTGGAGTGTGAGCTTCACTCTGTATCTAACCCGGCGCTCTACCTGAGGGAGATGTCAATCCCTGGCTTCAGGTGGGTGTATTGTTTTTTTGTCATCTATGTATTAGCTTTTCTGCTCTCTTCTTTGTTCATTACAGGTGAGCCGTCTACGAAAGCTGTTGCCCTCCCATCCCCGCAGCCTGGTTCCTCCAGGAAAGGTCCAGGAGGGAGTCCCCCCTTGATTAAGAAGAAGGTGAAGAAAGGACGAAGAGGGTCAGAGGAGACCGTCGAGTTCCACAGCATCTTGGAGGGCACGGTCTTCGTCCTGAGTGGATTTCAGAACCCCTTCCGCTCAGAGCTGCGGGACAAGGCTCTAGAAATGGGGGCCAAGTACAAAAGCGACTGGTCATCTGACAGCACCCACCTCATGTAAGTAAACAGCACCATCCTTCCAGAGGGACTGAGGACAGGGAGAGAGGAACAGCAGCAGGCTCACCAGCCCCTCCTCGAACCTGTTGCGCAGGAAAAGGAAGAGCCCCATTCAGCCCCTTGAGCCTGTTACCCAGGAGCAGGAGGAGGCCCCATTCAGCCCCTTGAGCCTGTTACACAGGAGCAGGAGGAGGCCCCATTCAGCCCCTTGAGCCTGTTACCCAGGAGCAGGAGGAGGCCCCATTCAGCCCCTTGAGCCTGTTACACAGGAACAGGAGGAGGCCCCATTCAGCCCCTTGAGCCTGTTACCCAGGAGCAGGAGGAGGCCCCATTCAGCCCCTTGAGCCTGTTACCCAGGAGCAGGAGGAGGCCCCATTCAGCCCCTTGAGCCTGTTACACAGGAGCAGGAGGAGGCCCCATTCAGCCCCTTGAGCCTGTTACCCAGGAGCAGGAGGAGGCCCCATTCAGCCCCTTGAGCCTGTTACACAGGAACAGGAGGAGGCCCCATTCAGCCCCTTGAGCCTGTTACCCAGGAGCAGGAGGAGGCCCCATTCAACCCTTTGAGCCTGTTACACAGGAGCAGGAGGAGGTCCCATTCAGTCCCTTGAGCCTGTTACACAGGAACAGGAAGAGCCCCATTCAGCCCCATCGAGCCTGTTTGACAGAAACAGGAAGAGACCCATTCAGCCCCTTAAGCCTGTTACACAGGAACAGGAGGAGGCCCCATTCAGCCCCTTGAGCCTGTTACACAGGAACAGGAGGAGGCCCCATTCAGCCCCATTGAGCCTGTTACACAGGAACAGGAGGAGGCCCCATTCAGCCCCTTGAGCCTGTTACACAGGAACAGGAAGAGTCCCATTCAGCCCCTTGAGCCTGTTACACAGGAACAGGAAGAGTCCCATTCAGCCCCTTGAGCCTGTTGGACAGGAAGGAGGCAGCCTGAGGGGACTGAAGAGTATTCTTCCTGTTCCCGTTTCTCTCCTGTCTGAATTGAAGCTGTCTTGAACCATCATAAGACTCCAGTTTCCTGGTAAGATTTGTTCAGTGACTGGCCAGTGTCAGGATAGTAGTGGGAGGCTGAGGAGCGGCGGGAATTCCTGGGTGGAAGACGGCAGGTCGGTATTTTGTTTGTAAACGGTTGGAGTCGATCAGACTGGAGGACTCTCCCTGATTCCAGTGTAGTGTTCTGCCTCCTCACACACACTTTCTCTCCCTCTGGTTTCATAGCTGCGCCTTTGCCAACACACCCAAGTACACCCAGGTCAAGTCCCAGGGTGGTAGTGTCGTCCGGAAGGATTGGATCTTGGACTGCCACAAGAGGAAGCAACGGCTCTCCTACAAACGGTAGGTGAAGGGGACCAGTCGGGGATGATATTCTGTTCTTTAAAAAGGTGGGGAAGCTTGAAGAGCTTTATGTTGATGGTAACGTGGGTTTTTTATAGCATCTTTGACATGGTTGCCATCACAAGTGCCTCACAAAACAAAATCCTGCCCCCCCCCCCCCCCCCCTGAGATATGAGGGACAGGTGACCGAGAGCTCAGTCCAAGGGCTCGGTTTATAAGAGCGTCTTAAAGGAAGCAGGAGAGAAGCATAAAGATTTCGGGAGGGAATTCCAGCTGAAAGCACGGCCGCCCACGGTGGAGCGATGGGAATCGGGAGATGCTCAAGAGGCCGGATTTGGAGGAGCGCAGAGATCTCGGGGCGGGGGGGGTTAACATTATGTGAGAAACAGGAGCAGGAGTGAACCATTAGGCCCATCAAACCTGCTTCACCATTCCATACTGTCATGGCTGATCCTGGGGATCAACTCCTATTTTCCCACACGCTCCCCGTATCACTGATTTCCCGTAATCGGGGTCTCAAGGTCTAAAATTTGTTCCACAATGGAAGCATCCACAAGCCTCTGGGGTAGAGAATTCCAAAGATTCACAACCCTTTGGATGAAGAAATTTCTCCTCATCACAGTCCTGAATGACCAGCCCCATTATCCCAATACTGTGGACCCCCCGCCCCTCCCCTGCACCGTGTTTTAGACTGCCTGACCAGCGGAATCAATCTGTCCATGTAAACCCCTTCAGAATCTTGGATGTTCAAATGGGATCGCCTCTCATTCTTCTACATTGTAGAGAATAACGAGGCACTTTATTCAGCATCTCATCATAGGACCATCCCCATCATCCCAGGGAACAATCTGGTGAACCTATACAGTATTGTGACTCCCCTGCGCCTGGCACTCTGCCTTCCCCCTGGCCCTCTCCCTCCCACACGGCTCCCTGATGTCTCTCACCCTTTGCCGCCCCGTCTCTCGCCCTCTGCCCCCTGCCTGGCTCTCTGCCCCCCCCCCCCACCCCGCCCTGGCTCTATGCAACCTGCCCCCCCCTGTCTCTCACCCTTTGCCCCCGTCATTCATCCTCTGCCCCCCCGACTCTCGCCCTCTGCCCCCCCGACTCTCGCCATCTGCCGCCCCCGACTCTCGCCCTCTGCCCCCCCCGACTCTCGCCCTCTGCCCCCCCCGACTCTCGCCCTCTGCCGCCCCGACTCTCGCCCTCTGCCGCCCCAACTCTCGCCCTCTGCCCCCCCCCGACTCTCGCCCTCTGCCCCTCCGACTTTCATTCTCTGCCCGGTACCGGCCCTCGCCCTCTGCCCCCCGGCCCTCCCCCGCCCTGGCCCTCGCCTGCTCTGCCCCCCCCCCCCCCCCGGCCCTCGCCCGCTCTGCACACCCTGGCCCATCGCCCGCTCTGGCCCTCGCCCGCTCTGGCCCCCCGGCCCTCGCCCGCTCTGCCCCCTCGCCCGCTCTGGCCCTCGCCCGCTCTGCCCCCCGGCCCTCCCCCGCCCTGCCCCCTGGCCCTCGCCTGCTCTGCCCCCCCGGCCCTCGCCCGCTCTGCACACCCTGGCCCATCGCCCGCTCTGGCCCTCGCCCGCTCTGGCCCCCCGGCCCTCGCCCGCTCTGCCCCCTCGCCCGCTCTGGCCCTCGCCCGCTCTGCCACCCGGCCCTCGCCCGCTCTGCCCACCTTGGCCCTCGCCCGCTCTGGCCCTCGCCCGCTCTGCCCCCCCAGCCCTCGCCCGCTCTGCCCCTCCCGACTCTCGCCCTCTGCCCTCCTGACTCCCGCCCTCTGCCCCTCCGACTTTCATTCTCTGCCACCGGCCCTTGCCCGCTCTGCCCCCCTCCCCCCCGGGCCTCACCCGCTCTGGCCACCCCTCCCCCCGGGCCTCGCCCGCTCTGCCGCCCCCCCCCCCCCGGGCCTCGCCCGCTCTGCCCCCCCCCCCGGACCTCGCCCGCTCTGCTCTCGCCCGCTCTGCACCCCGGCCCTCGCCCGCTCTGCCCCACCGGGCCCTCGCCCACTCTGCCCCCCAGGCCCTTGCCCGCTCTGCCCCCCTGGCCCTCGCCCGCTCTACCCCCCCGGGCCCTCGCCCGCTCTACCCCCCCGGGCCCTCGCCCGCTCTACCCTCCCGGGCCCTCGCCCGCTCTGGGCCCTCGCCCGCTCTGGACCCCCCCCCCTGGACCTCGCCCGCTCTGCACCCCCCCGGCCCTCGCACGCTCTGCCCCCCCCCCCCCCCCCCCCACCGGGCCGTCGCCGGCTCTGCCCCACCGGGCCCTCGCCCGCTCTGCCCCCCCGGGCGCTCGCCCGCTCTGCCCCCAGCCCTCACCCGCCCTGTCCCCCCGGGCCCTCGCCCGCTCTGCCCCGCGCCCGCTCTGCCCCCCCGGCCCTCGCCCGCTCTGCCCCCCCTGGCCCTCGCCCGCTCTGGCCCTCGCCCGCTCTGCCCCCCCTGGCCCTCGCCCGCTCTGCCCCCCCTGGCCCTCGCCCGCTCTGCCCCCCTGGCCCTCGCCCGCTCTGCCCCCCTGGCCCTCGCCCGCTCTGCCCCCCTGGCCCTCGCCCGCTCTGCCCCCCCTGGCCCTCGCCCGCTCTGCCCCCCCCCGCCGTGCCCTCTGCCACACCCCCCCCCCCCCCCCGGCTCTCGCCCGCTCTGCCCCCCCGGCCCTCGCCCGCTCTGCCCCCCCACGGCCCTCGCCCGCTCTGCCCCCCCCCCCCCCCCGGCCCTGGAACTCGAGCCTCCCCCGGCCCTCGCGCCCTTTGGCCCCTGACACTTCTGCCTCCTCCCGACTGCCCCCTTGCCTGTCTCTTGGTCCCCACGGCTCTCTTTGCCCCCTTGCTCTCTCTCTCACTGCCCCCTTCATACTTTCATGCCTACTTCTGGATTTGCAGCTTCAAAGGACCCTGTGTTTTAATCACCCATGAGAAATGCAAATGTTAAATAAGGATTCAACAATTGTCTCCATTGAAGGACACAATGAGAGGAGCAGGGTTTTTCTGTTGAAGCAGGAGTGAGGAGCCGTTGAGAGTGTTTGCCGTGAGCTGCACATTGATATGCAATGAGCACCTGGCAATGCGAAGCAGCACTCTGTGAGCTTTCAACATCAGCATCAAGCGGCTCCTTCTCCAACCAAACAAACAGCATCTCCAAAACTGCACACCGCTTTTTTATTTTCAGTCAGTAAATCTAAAACAAACTGCCTTGTTAAAACATCATAGCAGCGGCCAGGACATCAGTGAGCATTTAAATAAAGACTTTAAATAGCACATTTCTCAACTACCCGACCTCAGACAGTATAGTGCTCCCTCAGTACTGACCCTCCCACAGTGCAGCACTCCCTTAGGACTCACCTTTGACAGTGCAGCACTCCCTCAGTACTGACCCTTTGACAGTGCAGCGCTCCCTCAGTGCTGACCCTCTGACAGTGCAGCACTCCCTCAGTATTGACCATCCAACAGTACAGCACTCCCTCAGTACTGACCCTCTGACAGTGCAGCGCTCCCTCAGCACTGACCCTCTGACAGTGCAGCACTCCCTCAGCACTGACCCTCTGACAGTGCAGCACTCCCTCAGTATTGACCATCCAGCAGTACAACACTCCCTCAGTACTGACCCTCTGACAATGCAGCACTCCCTCAATACTGATCTACTGACAGTGCAGCGCTCCCTCGGTACAGATCCTCTGACAGTGCAGAGCTCCCTCGGTACAGATCCTCTGACAGTGCAGCGCTCCCTCAGTACTGATCCTCTGACAATGCAGCACTCCCTCAGTACTGATCTTCTGACAGTGCAGCGCTCCCTCAGTACTGACCCTCTGACAGTGCAGCACTCCCTCAGTACTGGCCCTCTGGCAGTGCAGCACTCCCTCAGTACTGACCCTCTGACTGTGCAGCACGCCCTCAGTACTGACCCTCTGATACTGCAGCACTCCCTCAGTACTGACCCTCTGACAGTGCATCACTCCCTCGGTACTGACCCTCTGACAGTGCAGCACTCCCTCAATACTGATCTACTGACAGTGCAGCGCTCCCTCAGTACTGATCCTCTGACAGTGCAGCACTCCCTCAGTACTGACCCTCTGACAGTGTAGCGCTCCCTCAGCACTGACCCTCTGACAGTGCAGCACTCCCTCAGCACTGACCCTCTGACAGTGCAGCACTCCCTCAGCACTGACCCTCTGACAGTGCAGCGCTCCCTCAGCACTGACCCTCTGACAGTGCAGCACTCCCTCAGCACTGACCCTCTGACAGTGCAGCACTCCCTCAGTATTGACCATCCAGCAGTACAACACTCCCTCAGTACTGACCCTCTGACAATGCAGCACTCCCTCAATACTGATCTACTGACAGTGCAGCGCTCCCTCGGTACAGATCCTCTGACAGTGCAGAGCTCCCTCGGTACAGATCCTCTGACAGTGCAGCGCTCCCTCAGTACTGATCCTCTGACAATGCAGCTCTCCCTCAGTACTGACCCTCTGACAATGCAGGGCTCCCTCATTACTGACCCTCTGACAATGCAGGACTCCCTCAGTACTGACCCTCTGACAGTGCAGCGCTCCCTCAGAACTGACCCTCTGACAGTGCAGCACTCCCTCAGTATTGACCATCCAGCAGTACAACACTCCCTCAGTACTGACCCTCTGACAATGCAGCACTCCCTCAATACTGATCTACTGACAGTGCAGCGCTCCCTCGGTACAGATCCTCTGACAGTGCAGAGCTCCCTCGGTACAGATCCTCTGACAGTGCAGCGCTCCCTCAGTACTGATCCTCTGACAATGCAGCTCTCCCTCAGTACTGACCCTCTGACAATGCAGGGCTCCCTCATTACTGACCCTCTGACAATGCAGGACTCCCTCAGTACTGATCCTCTGACAGTGCAGCGCTCCCTCAGAACTGACCCTCTGACAGTGCAGCACTCCCTCAGTACTGACCCTCTGACAATGCAGGACTCCCTCAGTATTGATCCTCTGACAGAGCAGCGCTCCCTTAGTACTAACCCTCTGACAGTGCAACGCTCCCTCAGTACTGACCCTCTGACAGTGCAACGCTCCCTCGCTACCTACTGGAGTGCTTGCCTTGCTTTTTAGAATAGTTGGATTAGAATAGTTTGCTGCGTTTAAAAATAATTGTTCTCCTTCTGCTGGTTCTTTTCCCAGTCGCCTTACTGCTGACTCGCTGTTTGATGTTTTAAGCATATGTGTCCTTTGTATTTGTGTTCTCCTAAGCGTGGTCTGTGACCACGTGACTGGACCAAAATCCTGGAAGTCCTTCCGTGACGGCACCGTGGGAGCACCTTCCCACATGGGACTGAAATGGTTCAAGAAGAAGATCCATCACCATCTCAAGGGGAGTCTCAGGATGGACAATAAATGTTGACCTTGCCAGTGACACCCACAGCACAGAGGGCAATGAATAAATTCAAGAGTTTACTGCTGCTAAATGTTGTTCCGTTTCCTAATTTTGAACAGGTATCTTTTAGATGGTCCGGAGTCCAGTGATGAATGTTCAGAGGGGGAGGAGGAGGAGGATTTGACTGACCGCCTGTCATCTCGACCTGAAGCTGTTTTGGATAGAAAGGTATGACTGTGTATATGTGCGTATTAACAAAACAGAAGGAGGTGCCATTCAATCCCCTTGAGCCTGTTACACAGGGAGCAGGAGGAGGCTCCATTCAGCCCCATTGAGCCTATTACACAGGGAGCAGGAGGAGGCCCCATTCAGCCCCATTGAGCCTGTTACACAGGAGCAGGAGGAGGCTCCATTCAGCCCCCTCAAACCTGTTACACAGGAGCAGGAGGCCCCATTCAGCCCCATTGAGCCTGTTACACAGGGAGCAGGAGGAGGCCCCATTCAGCCCCATTGAGCCTGTTACACAGGAGGAGGCTCCATTCAGCCCCCTTAAGCTTGTTACACAGGGAACAGGAGGAGGTACATTCAGCCCCATTGAGCCTGTTACACAGGGAGCAGGAGGAGGCCCCATTCAGCCCCATTGAGCCTGTTACACAGGAACAGGAGGAGGTCCCAGTCAGCCCCGTTGAGCCTGTTACACAGGGAGCAGGAGGAGGCCCCATTGAGCCTGTTACACAGGGAGCAGGAGGAGGCCCCATTCAGCCCCATTGAGCCTGTTACACAGGAACAGGAGGAGGCCCCAGTCAGCCCCATTGAGCCTGTTACACAGGGAGCAGGAGGAGGCCTCATTCAGCCCCATTGAGCCTGTTACATAGGAGCAGGAGGAGGCTCCATTCAGCCCCCTCAAGCTTGTTACACAGGGAACAGGAGGAGGTACATTCAGCCCCATTGAGCCTGTTACACAGGGAGCAGGAGGAGGCCCCAGTCAGCCCCATTGAGCCTGTTACACAGGAGCAGGAGGAGGTTCCATTCAGCCCCCTCAAGCTTGTTGCACAGGGAACAGGAGGAGATACATTCAGCCCCATTGAGCCTGTTACACAGGAACAGGAGGAGGTTCCATTCAGCCCCCTCAAGCTTGTTACACAGGGAACAGGAGGAGGTACATTCAGCCCCATTGAGCCTGTTACACAGGGAGCAGGAGGAGGCCCCATTCAGCCCCATTGAGCCTGATACACAGGAGCAGGAGGAGGTTCCATTCAGCCCCCTCAAGCTTGTTGCACAGGGAACTGGAAGAGGTACATTCAGCCCCATTGAGCCTGTTACACACGGAGCAGGAGGAGGTACATTCAGCCCCCTCAAGCTTGTTGCACAGGGAACAGGAGGAGGTTCCATTCAGCCCCCTCAAGCTTGTTGCGCAGGGAACAGGAAGAGGTACATTCAGCCCCATTGAGCCTGTTACACAGGGAGCAGGAGGAGGTACATTCAGCCCCCTCAAGCTTGTTGCACAGGGAACAGGAGGCGATACATTCAGCCCCATTGAGCCTGTTACACAGGAACAGGAGGAGGTTCCATTCAGCCCCCTCAAGCTTGTTACACAGGAACAGGAGGAGGTACATTCAGCCCCATTGAGCCTGTTACACAGGGAACAGGAGGAGATACATTCAGCCCCATTGAGCCTGTTACACAGGAGCAGGAGGAGGTTCCATTCAGCCCCCTCAAGCTTGTTGCACAGGGAACAGGAGGAGATACATTCAGCCCCATTGAGCCTGTTACACAGGAACAGGAGGAGGTTCCATTCAGCCCCCTCAAGCTTGTTACACAGGGAACAGGAGGAGGTACATTCAGCCCCTCTCGAGTTTGTTATACATGAACAGGAGGAGGCTCCATTCAGCCCCTCTTGAGTTTGTTACACAGGAACAGGAGGAGGCCCATTCAGTTCCCTCGAGCCTGTTAACACAGGAACAGGAGGAGACCCATTCAGCCCATTCAAGCCTGTTACACGGGAACAGGAGGAGGCCAAGGGCAGCACGGTGGCACAAGTGGTTAGCACCGTTGCCTCACGGCGCCGAGGTCCCAGGTTCGATCCTGGCTCTGGGTCACTGTCTGTATGGAGTTTGCACATTCTCCCCATGTTTACGTGGGTTTCGCCCCCACAACCCAAAAAATGTGCAGGGTAGGTGGATTGGCCACGCTGAATTGCTCCTTAATTGGAAAAAATGAATTGGATGCTCTAAATTTAAAAAAGAAAAGAAATGTAACATGAGGAGGCCCATTCAGCCCCTTCTAGCCTGTTACACAGGAAACGGAGAAGATCCCATTCAGCCAAGGCATCTCCAAGACCCAATGAATCTTGGCGTCCCGCACATGTGCCTGACTGGAAAGAGCCCCACAGGCATAGTGTCGATTTTTAATGTCGGTCAGGCCTATGCGCATGACCAGCGGGACTTGGAGCTGAAGACAAAGGCCTGATTGCGCCTGCGCAAAATGGGCACAAAAACCTTGGGAGAACAGAGAGAGGTTTAAAAAAACACAGGTGATAGGACACGGAGAAGTTAAAAATGAAGTCCCCAGCGAGGAATGAAAACAAAAAATTGGGAGTGTGCTTCAGAGGTGTTTTTGTTGCGTAGATGTGCCATGGCATATAAAAGGTTGGGAACCACTGCTCTCCTGGCTGTTCTGTTGTGGGCCAGGGTTTAGAGAACCCCAAAGTGTATCATGGAGTTCACCTGACCCACAACTTTTAATAGATTGTGGTATGGGGAGCACACGGCCCACTCTACAGGTGTGGTACAGCAGAAATGGAAAAGTATCTTTTAAAGCAAAAACAATGTTTATTCTATGAACTCAAGTTAACCTATAGTGAACATCTTAGCAACCATGAATTCAAATACAACCCCCAAAGAATACAACACTAAGTAATGCTTACGCTGTCCTTTTAGCATCCAGAAGACTTACAAAAAAACATAACCTTTAACAGAAGCACATCAGGTTAAAGTCACTACTGAGAACATTTATAATTCTGAATTCACCAAATGATCAAGAGATAGTCTTTTCATGGCAGAGAGAACAGCAGTACAGCTGCTTTGTCTGGCTTCAGCTCCAACACTGAAAACGAAACCAAAAAGACATAGACACACCCAAGCTTTTCTCAAAGTGAAACTAAAAAACAGAGCCAGAGCTCAGCTCCACCCACACTCTGACATCACTGCAGTAACATGAGCAGCCAAACATTTTTAAAGTGACATTTTCATGACAGTTCCCGGGGGTGGGGGGGACACCGAGACAAACGTCAGCTGTGGCTGGAGGACCATCAACGCGTTGGAAGACACTCATTGGTCTACCTGAAACCTGCTGATTTTCAGCAGTGCGAAGAGCTGGCTGCGGCCGAGTGCCGCGGACGAGCACATTCCACGGTCCTGGACGACATGCTGGGAGCAGGGGGCTCACTGTAGTTCCCCCACACACGCACATATTAATAATCCTTGGGTTGTATGTTTGACTGAGAGTCAACTTTATTGAGATATATAGGGTTCTCAGGTGGCTTAACAGGGTAGATGCTGAGGATGTTTCCTCTTGTGGGAGAGTCCAGGACAAGAGGGCATAATCTCAAAGTAAGGGGTCGCCCATTTAACATAAAGATGTGGAGGAATTTCTTCTCGAGGAGAGTGAATCTGTGGAATTCTTTACCGCAGAGAGCTGTAGAGGCTGGGTCATTAAGTATGTTCATGGTTGAGATAGACAGATTTTTAATCCGAAAGGAAATCCATGTTTATGGGGATAAGGCGGGAACGTGAAGTTGGGGATTATATCAGATTAGTCAAGATCTTATTGAATGGCGGAGCAGACTTGATGGGCCGAATGGCCCACTTCTGCTCCTATGTCTTATCATCTTTGACATGAAATGTACTGTGTTGTAACTTCTAATTGTAGCTGTAGTGAGACATACCACGCAGTGTTTTGAAAGAAACCAATCTCATTGGCACATTTTTGGACATTGTTGAATAAAATATATTTTTTGTAAAAATATGTCATGGAAGGGGCAAAAGTATTCCAGAGGGCTGGCACAGCACGATGGACCAAATGGTCGAATGCTTCTACAATTCGATTCAAAGTTGATCTTTTTTTTTTCGTTGTTTAACTTGCCAATACGTCTCTGGGAGGTTGCCTGTGTTCTAGGCTGTGGTCTGAGCTCTGTTTTGGGCCCTGACTCGGGCCTGCCTTTGCTGATCGCTGTGTTCTCGGCTGCGAGCTGAGCTCTGGGGAATAATGTGTCCAATTCTGGTCACCACACTATCAGACGGACGTGTGGAGGCTTTGGAGAGAGTACAGAAAATGTTTACCAGGATGCTGACGGGTATGGGAGGGTATTAGCTATGAGGAGAGATTGAATAAACTGGGATTGCTCTCCCTAGAAAGATGGAGGCTGAGGGGCGACTTGATAGAAGTTAATAAAATTATGAGGGGTATAGGTAGGGTGAACAGTCGGAGGCTTTTCCCAGGGTGGAAATGACAATTACAAGGGGGCACAAGTTCAAGGTGAGGGGGGACAGGTTCAGCGGAGATGTGCGGGGGAAGTTTTTTTACACAGAGGGTGCTGGTGGCCTGGAATGCACTGCCAAGTGAGGTGGTTGAGGCAAATGCGTTAGCGACTTTTAAGACTTCTCCAGATAGACACATGAACAGACAGGGTATAGAAGGATACAGACGGTTGATCTAGATAGAACACGTGATCGGCGCAGGTTTAGAGTGCTGAAGGGCCCGTTCCTGTGCTGTACTGTTCTTTGTATCAGAGCCTGGCTCGGGACTGTCTTTGCTAAGCTCTGTTTAGGACCCTGACTCCAGGCCTACCTTTGCCGATCACTGTGTTTCGGCTGTGAGCTGAGCTCTGTTTAGGACCCTGACTCCAGGCCTACCTTTGCCGATCACTGTGTTTCGGCTGTGAGCTGAGCTCTGTTTAGGACCCTGATTCCAGGCTTATCTTTGCTGATCTCTGTGTTCAAGGCTGCGAGCTGAGCTCAGTGTCAGAGCCTGACTCGGGCCTGTCTTTGCTGATCGCTGTATTCCAGGCTGTGAGCCGAGCTCTGTATTGGATCCTGACTCCGTCATGCCCTTGCTGACCGCTATGTGCTTCACTCTTCCAGGTCTCTCCGGAACAACCTCGCAAAGCGCCCGCCAAGGAGCCCAGATCGACCCCCAGGCAGGAGGAACCTTGGAGAGCAGGTCGAGAGGAGATGGGAGTTGGCACATCGCGGACCTGTCCCAGGCCGCTGACTCCGGATGAGGACTACGGAGGTTCAACGGATGAGGATTCGCCAGGTTCGGAGTGCGACCGAGAATTTTTATTTTACACTGCGAGCTGTTGTGATCTGGAAGGTGCTGCCTGAAAGGGCGGTGGAAGCAGATTCAACAGGAACTTTCAAAAGGAGGGACTGGAGAAATACTATCAAAGGGGGACAATGTTCATGAATATTGAGGGTGGGGGGAGAGTGGGGACTAAATTACTTCTGACAAGGAGCCGACAGAGGCACGGTGGACCAAATGACCTTCATTGGTGCACAATCTATGTTGTGACCTGTGATGCAAATTGTACTTCCTCCAATGTCTAACCGAGAGTCTGTTTTTGCATAACTACCTCAAAACAAACTTTGCAGTTACAAGGTGTGAAAGTGGGAGACTAATTTAGTTTGTTATTTATTCTGTTTCAAACCAGTTGGTGGGAAGAGTATTGACGATGACTCTGGCTGTGACACAGAGGATGAACTCAAGAGGTAGGCATGTCCTGGGTGAAATACCATGTGAACTATAACTTGCATTCATATAGCGCCTGCATTGTAATAAAGCACTTCACAGCAGAGAGAATCTCATCCCGGGACACAATGGGGAGATATTAGGAGCTGGCAACCGAAAGATCAGTCAAAGAGGTCGGTTTCGACTAGCATCATGATGGACAAGAGAGAAAAAGAGAGCGACAGAGCTGGAGAGGTTTAGGGAGGGGATTCCTGAGCTCGGGGCCCAAGGCAGCTGATGGCACGGCTGCAAATGGCATAGCGATGGGAATTGGGGGTGTCAAGAGGCTGGAATTGGAGGAGCGCAGAGATCTCGGAGGGTTGAAGGGAGCTGGAGGAGGTTACAGAGATAAGGAGGGTTGTAGGGGCTGGAGTAGGTTGCAGAGATGGGGAGGGTTGTATGGGCCGGAGGAAGTTACAGAGATAAGGAGGGTTGTAGGGGCTACAGGAGGTCACAGAGATAGGGAGGGTTGTAGGGGCTGGAGTAGGTTGCAGAGATGGGGAGGGTTGTGGGGGCTGAAGGAGGTTACAGAGATGGGGAGGGTTGTAGGAGCCGGAGGAAGTTACAGAGATAGGGAGGGTTGTAGAGGCTGGAGGAAGTTACAGAGATAGGGAGGGTTGTAGGGGCTGAAGGAGGTTACAAAGATAGGGAGGTTGTAGGGGCTGGAGTAGTTTGCCGAGATGGGGAGGGTTGTATGGGCCGGAGGAAGTTACAGAGATAGGGAGGGTTGTAGGGGCTGAAGGAGGTTACAAAGATAGGGAGGGTTGTAGGGGGCTGGAGGAGGTTACAGAGATAGGGAGGGTTGTGGGGGCTGAAGGAGGTTACAGAGATGGGGAGGGTTGTAGGAGCCGGAGGAAGTTACAGAGATAGGGAGGGTTGTAGGGGCTGGAGTAGGTTGTAGGGGCTGGAGTAGGTTGCAGAGATGGAGAGGGTTGTAGAGGCTGGAGGATGTTACAGAGATAGGGAGGGTTGTAGAGGCTGGAGGATGTTACAGAGATAGGGCAAAAGTCGAGATGATTCGAAAATCATGGCGATAATTTTGAAACGGAGGTGTCGCCGCGACTGTGAGCCAATGTATGTCATCGAGAAAGATGGGAGCAGTGGGTGATCGGGACTTTGCTGCAAGTTTGGATATCGGGCAGTGGGCGTGCAGCCAGGTTTTGGAGTAGGTCACCTTCCACAAGCCGGTGTGGATGAGAGTCCCATCAGGGTAGCCCTGGAATAAATCAGCAGAATGATCTGCCCCACGCGTCCACTCTCCCCTCACCCAGCTGCTGGCGGCTGGAGGATTGGGCAGCCACCCCCTCGGGGACAGAGTCCCCGACACGGGCCGTGTCTTCGGGAGAGGCAACCAGGCAACAGCACGAGGTGGCGACGGGGGATTGGGAAAAGTGCTTCAATAACCACTCTATCCGCATCGATGGGATTGTGCGGCAGTGGATCGCACTCGAGTGGAAACGTGGGTGAACGAGAGAGAAAGAGGCTGAACAAAACATCTTAAAATGAGTACTAGATCAAGCTTAAAATTGAAAGGGCCCCCTGAGTCTTGATGATTACAGTGTTTGTAATATTATCTCTCTCTCCCCGCAAGGGATCAGAGATAAATAACTCCATTTACTGAAAGCGAATATCCCTGCTTCCCAGGGATATTCCCCACAAATGACAGCATTCCCAGCCTAGCCCCTACACGAACACAGCTGGGAGAGGCGAACATAGCCATGTTTAAAAAAAAATGTTGTGCACGTATCAAACACTTCACACTCGCACCACTCCAGCAGTGATGAACGGCTTTGAAGGCAGTCTCTCGCACGCTCTCTCCCTGCCTCTAAAAACCACCCCCTATGACCCAGCTATTTAGGTCGCCTGTCCCTAATATCTCTTCATGGGGCTTTAAGTCAAAATTCGAGTTGATGTATCACTCCTGAGCAGCGAGTTTACCAGCTGGGAGACAATTTGTAACTGCAAATATTTGGATATAACGAGCTTCTCCCTTTTGCGTTGTTTTGCCATCCTGTGTGAACATTAACCTGCCAAAATTCTTCCGCTATCCAGGGTACAGGAGCAACATCAGAAGAAGCACAAGGCACAGAAGAAGGAAGAGAGTGATCCGTATGCCGGCTCAACAGACGAAAATACAGATGTGGAGGAGAGTGCTGGCGGAGACGTGGACCTAGCCATCCCCGAGCTACCTGGTGAGTCCTCCCCTCTCTCTGCCATTTGGGCTGGGGTCTCAAAGATTCGATGATGCATTTGGGGTGAAAGATTCACCCAGTCTCCGTCACAGGACAACTGTTCCGTGTTTTTACCAAACCTTTGTTGAGGTGAATCGTATTGTTATGGGCGAGGCGTTTTCAGAACCCCAAAATGTATCATGGAGTTCAACCAACCTCCCCCTTTAATGTATTTGTTGCTTTTCCTAGCACACGGCTTGTTCCCTAGGTGTGGGATTACAATTATGGACACGTGGGTTTTTAAACACAAAACACTATTTATTCCATGAACTCAACTTAACATTTTAAATAAAAATTGGATCTCTTAACACCCCTTACTTCAAAGATAACTCAGAAAATATTGCAACAGTAAATAACTCCTTAAAATGTTCCTTCAAACTTCCAAGAGACTTAACACCTTTAAACAGTATCACATCATGTTAAAGGATATCTATATTTTCTGTAGAATGGCAGAGATATATTAGCTTGGTTGACTTCAGCTCCAGCACCTTGCTTTCTTCCTGCAGCTCTCTGGAAACACACAGACACACGCAAACTGCTTTTTCCAACTGCAAAATGGCTGACCTGACCTCAGCTCCACCCACTCTCTGACATCACTGTTTTCTTAAAGGTACATTGCTTAAACACCCGTGTCTTAAAGGTACCCTCACATGACTCAATGTATTGAAAGGGAGAAGCTGGATAAACACATGAGGGACAGAGGAATAGAAGGAGATAGTGATGGGTTGGGATGGAGATTGGTGAGGCTCGTGTGGAGGTTTTGTCTTCATTCATATACAGGATGTATGTGTCGCTGACCAGTCCACTATTTATGCCCATCACTAATTACCCCTTCAGAAGGTGGTGGTGACAAGGTGGCTTCAAACCGCTGCAGTATCTGTGGTGTATGTACACCCACTGTGCTGTTAGGGAGGGAGTTCCAGGATTTTGATTCGGTGACAGTGGAGGAACGGCAATATATTTCCAAGTCAGGGTGGTGAGTGACTCGGAGGGGAACCTCCAGGTGGTGGGGTTCCCAGGTATCTGCTGTTCTTGTCCTCATAAATAGCAGAGGTTGTGGGTTTGGAAGGTGCTGCCGAAGGAACCTTGGTGAGTTCCTGCAGTGCATCTTGTAGATGGTACACACGGCTGCCACTGTTTGTTGGTGGTGGAAGGAGTGAATGTTTGTGGAAGGGGTGCTAATCAAACGGGGCTGCTTTGTCCTGAATGATGTCAAGCTTCTTGAGTGTTGTTGGAGCTGCATTTATCCAGGCAAGTGGAGAGTTTTCCATTACACTCCTGATTTGTGCCTTGTAGATGATGGACAGTCTTTGGGAGGTCAGGAGGTGAGTTACTTGCTGTAGGATTCCTAGTCTTTGAACTGCCCTGGTAGCCCCGCAGTATTAATATGGCGAGTCCAGTTCAGTTTCTGATCAAAGGTAACCCCCCAGGATGTTGATTATGGGGGATTCAGCGATGGTAATCCCATTGACTGTCAAGGGGCGGTGGTTAGATCCTCTCTTGTTGGAGATGGGCATTGTGTGGCGCAGATGTTACTTGTGTGTTAAATCAGCACAAGTCTAAGTGCTGTCTGGGTTTTGTGTTCATAGCAAGGATTGGTTGAGCTGAATGGCCTGTTCTTGTGCTATAAATTTCATGTAAAGGGACATAATCTTTATTGCCACAAGTAGGCTTACATTACACTGCAAAGAAGTTACTGTGAAAACCCCATAGTCGCCACATTCTGGCGCCTGTTTGGGTACACAGAGGGAGAATTGAGATTGTCCAAATTACCTCACAGCACTTTCGGGACATGTGGGAGGAAACTGGAGCACCCGGAGGAAACCCACGCAGACACGGAGAACGTGCAGACCCCACACAGTGACCCGACTGGGAATTGAACCCTGTGAAGCAACAGTGCCATAATTAGTGTTGTGGCTAGTCTTTAGAAATGAAGTATTTAATTGCCGATTATAGTGCTTTGGGATGTTTAATGGGTGTGAAAGTCGCCATGTAAATGCAAGTTTTTTTCCACCTTTATGCAAATTGTAGTTAGTGTCACAATAAAACGTGTTGACCATTTCCAAAGATTTTTGCGGATCTGTGACTATTAATTTTTTTGCTGTTTTTTTTTTCTTAGAATACCGCCAAAGAGGTTTTTAAAAAATTCCTATTTTGTGCAGTCGATTAATGACCTGACTCTTTACGTCAACTCATCAAGGGGCGAACCCTCCGGGCCCGTTTATTGGTGAAGCCAGTTCGGTCATGAAATCTGGTCAAGGCGTTGTTCCCGGTTTGAAGTTATCTGTCCCGTTGCTTCAGGCGTGGCTTTTATTTAAATCCCTTTTTGCAAAAGTGCACAGACTTTGCAGCGAGTACAGGAACCTGTACTGAGGGTGGGTCGAGCCAGCAGCTCGCAGGCGCTTGGAGTTGAACTTGCTGTGGTTGCCGATATTTAGTGGCAAGTTTCTCCCCGGTTCAGAGGGAGTCATTTGTGCAGTTTTGTTGGCTCAGGGTAACTGGAGAAGGCCTCGCCTCAGCAGTGTCACTCCAAGAGCGCTGTGTTTATCGAACGACGCTGCACAGCAGGAGGCCCTTTCACCCGTCTAACCGGAAGAACTATCACATGAAATCCAATTTCCTTACTCTTTTCCCTGCAGCCCTGTCAAATCCCTCATTTTTCATGTAAAAAGAACCGTTTTCACAGAATGGTTACAGCCAAGAGACTGTCACTCCGTGCTGGCTCTGCGAGGGAGAACTTCACTAAATCCAACTGCTCAGGCCTCTCCCCCTCGCTGTCTTCCTTTTCGGATAAGGATCTGATTCTTTTGGGAAATCCTTGATTGAATCAGACCCCCGCCCTCCCCCTCAGGCAGTGCATTCCCGATCCCAACCCCTTGCTGGATGAAAAAGTTTCACCTCACGTCATTGCCCCTCCTTTCACCAATCATCTTAAATCTGCATCCCCTCTGGTTTTCGACCTATGTGAACAGTTTCTCCCCCTCTCCACTCTGTCCAGACGCCCCCACGCCCACTCTCGTGGTTTTAACACTTCAATCAAATCTCCCTCTCAACTTCCTCTCCTCCTGGGAGAACAGTCCCAGATTCCCCAATTCATCCTCGTCACTGAAGTTCCTCATCTCCAGGACGATTCTCATGAATTAGAAAAGTCTCACATCCTTCCTAAAGTGCGGTGTCCAGAACGAGCCATGATACTCAAATTGAGGCCAAACTGGTGTTTTGTGCAAGTTTACCAAAACCACCATGTTCTTGTGCTCAGCACCCCGATTAATAAATCCTGGGGCCGGGGTTTTGCTTTGAGTACTCCACCACAAGATGGCCGCTGAGGGCACGACTGTTCACATATGGTTATTGGCTAAATATATGAAGAAGGGAGACCATGCGAGGATTAAAGAAACGGGAGGTGGGATGAGACTTGGGTAGCTGCATCGGAATATCCTGCATTATGTGGGCGGAATGGCATCTGCTGCTGGAACCCTCCAGCCAAGAGGGGGAGGGGGGGGTGGGAGCAGAGACAGTGAATGATTTCAAAAGGGAATTGGATGGGAATTTGAGGGAAGTGAACTTGTAAGGATGGGGGGGGGAGGGGAATGGGACTGACGGGATGGCTCTGCAGAGAGACAGTATGGGTTTGATGGACTGAACGGCCTCCTCCTGCGGGTGATGGCTCTCTGAGTGGAATTTGGTTACCATGGATTGGTGTGTAGATGTATTTAGGGGGAGGGGATGGGGAAGCTGGATAAACATGAGAGGGTGAAAGGAATAGACGGAGATGGTGGGGTGGGTGGGTGGGGAAGGAGGCTTGTGTGGGGCAGCAGAAACACCCGGAATGGAGCAGATTGCCTAAATGGCCTGTTTCTGTGCCGTAGACACCATAATGTGGAAGAAATGTCGCACACCTGGAACTAGGCCTTGGCTGAGTTCTGTAAAGAAAGATGTCCAAAGATGTGCTTTGGGTGTGCTAAATCCCCCCAGAATGTGCAGGTTAGTTGGAGTTATGGGGATAGGGTGGAGGAGAGCTCTCTTGATGAGGGCCAGTGCAGACCCGATGGGCCAAATGGCCTCCTCCTGCACTGTAGGGATTCAGTTCTACGGAAACATTTTTACATTCTGGAACTACTGAGCTCTGATTTGGAAAAGAATGCTTGGTTCTTTAACCCCTGCGCTGTTGTTTAGTAAAAGAATGCGTGGAATTCCTGGGGTATTAATTCCGTGTGGCGATGATCGTTGTTGATGCCCATTCTTGCAGTGTGTTTGGGCTTCCTTCCCGAAGTATTTGGCGTTATCGATAGCCACTTTCTTCCTCTCTCTCTCTCTCTCCCTCTCCCCCTCCCCCCGCCCCTCTGACTCTTACCGCTTTTATTTTCCGGCAGACCTCTTCTTGGGCAAGCACTTCCTCCTGTATGGAGAGTTCCCCAACGGCGAGCATCGGATTTTAACCCGCTACATCACCGCCTTCAATGGGTGAGTAGACCGTCCTGCAAATGTAAACACCAATCGCGTTCGGTTTATTCACGGGTGGCAGACAAAGTCTTGGCCGTAGCTGGGTGGGGCAGGAGGAAGGGGGAGGATTTAACATTCTCGACTCCTCTGTCAGAAGGTGGGGATTTTTGGGGGGAGTCTGTAAGCTCTTGGTGGATGCTGTAGGTTAATTGAAGTGTAAAAGTTGTCACAATTCCCAAGGACCATAGGCTGCCCTCCCCTTTTGAAAGGGAGAGAGAGCTGACTGGTGGTGATTTAACTCGAGGGTCACCACTTCTGGGAAGACGTCGAGAAGTCGGGACCCCGTGAATAACCTCAGCCCAGGACGGGAATTGAAACCCCCCACGCGTCGCAAATCAGCCTCTAGCCAAATGAGCTAACTGACCCCCCCCCTCTTAATGAGGTGTTAACGTGCCCCTAATGTCTCCAGAGGTATCGCAGGCCACTCGGCCCGTCAGAGTGTCCATACTGGCACCCGGCGTCGCAGATCTCTCCGACTGTCAGTCCAACTCGGAACCTCTCCAGTCAGTTACTGTTGAGTCTGCAGAGGTTCCTGCCCTGGCAGCCAGACCAACGGTTATTCAATAAACCTCATGGGATTGTGGATGTTTAAGTCCTCCTCCGGACTATATATTCTAGTTCCTTGCAAGTGTGCCATCAGCTGAGGACCAGTGTGGTTAACAGCCAGTAACTTCTCTGAATGTCATTTTTTTTTTTAAGAGGAGCGCGAGGAGGCCATTCAGCCCCTTTCACCTGCTTTCCTTTTCGGTCGGTTCAGGGATGACCATCTCTCTCAACTCAACCGTCTTGCCCTATCCCCAGATCCCTTTGCACCAATAAACCCATCGATCTAACCTATAGATAGGGTGGCACAGCGCCAGGGCCCTGGGTTCAATTCCAGCCTCGGGTGACTGCCTGTGTGGAGTTTGTACATGCTCCCTGTGTTAGTATGGGTTTCCTCTGGGTGCCTCGGTTTCCCCCCACAGTCCAAAGATGTGCAGGTTGGGTGAATTGATCATACTAAATTGCCCCATTGTGTCCAAAGATGTGCAGGTTAGTTGGGGTTACAGGGATAGGACTGGGTGGAGGGTTGGTGCAGACTCGATGGGCGGATTGGCCCCCTTCTGCACTATAGGGATTCTATGGTTCTATGATCTCAGCCTTGAATGTACCCAGTGACGGAGCCGCCACAGCTCCCTGCAGGAGAAAATTTCAAGGGTTCACCAACTACCCTCTGTGTGAAGAAATTTCTCCTCATCTTAGTCCAAAATGGCCGATAGGAGCATGCTCAGCTAGGTGGGAAGGTAAGCTTTGGGAGGACACCGAAAGGCTGCAAAGAAATATAGATAGGTTAAGTGAGTGGACAACAAGATGGAACATAGGGAAAGTGTGGAATTATTCATTTTGGTCATAAGAGTGGGGGGAAAAACAATTATTATTTTTTTAAATGTGAAACTTTTAAATGTCGATGTCAGAGGGGCTTGGGTGTACTACTCAGAAAACAAAGGTCATTTTAAGGGATTTATATTTGTATTGGTAAACATTAGAAATAAGGTATAGTTAGTTATGTGTATTTAATTTAATGTTTCAGTGACTGGAAGGGGAAAACCTATAGTTAGATTTGTTCCTACTGTGATTCTATTGTGCTTAGGGGAGGCTATGGCATGAAGACTAAATAAACCAGCAGTGATTGCTCAGCAACTGGAGCCTTATACGGTAGACAAGATTTTTCCATTTTAGTTTAGCTAATTTGATTGCAATTGAAGATGGGTAGTGAGAGAGAAGGCAGCTCTCACGGCTCTTCTAGACACCGTTGGTTCAGAAGACTGGAGAGGAAACATCTCTCTTAGCTTTGCTATAAGAAAAGCCATACCATGGAATAATGGTTAAGAAAACCAGCAGAGATCTGAAGAGTAGCTAGTTAATGAGACTAGACCAATGAAGAGAAATGTCCAAGAAGTCTGGAGTTAAGTGAGTAGAGACCAAGATATATTTCAAGGAAGAGTAAACAAAGTATTCCGTATTCAAGACACAATTGCAGTAACTGGATTTAAAGTGGGTCAGCAGCCTTCAAAGGTAAATCAAACGACTGATGGCATTTTAATACAGTCTGGGAATTGAGAGTTAAACCATTGTGAGCAGTTTGCACAGCAGGCAAGACAAAGAAGCCCACAGTCATCTTGTGTGCTTAAAAGGGACTTTGTGTCAATGAGACCATTGTAGATTAAGATATACTTTGTAATCTATGTTAATCCTAAAACCTGTGTGTAATTATTAAACTACGGGCGTAATCATCCAATTTTTTTCATGTTGAATAAATGTTTTTCGTTTTGTTCAAACCAATTCACAGTCCTGTGGCTCTCTTACTCCACATATTTAGTTTGCTGGGCCATCCAGTGAGATTGTGGCTGATCATTTAGGTCAGCTGCACCCAGCCCGGGTGTTCTCCATCCGGTTGTTTTAATACCTCCTGTCTTAACAGGGTATCCCTTTTGCCTCTTTCTCCAGATCCCTGGAGGAATACATGAATGACGCAGTAAACTACGTGGTCACTGCTGAAGAATGGGATGATCGATTTGATGAGGTGAGGCGGGGGTCAGGGAGCGGGGAATCCACCGTTAAGACAAGTCAGCCATTCTGCACCTCGAGCATGTTCCAACTGTGACGTTGGATAAGCTGATTGTCTCATATTTTAGGTTGAAAATTTCCCTTTCCAAATGGATGGGTCATCATGAACCCACCTTAACTAAATAACAACATTATCGGCCACTTCGCAGTACAGAACACAAATCCTCGTGGAAAAAGAAACTTGTTGAAGTTTATCATCAGCACAAGTCACATATTTCAAACATTGACGACAATGCATGTTGCAGGAGAAAAGAGTGCTGATTGGTTACCAGGTCGATTCTGATTGGCTGAGACATTACCGTGGTTGCATTCTGCTTTTCCGACAGTGCAGCGCTCCCTCTAGCCTTTGAACCAAAAGAGTACTAACCCTCTTGACTGCGCAGCACCCCCTCACTACTGATCCTCCAACAGTGCAGCACACCCTCAATACTGACCCTCTGCCACGCAGCACTCCCTCAGTCATGCAGCACTCCCTCAGTCATGCAGCACTCCCTCAGTCATGCAGCACTCCCTCAGTCATGCAGCACTCCCTCAGTCATGCAGCACTCCCTCAGTCATGCAGCACTCCCTCAATCATGCAGCACTCCTTCAGTCATGCAGCACTCCCTCAGTCATGCAGCACACCCTCAGTCATGCAGCACTCCCTCAGTCATGCAGCACTCCCTCAGTCATGCAGCACTCCCTCAGTCATGCAGCACTCCCTCAGTCATGCAGCACTCCCTCAGTCATGCAGCACTCCCTCAGTCATGCAGCACTCCCTCAATCATGCAGCACTCCTTCAGTCATGCAGCACTCCCTCAGTCATGCAGCACACCCTCAGTCATGCAGCACTCCCTCAGTCATGCAGCACTCCCTCAGTCATGCAGCACTCCCTCAGTCATGCAGCACTCCCTCAGTCATGCAGCACTCCCTCAGTCATGCAGCACTCCCTCAGTCATGCAGCACTCCCTCAATCATGCAGCACTCCTTCAGTCATGCAGCACTCCCTCAGTCATGCAGCACACCCTCAGTCATGCAGCACACCCTCAGTCATGCAGCACTCCCTCAGTCATGCAGCACTCCCTCAGTCATGCAGCACTCCCTCAGTCATGCAGCACTCCCTCAGTCATGCAGCACTCCCTCAGTACTAACGCTCAGACAGTGCAGCACTTCCTCAGTACTGACCCTCTGACAGTGCAGCACTCCCTCAGTACTGATCCTCTGACAGTGCAGCACTCCCTCAGTACTGACCCTCTGACAGTGCCCCACTCCCTCAGTACTGACCCTCTGACAGTGCAGCGCTCCCTCAGTACTGACACTCATTTGTGATCCAGTCCTTGAAATGGGCTTTGGGTCCGGAACGGTCTGGTTCAAAGGCCAGTGTGAGAGGGAGGGAGGGAGTGTGCTCCCCACTGAAAGGGGGCTGAAATCTCTTGCCGGGGTAGTGTGACTTTTGTGTGTTCGGTGAAGAGTGTTATCAATGGTGCGATGGGGAACTTCCCTGAGAGCTGATTACTATTTGACTCTCTCATCCGCAGGCTCTGATGGAGAATTCGAATCTGGCCTTCGTGAAGCCTCGCTGGGTTTACGTCTGCAATGAGAAACAGAGAATGGTGCCTCACCAGCCCTACGTTGTGGTACCCCAGCTATAGCGGGTGGAGCACCGCTAACCAACGCACAGCCAACCTGGGGAGAGAGAAATGGGGCTGAAGAGTGGAGGGCCTGGGCTCCGGACAACACACATCATCAACTCAGTCAAAATCAACCATTCTAGTTAACTGCTGCTGGGAGTGCGCACCTGATGACGAGGCCAACGGGACATTCAGAACAACTCAGAAGGAGGTCATTTAGCCCATTGGGTCATACTGTGTCTGTGCAACAATCTTGCCAGCTGTCCCCCACTCCCGCTCTATCCCCGACCCCACCCCCCCGTGCCCATCTAATTTCCTGCTGAAATCATTCACCGTCTCTGCTCCCACGCCCACCTCGTGATTCCGTGTCCGCCGTTCCCCCCCCTCCCCCAGATCTTCCCCTCGACTCGGTCTCCCCTCCCCCCCCGAACAGTTCCCCCCTCTCCATTCCCACCCTTAGGCCAGGTGGACCCCCACCCACTCTTTGGACCCCCACCCACTCTTTGACCAGGTGCCCCCCCCCACCCTCGACCAGTTTCCCGCCCCCACGACCAGATAATAATTATCTTTATTATGTCACAAGTAGGCTTAGATGATCACTGCAATGAAGAGAATTGCCACATTCCAGCGCCTGTTTGGGTACATAGAAGGAGAATTCAAAATGTCCTCTTCACCTAACAGCACGTCTTCTGGGACTGTGGGATGAAACCGGAGCATCCGGAGAAACCCCACGCAGGGAGAACGTGCAGACTCCGCACAGACAGTGACCCGAGTGGGAATCGAATCTGGGACCCTGGTGCTGTGAAGCAAGTGCTCTCTCTCCCTCCCGCCCCCCCCCCCTCCCCCACCCAACGGTCCGCAGCCTTGCGGGTTACAGCGCTTCTGTTGCAAATCCAACTGTCTTTTTGACGGGTTGAAACATTTTGGCCTCGGCCACCAACTCAGGCCAGTGAATTTCAGACCCCCTCCTCCACCCCCCTAGGTGAAACTTTTTTTATTCATTGTGTCTCTTTCTCCCCTCCGTCCCCCCGTCCCTGCCGTAATCAACATATCCACCTCCAGCTGTCCCAATCTCACTTTGCTGCTGAAAAGGCTCATTCCTGGACCCACTTTGGTTATTCTGCCTCCGCGCCCTCCCTGCAGGACTGCTGCAGCCCCTCAAAGGCACCGGAAAGCTTCGGAAAGGGGTCGACTGAGTGTCTGTAGCCAGCTACGCCACTGATCTTAATCCTTCTTGTTAGATTATGCCGTTTCTTTGTTGATGTAAATAAATAAAACGGAGTGAAATTCTTCCAACGTTTCAGACATCTTGCCAGGTCTGCTCCTTGTCGTCCAGGCCACCTGTTGTTTGGGAGTTTCGGATTGTCCCTTAGCCGGGATCGCATGAGGATGGCTCTGAACTGACCCTGAGCCACCGCCTATCTCCAGACTCGCCCCCTCCTGCTTTTTAGATGCTTTTTCACACCTACCCTCACCAGCCCCCAACTGCTGGCCGTCTGCCCCCAAACCCTTCACAGGGCGACCAGGTTGTTTTGAATTTGTGTAGCCTCAGCTGGAGTATTGTTTCCAGTTAGAAACATAGAATCCCTACCGTGCAGAAGGGGGTCATTCGGCCCATCGGGTCTACAGTGACCCTCCGAAAGCACACCTTACCTCGGTCCACTCCACTGCCCTCCCCGCCCTATCCACATAACCTGCACATCTTTGGCCTGTGGGAGGAAAACCGGAGCACCCGGAGAAACCCCACGCAGACACGGGATGGTCTGCCCCACAGACAGTCACCTGAGATAGGAATAGAACCCAGGTCCCTGGTACTGTGAGGCAGCAGTGCCGCACTCCTTGGTAAGGACGTAAAGGCTTTGGAGAGAGCGCCAAAAGGATTAACGAGAATAGTTCCGGGGATGAGGAACTTGGTGAAGTTGGGACTTCTCAGAGAGAAGAAGGCTAAGAGATAAGATTTGATTGAGATGTTCTAAATCATCAGGGGGCTGGATCGAGTAAATAGGGGGCCCAGTGGTTAGCACTGCTGCCTCCCAGCACCAGGAACCTGGGTTCAATTCTGGCCTTGGGTGTGGAGTTTGCACTTTCTCCCATGTCTGTGGGTTTTCCTCCCACAATCCACAGATGTGCAGGTGGATGGATTGGCCGTGCTCAATTGCCGCTTTGTGTCCGACGGTATGGAGGTTAGGTGGGGATACGGGGATTGGGCTTGTGTGGGATGCTCTTTCAGACAGTCAGTGCAGACCCAATGGGCCGAATGGCCTACTGCACTGTAGGAATTCGATGAACTGTTCCCATATGTAAAAGGATCAAGAGGATGCAGATTAAAATAATTGTCAAAAGAGGCAGAAGTAAACGAGGCGAAACGTTTTCACAGTGAGGGTCTGGGATGCGCTGCCCGAGTGTGGGAGGAGGCAGCTTCAATTGTGGCATTCGAAAGGAAGTTGAGACTAACCCCACAAATGAGGAATCTTCAGGGTTTCCGGGAGAAGGTGGGCGAATAGCACCAAGTGAATTGCTGATTGGGTGAGCCAGCGCAGCCGAATGCCCCCTTTGGCAGTGCCAATGCGATCTGGCTTGACGTGAAATTCTGTCTATCGTCCCTCCGCAAGTGCAGTGTCTGAAGGCACATGTTAAAGCTGCTAGGTCAATGCTAATGGAACACAAGATGAAGGAAGAATCCAGGTCTGGCAGCATCTGTGAGGAAAGCAGAGTTAAAGTCTTAGGGATCTTCATCAGATCACCCAACTCAATAGCTGAATTCCAACTTTTCCCCCTCCCCGCCCATATCCTTTGATCCCCTTCGCCTGAAGCGCTATGACTGCTTCTTGAAACATACAGGGCGAGATTCTCCGTTGGCTGATGGTGAAATCGCGAAACGTTTGGTGGGGAAAAGGTTCCGATGCCAAAATTGAGGCGAGCGCTGATTTGATGCCAAATCGCAATTCTCCATCACCCCGACAGCGGCGTCAATGTGGCCCGGAATGCATGTAAACACCATTTGCATATCATTAGCGACCTGACCCGGTATTCTCTGGGGCCCCCGCGATTCTTTGCCTCCGAGGGGCCGAGTTCCCGATGGCGCAGTTCACTTCTGCTTTTAAAAATCGTGAAACCGCCATCGTGGCTGCTGAGGGTCAGAGAAGGGGTACGGAAAGTGTCCAACATCGCCATAGTTTGCTGACTGTGACGCTGGCCGAGAAGGCTTCTGCCATGTTTGGGGAGAGTAACAGAGGGCGACCAGGAAGTGGGCTGGAGGGTCAAGGTGGACAGTCACGGAGCACAGGAAGGATGTCCTGTTCCCCCAAGCGTCCCGGACGGTAAGCCAGAAGGCGGCCAGTGCTGCCTGGGATGAGTGGCGGCAGCTATCAGCTCGGGGAGTGAGACCAGAAGGACTGGGCTTCAGTGCTGAAAAAAGGGCAACGACACACACCGGGCAGCATGAGTGAGTAGACACCAACCTCCCCCCCCCCCCCCCAAGGAGCCCCAGCTCAACCCCCCTCTCCACAACCTGCGGGTGAGGGCCCACCCGGTGGGGGTGAATGGGGTGTCCAGGCATTTTTCCAGTAGGCTTATTGAGCCGGAAACCCCAGTGAGGTGGAGGGGATGAGGCGGTTTTTGGAGGGGTTGGAGTTCCTGAGGGTGGAAGAGGATCTGGTGGAGGGGCTGGAGACATGCAGTCAAGCAACACTCCGGGCCCGGACAGATACCCAGTGGAGTTCTATAAAAAGTTTTTTGGGGTACTGGGGCCCTTGTTGGTGAGGGTGTTTAACGAAGTACAGGATGCTCCCCCGACGCTATCTTTGATTTTGAAGCGGGATAAGGATCTGGAGCAGTGTGGGTCGTATAGGCTGATCTCACTGTTAAATGTAGATGCCAAGCTATTGGCCAACATCTTGGACTCTAGAATTGAGGACTGTGTGACAGGGGAGGACCAGACGGGGTTCGTGAAGGGGAGGCATCTGGCGGCTAATATTAGGAGGTTATTAAATATGATAATGATGCCCCCCAAGGGATGGGATGTGGAGGTAGTGGTCGCCATTGATATGGAAAAGGCCTTCGATCGGGTGGAGTGGGAGTATCTGGGAGGTTTTGGGGCGGTTTGGGTTTGGGCAGGGTTTGTGGATTTGGTCTGGCTACTATACGAGGCACTGGTGACGAGTGTGCGGATGAACCGGGTGAGCTCGGACAATTTTAAGCAGCACCGGGGGACGAGGCAGGGATGTCCACTCTCCTCACTGCTCTTTGCCCTGGCTATAGAGCCACTGGCAATGGTGGTGAGAGCGTCGATGGATTGGTCGGGGATAGTGCTGGGGGATGGAGCACAGGGTCTCGCTGTATGCGGACAATTTGTTACCTTATATTTCGGACCCACTGGGAGGTATTGGGGGGATTATGGGGATCTTAGAGGAACTTGGTCGGTTTTTGGGGTATAAATTGAACATGGGACAGAGTGAGGTCTTCCCGATCCAGGCAAGGGGCAGGAGAAGAGATTGGGGGAGATGTAGTTCAAGGTGGTGGGAGGGGAGTTTTCAGTATTTGGGTATTCGGGTGGCGCGGGGGTGGGAGCAGTTGTAAAGGTTAAATCCGGCTCCAAATAAAGGGGGGCTTTAGAAGGTGGGATCCACTCCCGTTGCCATTGGCGGGGAGGGTTCAGACGTAAAGATGATGGTCCTCCCGAGATTCTTGTTCGTATTCCAGAGCCTCCCAATCTTCATTCCCAAGGCGTTTTTTAGGAAAGTGAATGTGGTGATTTCAGGGTTTGTGTGGGCGGGAAAGCTCCGCGGGTGAAGAAGGTGCTGCTCGAGTGGGGGGGGGGGCTGGCTCTCCCGAACTTTATAAATTATTGTTGGGTGACGAATACAGCGATGGTCAGGAAATGGATAGTGGGGGGGGAGGTGTTGGTACGGGAGCAGATGGAGGCTGCCTCATGTAGGGACACGAGCTTGGGGGCACTGTTAACGGCACCTCTGCTGTTCCCGCTGGCCAGGTACTTCACAAGCCCAGTAGTGGTGGCAGCCCTGAGGGTGGACTTCAGTGGCGGCAGCACATGGGGTTGGAGGGGGCTTCAGTGTGGGCACCTATATGTGGCAACCACCGGTTTGGATGGGGGGGGGGGTGGCAGTGGGCGGGGATCGGTTTGGGGGTCTGTTTATAGACGGGGTTTCTGTGTTTGGCAGAGTTGGAGGAGGAGTTTGAGCTGTCCGGTGGGAATGGGTTCCGTTACTTGCAGGTAAGGGACTTTGTGCGAAAGCAGGTATTGTCCTTTCTGCACCTGCCGCCCCAGGGGCAACAGGATAAGGTAGTGTCGAAAACGGGAGTGGGGGAGGGGTAGGAAATGGAAATCTATAGGGAGTTGATGGATTAGGAGGGAGCCCCAATAGGGGAGGCGAAGTAGGAGGAAGAGTTGGTATGGAGTTGGGGGCTGGGTTGTGGGAGAATGCCCTGAAGAGAGTTAAGGCGTCCTTGTCATGCATCAGGCTTAGCCTGATACAATTTAAGGTGGTCCACCGGGCACATATGACTGTGGCCCAAATGAGCAGGTTTTTTGAAGGGATGGAGGATAGGTGTGGGCGGTGTGCGGGTCGGCCTGCGAGTCTTGTCCACATCTTTTGGGCATGTCCAAGGCTTGGGGGATTCTGGCTGGGGTTTGCCGGCTTCATGTCGCAGGTACTGAAGGTAAGGATGGTTCTGAGTCCAAAGGTGGCAACCTTTGGAGTGTCAGAAGACCGGGGAGTCCAGGGGGCGAGAGAGGCTGATGTCTTGGCCTTTGCCTCCCTGGTAGCCCGGAGACGGATCTTGTTAGAATGGAGGAACGTGGAACTCCCGAAGTCGGGGGTGTGGGTTAATGACATGGTTGGGTTTCTCAGGCTTGAGAAAATCAAGTTTGCCCTGAGGGGCTCGATGCTAGGATTCGCCCGGAGGTGGCAGTCGTTTATCAACTTCTTTGGAAAGGACTAAGCTGTCAGTAGGGGGGCATGGGTGCAGGGGGAGTTGGGCACGGTAGGGGGCAGGTTGGTGGGAAACTGTTGTTGGGGTGTTATTTACGTTTATGTAAGCCATGTTGATTGTTTTTTTTTTCCTTGGTGTGTGATTGTTCATTGTGTAAAAATTCATAATATAGATGTCTCGATAAAATATTTTTCAAAAAAAAGTGACATCTGTAAATGAGATGGTGTCCTTATGTCAGCCGTTTGATCAGGGCTGCAAAGTTTGAGGGATATCTTCGCGAGAGCCAAAGGGGAGGGCAGGGAGGAAGAGGTACCGGCCTGGGGGTGTAGTTGGCTGACGGACGTCACAGTGTGGTTACAGATGAGCTGGGGTGGATGTGCAAGGATGGTGCAAGGCAGGTGGACGACAGAAATGGCAGCAGATCACCCTGCTCGGAGCGGCTACACGCAACAGCGTGTAAACTGCTTTAAGATTTTATCCGGCTGCCGTGATCGACGTCAGTGAGCGCCGTGCGAGGTTTTGAACTGTTTCAGAATTCAGGTCACCTGTGCCTGGACTGTGCAGCAACACAGGCAATATGGGTCACATTTGGACTGTGCCAGCAGTGCATGTATGTGTCCCAAGGGAATGTCACCGTTTTGTTTGCAGAGTATTACTGATGGGAGGGTCTGGTATCTGCTCTGGAGGGCACAGTGGACGAAAATGTACCCACAGCATACTTGAAAATATGCTTGTTTTCCATTGAGAATTTTAAAGATTTATTGCAATGCGGGAGGCCATAAGACACAGGAGCAGAAGGAGGCCATTCAGCCCATCGGGTCTGCACTACCACTCAATGTGATCATACCTGATATGATCATCCTCAGCTCCACTTTCCCGCCTTATCCACATGACCATGATTCCCTTACCGATTGAAAATCTGTCTATCTCAGCCTTGAACATACTTAACGACCCAGCCTCTACAGCTCTTTGTGGTAAAGAATTCCACAGATTCACTACCCTCTGAGAGAAGACATTCCTTCTCATCTCTGTCTGAAATCGGCGACTCATTACTCTGAGATTATTCCCTCTGGTCCCAGACTCTCCCACAAGAGGAAACAACCTCTCAGCATCTACCCTGACAAGCCCCCTGAGAATTTGATATGTCTCAATAAAGTCACCGCTAATTCTTCTAAACTCCAGTGAATCCAGGCGCAACTTACTCACCCTCTCCTCATAAGAAAATCCCTCCATACCCGGGATCAACCTAGTGAACCTTCTCTGGACTGCCCCCAATACCAATATATATTTCCTTAGATAAGGGGATCAAAACTGTTCACAGTATTCCAGATGTGGTCTAACTAGCGTCTTGTATAGTTATAACAGGACTTTCCTTTTTTATGCTCATTCCCTTTGAAATAAAGGCTAACATTCCATCTGCCTTCCCAATTACCTGTTGAATTTGCATGCGAGCTTTTTGTGACTAATTCATGAGGACCTTCAAATCCCTCTGCTTTCTGCAGTCTTTCTCCATTTAAATAATGTTCAGCTCCTTTATTCTTCCTACCAAAGTGCATAACTTCACATTTTACCCCATATTCCATCTGTCAAGATTTTGCCCACTCACCTAACTTGCCCAGATCCCTCTGTAGACTGTGTGTCATCCTCACCACTTGCCTTCCCACCTATTTTTGTGTCATCCACAAACTTGGCAACAATGCATTCACTTCCCTCGTGCAAGTCATTAATATGGATTGTAAATAACTGTGGCCCCATCACAGATCCCTGTGACACCCCACTAGTTACAGATGCCATTCTGAAAATGCTCCTCTTTACTATCAGTTCGGAAATCCCCTTCCATGCTAATACATTACGCCACCGCCATGGGCTACGTGGAGTTTGCATGTTCTCCCTGTGTCCTTCAGTAGCCTCCGGGTGCTTTTGTTCCCTCCTACAGTCCAAAGATATGCAGGTTAGGTGGGGCTGCAGGGATGGGGTGGCGCAGTGGGCCGAGGGAAGGTGCTTTCAGAGGGTTGATGCAGACTCGATGGCCCAAATGGCCTCCTGCACCATGGGGTTCTATGGCTCTTACCTTAAGTAGATTGTGTGGAGAGGGGCATGTCATGATATTCAAACACACACATCATGATGGACACACTAACAGGCAAATCAGAGTACACAACACCACAACCAATCACAGACAAGAACACCAACCACATAAAAAGCACGAGCACGACACCTGGAGGTCGGTAGGTCTGGGGAGAAGGAAGCATGAAAGAGCTGTTGAAACACCACAAGCAGGGAGCCCCCCACGTGCAGAGTGCAAAGACCAAGTTGTAAATAGTGAGTTTAAATAAACAAGTGTTGTACCATATGCAACTGTGTTGGCTCTTCTGTGTGTTAGAACACCCAACACCACATGGTACAGGAGTGGATCGATACCTGCCTACCAACCTGCCATTCTGGACATGGACCACACCGGCAAACCGCAGCCGATGCAAGTCACGGGGAACCTAGGCACCAACTGGAAGCTCTACAGGCAGCGATTTGACCTGTACATCCGTGCCACCGAAAAACAGAATGTCTCGGATGATTCGAAGATTGCAATGCTCCTCTTCTACGCAGGCCCCCACCCAAATGATGTCTTTAATTCACTGGTGTTCGAGGAAGGCGAAAACCAGGCCAAATATGACACGGTCATCCTCAAAATGGACCAGCACTTTCAAACTGAAGTAAACGAAACTTTCGAAAGATACATCTTTCAGCAACGCCTGCAAGGTAAGGAGGAGCTTTTTCAACCCTTTTTGACGCACCTCCGGATTCTAGCGCAGTCCTGCGGTTACGGCACCACCACAGAGTCCATGATCAGGGACCAGATTGTTTTTGGCGTTGCCTCCAGTGGCCTACGCCAGCAGCTTCTTAAAATAAAGAGCCTCACCTTAGCGTCTGCTGTGGAAGCCTGTGTCCTCCATGAAAATGCGACCTGCCGTTTTGCCCGATTTCAGGCGTCCGAGTTGGCACGGAGGGGGTCCCCAGCCGTCGAATCGGCAAGCCAGGCCGCCCACGACGTTGAACGCATCCAGGCCGTCGATTTCTTCCCGCCCCACGGCCCGGACGACAGCGGCCGCTTCCCGCGCTTTTCGCGGTCTCCCGCGCAGGTGCGCGCCAAGAATAACGGCCACAACGAGGGACGCACTGCGCAGGCGCGCCCACCGCAAGATCGCACTGCGCATGCGCAGTGGCGCAACGAACGCCGTGACGTCATGACGTGCAGCAAGTGTGGAGGTCTACACTTAAAAGGGCAATGTCCTGCAAAATACCAACAGTGCAACAGATGTGCCATGATAGGCCACTACGCAGCCCGCTGTCGTGCGGCTCAACCCATGGATCCGGCGCATCCTCGACAACCTCGCACACGAGTCAGGACCGTCCAGCCCACGCATCAAGACTTCCAGTTAAGTGATGCAGATGACCAGGATGACTTCAGAGTTGCCGTCATTGATGTCAACAAGGTCAATGCCATCAATCCAGACGATGAGTGGTGTGCCACCCTGACGGTCAACCGATCGCGCGTCGCCTTCCGTCTGGACACCGGCGCATCCGCCAACCTGATTGCTTACTCTGCAGTCCAGGCCATGAAGGTCAAACCACTCATCACACCATCCCGGCTTAAGATGGTTGACTATAACGGGAACGTTATCCCGTCCGTAGGATCTTGCCAGCTACAGGTGACTCACAAGGGGTACACGGCCACACTCCCCTTCGAAGTTGTGGGCTCATCAAAGGACTCGTTACTGGGCGCACAAGCGTGTAAGGTCCTTCACCTGGTACAGCGCATCATGTCTCTCTCTCCAGATGAGATATCCGACTTCCCGGATGCTGAGTTCCACGCGAATCTCCATTCCCTCCTCGCTCACAACCAGGAGGTTTTTGAAGGCATGGGGACATTGCCACACACGTACAAGATTCGACTCAGACCGGACGCCATCCCTGTCGTTCACGCACCTCGCAGGGTTCCTGCGCCTCTCAAAGACCGCCTCAAGGCACAACTGCAGATTCTTCAGGACCAAGGGGTCCTATCCAAGGTCACGGAGCCCACGCCATGGGTCAGCTCCATGGTCTGTGTAAAGAAGCCCTCTGGCGAGCTCCGTATATGTATAGATCCAAAAGATCTGAACAACAACATCATGCGGGAACACTATCCCATCCCAAAACGAGAAGACCTCACCAGCGAGATGGCGCGAGCCAACATATTCACTAAATTGGATGCGTCCAAAGGATTCTGGCAGATCCAACTGGACCCGGCCAGCCGAAGACTATGCACATTCAACACCCCTTTTGGCAGATTCTGCTACAACCGGATGCCATTCGGCATCATTTCGGCATCTGAAGTATTCCACCGCATTATGGAGCAGATGATGGAAGGCATCGAAGGGGTACGTGTATATGTGGACGATATCATCATTTGGTCCACCACTCCGCAGGAACACATGCATCGTCTTCGACGTGTCTTCACCCGCATACGGCAAAATGGCCTGCGTCTCAACCGTGCGAAGTGTGCTTTCGGCCAGACGGAGCTGAAATTCCTCGGGGACCACATCTCAAGGTCCGGGGTCCGTCCCGATGCAGACAAGGTTAGCGCCATCACAGCCATGCCACGACCGGCTGACAAGAAGGCTGTCTTAAGATTCCTGGGCATGGTCAACTTCCTTGGGAAGTTCATTCCCAACCTGGCTTCTCATACAACAAACATGCGCCATCTCGTAAAAAAATCGACGGAATTCAACTGGCACCAGTCGCATCAGCAGGAATGGGAGGAGCTCAAGCACAAACTGGTCACGGCACCAGTGCTGGCCTTCTTTGACGCGACTCGCCCTACAAAGATCTCAACAGACGCCAGCCAATCTGGTATTGGAGCGGTACTCCTGCAAAAAGACAGCACGTCATCATGGGCCCCGGTTGCGTATGCCTCACGAGCCATGACCCCTACCGAACAGCGCTACGCGCAAATCGAAAAAGAATGCCTGGGCTTGTTAACTGGACTGGACAAGTTCCACGACTATGTGTATGGCCTGCCACGATTCACGGTCGAAACTGACCACCGCCCCCTGGTCAACATCATTAACAAAGACCTGAACGACATGACTCCTCGCCTCCAGCGCATCTTACTCAAACTCAGGAGGTACGATTTTGAACTGATCTACACTCCGGGGAAGGAACTCATAGTGGCGGACACTCTTTCCCGAGCAGTGAGCACACCACCAGATGCGGAGGGGTTCGTGCGTCAAATTGAGGCACACGTGACTCTGACAGCAGCAAATATGCCAGCTGATGATCCTTGTCTGGCCCACATACGCGCAGAGACGGCGACTGACCCTCTGCTGCAGCGAGTGATGCGCCACATGACGGAAGGGTGGCTAAAAGGGCAGTGCCCCCAGTTTTACAATGTGCGAGATGATCTCACCAATATAGACGGGGTCCTTATGAAATCGCATAGGATCGTCATTCCACACAGTGTGCGCCAGATGATTCTTCGTCAACTACACGAAGGCCACTTGGGTGTCGAAAAATGCAGACGAAGGGCCCGGGCGGCGGTATATTGGCCGGGTATTAATGAAGACATAGCCAACATGGTGCTCAACTGCACAACCTGTCAGAGGTTTCAGCCGGCGCAACCTCCGGAAACACTTCTACCACACGAGATGGTGACGTCCCCCTGGGCGAAGGTGGGTGTTGACCTATTTCACGCGCTCGGCAGAGATTACATTGTTATTATAGACTACTTCTCAAACTACCCGGAAGTCATGCCTCTCCATGATCTGACGTCGTCCGCAGTCATTGGGGCCTGCAAGGAAACGTTTGCTCGCCATGGCATTCCAAGGACTGTCATGTCAGACAATGGACCTTGTTTTGCCAGCCGTGAATGGTCGTCCTTTGCCGCAGCATATGGTTTCACTCATGTGACATCCAGCCCTCTGCATCCACAATCGAACGGGAAGGCTGAAAAGGGTGTCCACATCGCAAAGCGGCTCCTGTGCAAGGCGGCTGATGCCGGATCGGACTTTAACCTTGCCTTGCTGGCCTATCGATCGGCCCCGTTATCCACGGGCCTCTCGCCAGCGCAGCTACTAATGGGTCGCTCCCTCAGGACGACGGTACCTTCCGTCCTGGCACCGACAACAGACCATGAGGCGGTTCTTCGGGACATGCAACTGCAGCGTGATCGCCAGAAAGGTCGGTACGACACACGAGCGACGGACCTGCCCCCCCTGTCCTCCGGAGACAAAGTACGCGTCCATCAACCGTATGGTGGCTGGTCAGCACCGGCCGAAGTCCTCCGACAAGTGGCTCCCCGCTCGTTCCTGGTTCGCATGCCGGATGGTTCCGTGCGTCGCCGCAATCGGCGCGCCCTTCGCCGACTTCCACGTTCACAGCCACACAACACGCCAGATCCTCAACAGGCTTCCGAGGATGACTTTGTGGAGCTGCCGCACATCACGCCCTTTCCATCGCCACCCATGGCCATGCCTGCACAGCAGCCGGTGGTTCTTGATCCACCCTTAAGGCGGTCAACCCGAATTCGTCGCAAACCCATTAGAATGGACTTATAATACAGTTCATATGTTTAATAAGTTGGACAATTTTACATGATAACCTCTTGTTGTTTATCGTTCCAGATGTCGTCTGACTGGACAACTGTTCAAAATTTTTTTTCTTCTTCTCTCGTTCGCATTTCTGTTATGTTATGGTACAACTGGATTCATGTGACGCACTCGACATCGCCCCATGTACATAGTTCCGTCATAGACACATGCTGCACACGACACACACACACTCTTAGATGCACTCACGTCACGATCATATTTATTACCACGTAGGCACATATCTTTGTAAAAAGGGGGGATGTCATGATATTCAAACACACACATCATGATGGACACACTAACAGGCAAATCAGAGTACACAACACCACAACCAATCACAGACAAGAACACCAACCACATAAAAAGCACGAGCACGACACCTGGAGGTCGGTAGGTCTGGGGAGAAGGAAGCATGAAAGAGCTGTTGAAACACCACAAGCAGGGAGCCCCCCACGTGCAGAGTGCAAAGACCAAGTTGTAAATAGTGAGTTTAAATAAACAAGTGTTGTACCATATGCAACTGTGTTGGCTCTTCTGTGTGTTAGAACACCCAACACCACAGGGCAGAGGAGACGTGAACAAGGGCCCATCAATATGTGATAGTCACAAATGACAAATGAATGAATGGGGAATTCAGGGTACCTTTGTCCAGACAGTGGAGAGCAGTGGATGGGATGGAAGCAAAGTTTAGGATGGATACAAGTTTGACTGACTGCTAACAGGATTGGGGTTGCATGGGGAGATGTTCTTGGTGCAGAAGGCAACAAACATTTCTTGGCCCAATACCATTATGAATGGCTAATGGTGGGCAGAAATCAGGGAATGGAAAATGGAGGCCATTCGGCCCATCACGCTTGCACCAGCTCATTGGCCAGCTGGGTAGACATATTGCCTCGGAGCCAGAAGGTCAAGTGTCTGAGCTATAACTCGGGAGATGCACACCGCAAAATCCAGGTCTACACTTCCACAGCACTGAGGGAATGCTGCACTGTCGGGAGGATCGGTACTGAGGGAGTGCTACACTGTCAGAGGGTCAGTACTGAGGAAGTGATGCACAGTCAGAGAGTAAGTGCTAAGGGAGCACTGCACAGTTGGAGGGTCAGTACTGAGGGAGCGCTGCACTGTCAGAGGGTCAGTACTGAGGGAGTGCTGCACTGTCAGAGGGTCAGTACTGAGGGTGTGCTGCATTGTCAAAGGATCTGTACTGAGGGAGTGCTGCACTTTCAGAAGATCTGTATTGAGGAAATGCTGCACTGTCAGAGGGTTAGCACTGAGGGAGTGCTGCACTGTCAGAGGGTTAGCACTGAGGGAGCACTGCACTGTCAGAGGGTCAGTACTGAGGAAGTGCTGCATTGTCAGAGGATCAGTACTGAGAGAGTGCTGCACTGTTGTGGGTCAGTACTGAGGGAGTGCTGCACTGTCAGAGGATCAGTACTGAGGGAGTGCTGCACTTTCAGAGGATCAGTACTGAGAGAGTGCTGCACTGTTGTGGGTCAGTACTGAGGGAGTGCTGCACTGTCAGAGGATCAGTACTGAGGGAGTGCTGCACTGTCAGAGGGTCAGTACTGAGGGAGTGTGGTACTGTCAGAGGGTCAGTACTGAGGGAGTGCTGCACAGTCGGAGGATCAGTACTGAGGGAGTGCTGCACTGTCAAAGGGTCAGTACTGAGGGGGTGCTGCACTGTCAGAGGATCTGTACTGTGGGAGTGCTGCACTGTCGGGCGGGTCAGTACTGAGGGAGTGCTGCACTGTCAGAGGATCTGTACTGAGGGAGTGCTGCACTGTCAGAAGATCTGTATTGAGGAAGTGCTGGACTGTCAGAGGATCAGTACTGAGAGAGAGCTGCACTGATGAAGGGAGTGCTCCACTGTTGGGAGGGTCAGTACTGAAGAAGCGCTGCAATGCCAGAGGGTCTGTACTGAGGGGGTACTGCACTGACAGAGGATCAGTACAGAGGATTGCTGCACTGTTAGAGGATCTGTACTGAGGGGGTGCTGCACTGTCAGCGGATCTGTACTGAGGGAGTGCTGCACTGTCAGACAGTCAGTACTTAGGGAGTGCTGCACTGTCAGAGGATCTGTTCTGAGGGAGTGCTGTACTGTCGGAGGGTCAGTACTTAGGGGGTGCTGCACTGTCAGAGGGTCAGTACTGAGGGAGTGCTGCATGATCAGAGGGTCAGTACTGAGGGAGTGCTGAACTGTCAGAGTGCCAGTACTGAGGGAGTGCTGCACTGTCAGAGGGTTAGCACTGAGGGAGTGCTGCACTGTCAGAGGGTCAGCACTGAGGGAGTGCTGCACTGTCAGAGGGTCAGCACTGAGGAAGTGCTGCACTGTCAGAGGGTCAGCACTGAGGGAGTACTGCACTGTCAGAGGGTCAGCACTGAGGAAGTGCTGCACTGTCAGAGGGTCAGCACTGAGGAAGTGCTGCACTGTCAGAGGGTCAGCACTGAGGGAGTGCTGTGCTATACTCTCAGAGATGCTGTCTTTTAGATGAGACCTTTGGCCAATGTTCCATTGGCCTTTCAGTTGGGTATAAGATCCCATGGTCACATGGTCACTATTTGGGAGAATGGGGGGTGGAGGAAGAGAAGGATGCTGAGAGAAAGTTCTGCCCAGTGCCCTGGGGCCGATATGTATCCCTCAACCAACACCCCTGAGGACAACAGATGGGTCAATCTGGCATTGCTGTTTGTGGGATCCTGCTGTGTGCAAACTGGTGTCTCATCGCAACATGGACAACCCTTTGGAATTCACCTGACTGGTTGTTTTTCTCTTTGGGATGCGCTGACGTGGTTGGGTGGGCTCGAGAAAAGCGAGACCCTCCTCTGGTTTTCCCGAGTAGTGTCTGGACGATTTCCCCCTCATCTGGGGTCCGAGTGCTTGAGGGTTGTACTCCTCACTGACAACCTGCCTAAGGTGAGCTAACCTGGAACTAATTCCTCTGTCATCTCGAAGAGGAAAATGTCTGCAGGGTTAGTGGGGGATGAGTTGGGTCCAATCGTATAGTCCTTCGAAAGAGCTGGCAGAGGCTCGATGAACAGAATGGCCTTTTCGTCAGCTCTCATTCTAATCAAATTGGAGGTGTTCCTGCTTTAGGGGGAAGACCCATGGATGGTGAAGTGCAAAGGGAAGACGAGGCACAGGGAGGACCGGAGGTAGTCGACAGACGGTATCTGAAATTAACATTCTCTCCCCGATTCATTCCGGCTGTACACCGATTCCTGACGAACTCCGTACCTGTTGCTAAGAGGTGGATGAGTAAGAAACCCAGAGGCGGGATCCCCGTCAATGCTTAACCCCTCCCCTGGATTGCAATAGTTAGCCGGGATGGTTAATTCCTGTCCTGTTAATTTCTAATTCAATTGGGTAACTGGTTGAATGTCAGAGACCATCAGGGGCTGTCAAGGAAAAGGGGATGAGGTTGAGGAGAGCAGATCTCTGTGCAAAAGAGAGAGAGAGAGAGAGGGAGGCAGGCTGTGCTGAGAGTTTGGTACAGGCAGCACATTGCAAGCTGTGAACCGTCGACAATGTCTCTCCCTCTGCTGGAGTGAGACACTCGCCCCGGTGCGGATAATGCCGGAGAGAAGGGAGTGGGGGGAAAAAAATCACGAGGGTGATCTCCATTTCGAGGCAGAGTGCAGGTGAGTGCACGACACGATATTCGGCACCAAACTATCGGGGAGCAAACGGGAGCAAAACGCCACTCACTGAAAGTAGTGATGTAGGTGGATAGAGGCATTTAGAATAGCGATATATTTCTGAAGGGGTCGAATTGAACAACAGAGGTTTTGTTCAACCTGTTTCGAACAGCCCTGTGCACAGTTCTGGTCTCTATGTTATCGAGGATCCCTGAGCTGAGAGGTTATCATGGTCAGGAAACTGAACAGGTCGGGGTCCTTTTCTCCAGGAAAGAGAAGGCTGAGGGGATGACCTGATCGAAGTCTTTAAAGCGATGAAAGGGGTTTCGAGAGGGTCGACGGAGAGACAGTGGTTCACATAGAGGTGGGGCGAGGGGGGGAGCCCAGAACTCGGGGCCATCGATATGCAATAGTCACAAATTAATCAAATGAGGAATTCAGGAGAAACCTCTTTAATCACAAGAGTTAAGCGAATGTGGGACTCGTCCCCACAGGGAGTGGGGAGAATGTGGGGCTCGCTCCCACAGAGAGTGGGGAGAATGTGGGACTCGCTCCCATGGGGAGTGGGGAGAATGTGGGACTCGCTCCCACAGGGAGTGGGGAGAATGTGGGACTTGCTCCCACAGAGTGTGGGGGGAATGTGGGACTCGCTCCCACAGAGTGTGGGGGGAATGTGGGACTCGCTCCCACAGGGAGTGGGGACAATGTGGGACTCGCTCCCACAGAGTGTGGGGAGAATGTGGGACTCGCTCCTACAGGGAGTGGGGAGAATGTGGGACTCGCTCTCACAGAGTGTGGGGGGAATGTGGAACTCGCTCCGACAGGGAGTGGGGAGAATGTGGGACTTGCTCCGACAGAGTGTGGGGGGAATGTGGGACTCGCTCCCACAGGGAGTGGGGAGAATGTGGGACTCGCTCCCACAGAGTGTGGGGGGAATATGGGACTCGCTCCCACAGGGAGTGGGGACAATGTGGGACTCGCTCTCACAGAGTGTGGGGGGAATGTGGAACTCGCTCCGACAGGAAGTGGGGAGAATGTGGGACTTGCTCCGACAGAGTGTGGGGGGAATGTGGGACTCGCTCCCACAGGGAGTGGGGAGAATGTGGGACTCGCTCCCACAGAGTGTGGGGGGAATGTGGGACTCGCTCCCACAGGGAGTGGGGACAATGTGGGACTCGCTCCCACAGAGTGTGGGGGGAATGTGGGACTCGCTCCCACAGGGAGTGGGGAGAATGTGGGACTCGCTCTCACAGAGTGTGGGGGGAATGTGGAACTCGCTCCCACAGGGAGTGGGGAGAATGTGGGACTCGCTCCCACAGAGTGTGGGGGGAATGTGGGACTCGCTCCCACAGGGAGTGGGGAGAATGTGGGACTTGCTCCCACAGGGAGTGGGGAGAATGTGGGACTCACTCCCACAGGGAGTGGAGAGAATGTGGGACTCGCTCCCACAGAGTGTGGGGGGAATGTGGGACTCACTCCCACAGGGAGTGGGGAGAATGTGGGACTTGCTCCCACAGGGAGTGGGGAGAATGTGGCACTCGCTCCCACAGAGTGTGGGGAGAATGTGGGACTCGCTCCCACAGAGTGTGGGGAGAATGTGGGACTCGCTCCCACAGAGTGTGGGGGGAATGTGGGACTCGCTCCCACAGGGAGTGGGGAGAATGTGGGACTTGCTCCCACAGGGAGTGGGGAGAATGTGGGACTCGCTCCCACAGAGTGTGGGGAGAATGTAGGACTCGCTCCTACAGAGTGTGGGGAGAATGTGGGACTCGCTCCTACAGAGTGTGGGGGGAATGTGGGACTCGCTCCCACAGGGAGTGGGGAGAATGTGGGACTCGCTTCCACAGAGTGTGGGGAGAATGTGGGACTCGCTCCCACAGAGTGTGGGGGGAATGTGGGACTCGCTCCCACAGGGAGTGGGGAGAATGTGGGACTCGCTCCCACAGAGTGTGGGGAGAATGTGGGACTCGCTCCCACAGAGTGTGGGGAGAATGTGGGACGCGCTTCCACAGGGAGTGGGGAGAATGTGGGACTCGCTTCCACAGGGAGTGGGGAGAATGTGGGACTCGCTGCCAAAGAGAGTGGGGAGAATGTGGGACTTGCTCCCACAGGGAGTGGGGAGAATGTGGGACTTGCTCCCACAGAGCGTGGGGAGAATGTGGGACTCGCTCCCACAGAGTGTGGGGGGAATGTGGGACTAGCTCCCACAGGGAGTGGGGAGAATGTGGGACTTGCTCCCACAGGGAGTGGGGAGAATGTGGGACTCGCTCCCACAGAGTGTGGGGAGAATGTGGGACTCGCTCCCACAGAGTGTGGGGAGAATGTGGGACGCGCTTCCACAGGGAGTGGGGAGAATGTGGGACTCGCTTCCACAGGGAGTGGGGAGAATGTGGGACTCGCTGCCAAAGAGAGTGGGGAGAATGTGGGACTTGCTCCCACAGGGAGTGGGGAGAATGTGGGACTTGCTCCCACAGAGTGTGGGGAGAATGTGGGACTCGCTCCCACAGGGAGTGGGGTGAATGTGGGACTTGCTCCCACAGGGAGTGGGGTGAATGTGGGACTCGCTTCCACAGGGAGTGGGGAGAATGTGGGACTCGCTGCCACAGAGAGTGGGGAGAATGCGGGACTCGCTCCCACAGGGAGTGGGGAGAATGTGGGACTCGCTGCCACAGAGAGTGGGGAGAATGCGGGACTCGCTCCCATGGGGAGTGGGGAAAATGTGGGATTCGCTCCCACAGAGAGTGGGGAGAATGTGGGAATGCCCTCCTGCGCCAGGTGATTTGGTTATCGGAAGCAGAGGGCAGGATTTTCTGGTCATTCCCACTGGTGGTATCTCCCCTGCCCCGGGTTCCCTGGCAGGGGAACAGGACGGAAGATAATGGCGCGATGCTGGCATTCTGCTGCCACAGTTGGGAAGTGCGTGGCACCTTCACAAGCAGCCAAATTGAGCTGTGAATGGTTGGGCATCGATATTGTAACACCTTCCCACCACCATCAGGGTTTGGATCGAGCTGGGAGCAGATTCAATAGGAACTTTTAAAAGGGGAAATTGGATAAATACTGAAAGGGGACCATTTTTCAGGGATGTGGGAGATGAGCAGGGCGGGGGAGAGTTGTGGAATCGTCGGATAGATCTGTTAAACATCCAGCAGAGGGCCAATGGGTGGAATGGCCTCTCCGTGTGTTGTATCGTATTGATTCACCCACATTCTGGACCCTCCACAGTTATTCATTGGCAGCTTCTGCTTGTATCTGTTGTGCCTCTGTCACAGCTCTCTCTGCTTTATCCACCTCCCTCTCCCACCCTCTCACCTTCCCCAATCTCCTTCTCCTCCTATCTCTCTCCCTGCTCCTCCCTCTTCCTGGCTCTCTCACCACCTCTCTCTTCCTCTCTCCCTCTCCTCCTGTCTCTCTCTCTCTCTCGCCCCTCTCTCTTCCTCTCTCTCCCCTTCTCCTCCTGTCTCTCTCTCTCACCCCCTCTCCTGTCTCTCTCTCCCCTCTCTCTTCCTCTCCTGCTCTCTCACCCCCTATCCTCTTTCTCTCACCCCCTCTCTTCAGTTCTCTCTCTCTGATGCGTAGCATTGTGGATAGCACAATTGCTTCACAGCTCCAGGGTCCCAGGTTCGATTCCGGCTTGGGTCACTGTCTGTGCGGAGTCTGCACATCCTCCCCGTGTGTGCGTGGGTTTCCTCCGGGTGCTCCGGTTTCCTCCCACAGTCCAAAGATGTGCAGGTTAGGTGGATTGGCCATGATAAATTGCCCTTCGTGTCCAAAATTGCCCTTAGTGTTGGGTGGGGTTATGGGGATAGGGTGGGGTGTTGACCTTGGGTAGGGTGCTCTTTCCAAGAGCCGGTGCAGACTCGATGGGCCGAATGGCCTCCTTCTGCACTGTAAATTCTATGAAAAATGAAAAAAATATAATTCACACGAAACCAGGAGTAGAAGTAAACTGTGGCTTTAATCAACTAGAACAGTGCCTGCCTGCGACTGATCTGTTAGTGGGAGCCGCCTACAGGCGACTGCTCTTTATACCTCCCCTCAAGGGGTGGAGCCAGGGGCGGAGCCCACACAGGCCCCAACATGCTACATCACAGGTAATACCTTACAATGGTCCATAGGTGGAGCCCACATGGGCAACAGCGTAATACAGATATGCACATGGTGAATTGTTACAGCAATACATTCACCACATTCACCCCCTGTTAAAAAAATGAAGACCGGCAGGGGTGAAGGGTTCATAAGTCCAGCCTGTCCGGTGCACGGATTGTGCGCTGTGATCGCCGAAGCTCTGGTATTGCAGCTGGCCCGGGCGTCAAACTCATCCGTGCTGGCATCGGTCGTGAAGTCGCCGGTGCGGGTACAGATGTGGACTCTGGGAGCGTGTCTTCTGGGGCTTCATTCCCGTGGGTCGGTGAAGGGGGAATGGTGGGCGGGAGCGGGTGCGGGTGCCATGTAGGGGCGGGGGCGCTGGTCAGCGTAGGTTGGGCGGGGTAAGATGGGGTGGCGGTGGTGGTGGAACCTGTGGGTGCCAGGTCCCGGAGGGAGACCGTATCCTGTCGGCCATCGGGGTGTTTGATGTAGGCGTACTGGGGGTTGGTGTGTAGGAGCTGGACCCTCTCGACCAGGGGGTCGGACTTATAGCTCCTGACGTGTTTGCGGAGTAGGACGTGCCCCAGTGTCTTCAGCCAGGATGGAAGCGAGACCCCGGAGGTGGATTTCCTGGGGGAAACAAACAGGCGGTCATGAGGAGTCTTGTTTGTGGCCGTGCAAAGGAGGGACCTAATGGAGTGGAGTGCGTCGGGGAGGACCTCCTGCCAGTGGGAAACTGGGAGATTCCTAGACCGTAGGGCCAGGAGGACGGCTTTCCATACCGTCGTGTTCTCCCTCTCCACCTGCCCGTTTCCCCTGGGGTTATACCTGGTAGTCCTGCTCAAGGCGATGCCCTTACTGAGCAGGTACTGACGCAGTTCGTCGCTCATGAACGACGAGCCCTGGTCACTGTGAACGTACGTGGGGAAACCGAACAGGGTGAAGACACTATGTAGGGCTTTAATGACAGTGGCCGCAGTCATGTCAGGGCAAGGGATTGCAAAGGGGAAGTGGGAGAACTCGTCGACAATGTTGAGGAAATATGTGTTGCGGTTGTTGGAGGGGAGGGGCCCTTTGAAATCGATACTGAGGCGCTCAAAGGGCCGGGATGCCTTTACCAGGTGGGCCTTATCCGGTCGGGAGAAGTGCGGGTTACACTCCGCACAGATTTGGCAGTCCCTGGTCATGGCTCTGACCTCCTCAGTGGCGTAGGGCAGGTTGCGGGCCTTGATGTAGTGGATAAGCTGGGTGACCCCTGGGTGGCAGAGGTCATCGTGGATGGCACGTAGCCGGTCATCTTGTGCGCTGGCGCATGTGCCGCAGGACAGGACATCTGGGAGTTCGTTGAGCTTCCCAGGACGATGTACTATATCGTCGTTATAGGTGGAGAGTTCGATCCTCCAACTAAGATCTTATCATTCTTGATCTTGTCCCGCAGCGTATTATTGAACATGAAGGCTACCGATCGTTGGTCGGTGACGAGGGTAAACCTCCTAATAGAGTGGAGTGCCTCCAGTGCCGCATGGCTTCCACGATGGCTTGGGCTTCCTTTTCGACTGAGGAGTGCCGAATTTCGGAGGTGGTAAGGGTTTGTGAAAAAAACGCTACTGGCCTGCCTGCCTGATTGAGGGTAGCAGCGAGGGTGACCTCTGATGCGTCGCTCTCCACCTGGAAGGGGACGGACTCGTCCACCACGCGCATCGTGGCTTTGGCGATATCTGCCTTGATGCAGCTGAAGGCCTGGCGGGCCTCAGCCGCCAGTGGGAAGATGGTGGCCTTGATTAGTGGGCGGGCTTTGTCCGCACAGTTGGGGACCCACTGGGCGTAATATGAAAAGAACCCGAGGCACCTTTTCAGGGCCTTGGGGCAGTGGGGGAGGGGGAGTTGCAGGACGGGGTGCATACGGTCGGGGTCGGGTCCTAGAACCCCGTTTTCCACGACGTAGCCGAGGATGGCTAGTCTGATTGTGCGGAAAACGCATTTCTCCTTGTTGTAAGTGAGGTTAAGGGTTTGGGCGGTTTGGAGAAATCTCTGAAGGTTGGCGTCGTGGTCCTGCTGATCATGGCCGCTGATGGTGACGTTGTCCAAGTACGGAAATGTGGCCCACAGCCCGTACTGGTCCACCATTCGGTCCATCGTTCTTTGGAAGACCAAAACCCCGTTCGTGACGCCACAGGGGACCCAGAGGAAGTGGAAAAGGCGGCCGTCTGCCTCAAAAGCCGTGTAGTGGCAGTAGTCCGGACGGATTGGGAGCTGGTGGTATGCAGACTTCAGATCCACCATGGAGAACACCCGGTAGTGCGCGATCTGACTAACCATGTCTGCGATCCGGAGAAGGGGGTACGCATCGAGGCGCGTGTACCGGTTTATGGTTTGGCTGTAATCTACAACCATCCGGTTCTTTTCCCCGGTCCTGACGACCACCACCTGAGCTCTCCAGGGGCTATTGCTGACCTCGACGATCCCCTCCCGCAAGAGTCGCTGGACCTCGGACCTGATAAAAGTCCTGTCCTGGATGCTGTACCGCCTGCTTCTGGTGGCGACTGGTTTGCAGTCGGCGGTGAGATTTGTGAAAGTGGGGGAGGGTCGACCTTTCGGGTCGCGAGGCTACGTACGGTGAGTGGGAGTAGGGGCCCGCCGAACTTCAGGGTTAGGCTCCTGAGGTTACATTGGAAATCCAGTCCCAATAGAAGAGGAGCGCAGAGGTCGGGAATTACATATGATTTAAAATTGGCGTATTCGGCGCTCTGTATTGTGAGGGTTGCGGTAGTGCACCCCCAGAACTGCACCGAGTGCAACCCGGTGACGAGGGAGATGGTTTGATGAGCCGGGAAGATTGGGAGCGAGCAGCGTCTTACCATGTCTGGATGAATGAAGCTCTCCGTGCTCCCCGAGTCGAAGAGGCAGGGCGTTTCGTGTCCGTTTACTCGGACGGTCATCATCGAGCTCCGGAGGTGTTTGAGTCGCGACTGGTCAAGGGTGACCGCGCTGAGTTGCGGGTAGCCGGTGTGGTCGGAGATGCTGGGGCGGTTCCAAGATGGCTGCCCCCGTTGGTCGCACGTGTCGGTTGGCGTTGCAGATGGTGGCCAAGATGGCGGCCCCCGTCGGTCGCACGTGTTGGGTGGTGAGGAAGATGGCGGCCCCCATGAATCGCACGTGGCGGGCCTTGTGGGCGAGGATGGCCAAGGTGGCTGCCCCCGTGAGTCACACACGCTGTGCGGGCTGGAAGATGGCTGCCCCCACGGACAACACGAGGCCGATGGCGTGTCCAGGGGGGCGGAGCCAGCAGACACGCTGCCACACTGCGGGATCTGCGGGTCTGTGAGTTGGAGGGTCGGGCCTGCGATTTAGAGTTATTGGACCTGGCCAGGCAAACGTTAGCAAAATGTTCTTTTCTCCCGCAGTCGCTGCAGTTCGCGTTCCGGGCCGGGAAGCGCTGCCGGGGGTGTTGAGGCTGGCCGTAGAAATAACATGGTGGGCGGGCAGCCGCGTGGCTCAGGTTTGGGGTATTCTTTGGTCGGGGGTCCACGGGTGGGTCGCGTGATCGGACGGGATCGCGTTGAGGCTTTGGAACGCTACTTCCAGAGAGGAGGCTAATTTTACCGTCTCTTCCAGGTCTAGGGCACCTTTTTCGAGTAGGCGCTGTCTCACGTAGTTGGACCTGACTCCAGCCACGTAGGTGTCCCGAATGGCGAGGTCCATATGTTGAGTGGCCGTAACGGCCTGGTAATTGCAGCTTCGTGCAAGGACTTTGAGGTCGCGTAGGTACTCTTCCAGCGATTCCCCGGGACGCTGGCGGCGAGTGGTGAGGAGATGCCGCGCGTATACCTCGTTCACGGACCTTACGTAGAGGCGCTCTAGCATCGCGAAGGCGTCTGTGTCAGTGGAGGCTTCCCCGAGTTGAACAGAGATTCGATGGCTCACCCGTGCGTGGAGGAGACTCAGCTTCTGTTCGACGGTGACGTAAGGCGAGGAGGAGCCGGCGAGGTAGGCCTTTAAACAGCGGAGCCAGTGCGAAAAAAACTCTTTCGCCTCCACGACTGCGGATCGAGTTCCAGTCGGTTTGAGGGCCGATTCCATAGTGGCGTTGTAGTTCACTAAATTGATGCGACCATCAATTCACACAAAACCAGCAGTAGAAGTAAACTGTGGCTTTAATCAACTAGAACAGCGCCTGCCTGTAGCACCGTCAATATGACGCGAGGCAAGTTGAGGTAATGTCAATTGAAGGCTTTATTAAGCAGAACTTTATCCCCAGCAGCGTGGTTACAGAATGCAGCTGCTGAGGGAAATGGAGGGAAAACTGGGTTCTTATACCGGCATTTCTGGGTGGAGTCCAGTAGGTGGCAGATCCTATCAGGACCTGGCATCCCTCCACCAATAGCCTGTCGACACGTGGTGTACCGTATTACCCCTAATACATACCACCACATTGCCTGCGAATGATCTGTTAGTGGGAGGCGCCTACTGGGCGACTACTCTTTATACCTCCCCTCAAGGGGTGGAGCCAGGGGCGGAGCCCACACAGGCCCCAACATGCTACATTATAGGTAATACCTTACAATGGTCCATAGGTGGAGCCCACATGGGCAACAGCATAATACAGATATGCACTTGGTGAATTGTTACAGCAATACTTTCACCACACTCCCTCTCTCCCCATCTGTCCTCTCTCTCCCTCTCGTTGCTCCCTCCTTTCTTTCCTCCTCTCTCCTTTCCCACTCTCTCTTCCCCCTCTCGCTCTCATGCTTTCTGCTGCCCCCTACCTCTCTCCTCCCCTCTCTCCTCCCCCTTTCCCTCTACCCCCTCTCTCTCTACCCCCTCTCTCTCTACCCCATCTCTCAAGATTCCGTCACTCTCCCCACTCTCTCTCCTTTATCTCTCTCCCACCCACTTTCTCTCTCCTTTCGCTCTCTCTCTCTCTCCTTCCTCCTCCTTGCTCCACCTCTCCCTCCTCCCTGTTTCCGGTCTCTTCCTCTGCCTTTCTCTTTCCCTCTCTGTCTCATCTCCCTCTCTCCCTTCCTCCCTCTCACTCACCCTCTATCCTCCCCAACTCTCTCCCCCACCTCTTTCACTCTTCCCCCTCCCTCCCGCTCTCCCCCTCGCTCTCTCTCCCGGCCCCATCTCTCTCTCTTCTGCTCTCCCTCCTACTTCTGGCTCGTTTCCCCTCTCTCACCCCCCTCTCTCTCTCCTCTCTCTCTCCCCACCCTTTTCTCTTTCTCCCCCAAAATCTGCCCCCCACCTCTCTTTATTCTCCTCAATCCTACTTCTGGCCCTCTCTCACCCTCTCTCGCCCCCTGTCACTCTCTCTCTCTCCCTCTCTTCCACTCTCACTCTCCCTCTTTCCCCTGTCTCATGGGCTGTATGGGAGTGGCTGTACATAGACCCTCCTCACCCAGTGCTGAAACAGTACATGGGCAGCTGGTCAGAGGGGCATCGAGTAAACAAAACTACAAGCCCATGTTAAGCTGCACTGCCCCCTGTGCCAGTGCCCACTCTGACGACTCACAGAGTTACACTGCTCACTTTGTCACACTGGATAGTGGCTGGAATCCAGTGCATAATACAGAGGAGAGTGATTTGGATGGAATCCAGTGGGTTATTCTTTCCTTCCTTCCCTGTTAGATCTGTTAAACCTCCAGCAGATGACCTGTGGGTGGAATAGCCTCTTTGTGTGTTGTGTTGCATTGCTAAACCCACATTGTGTACCATCCATATTTATTCATCGGCAACTTTTGCTCATTTCTGTTGTGCTCTTTCACAGCTCTCTCTGCTTTATCCACCTCCCTCTCCCACCCTCCCCAGTCTCCCTCTCCTCCTGTCTCTCTTCCTGCCTCTATCCTCCTCCCTCTTTCTCTCATCCCCTCTCTCTCACCCGCTCTCACTTCCCCTCTCTCTCTCACCCTCGCCTCCTGTCTCTCTCCTCTCTCTTCCTCCCTCTCTCTCTCATCCCCTCTTTCTCCCTCTCCTCCTCTTTCTCTTACCCCCCTCTCTCTTCAGCTCTCTCCACCTTTCTCCCTGCCTCTGTCCTTCTCTCTCTCTCTCCCTTGCTCTTTCCCTCCTTTCTTTCCTCCTCTCACTTTCCCCCTTTCGTTCCCACTCTCTCTGTAGTCTCTCTCCTCCTCCCTACCTCTCTCCTCCCCTCTCTCCTCCCCTCTCTCCCCCTCTATCCTCCCCCTTTCTCCCTATCCCCCACTCTCTCTCCCCCCACACTCTCTATTCCGACTCTCTCTCCCCACTTTCTCTATTCCGTCTCTCTCTCCCCACTCTCTCTCTCTCCCCTTTATCTCTCTCCCACCCACTCTCTTTCTCTCCCCTTTCATGCTCTCTCTCTCCCCCTCTCTTTCCCTGCCTCACCCCTCTTCTCTCTCATTCCTCCTCCTTGCTCTCTCTCCCTCCGCCTTCTTTCCCATCTTTCTCCCCCTGTCTCTCTCCCTCGCCCCCTGCCTCACTCCTCCTCTCCTCCTTTCTCCCTCTTGCTCCCCTCTCCCCGTCTCTTTCACTCTCTCTCACTCTCCCCCTCCCTCTCGCTCTCTCCCTATCTCTCTCCCTGCCCCACCTCTATCTCTTCTGCTCTCCCTCCTACCTCTGGCTCGTTCCCCCACTCTCTATCCTCCTCTCTTCCCCCTCTCTTTCTCCCCCATCTCTCACCTCTCTCTCTCTTCTGCTCTTCCTCCTACTTTTGGCTCTCTCTCACTCGCTCTCTCCCCTGCCTCTCTCTCCCTCTCTTCCACTCTCACTCTCCCTCTTTCCCCTGTCTCATGGGCTGTATGGGAGTGGCTGTACATAGACTCTCCTCACCCAGTGCTGAAACAGCACATGGGCAGCTGGTCAGAGGGGCATCGAGTAAACAAATCGACAAGCCCATATTAAGCTGCACTGCCCCCTGTGCCAGTGCCCACTCTGACGACTCTCAGTTACACTGCTCACTTTGTCACACTGGATAGTGGTTGGAATCTGAGACACGATCAATTTGTCTGGAGACAAAGTTGAATTCAAACTGAGGCTTCATTAGTATCTGAAGTGTGGCCTCCTACAGCAGCTGATGAAATGGCTGCGAGCTGAAGGCCACGCATATTTATAACCCGGCTCCTGGGCGGAGCTAGCATGCAGGGGCCCAGGTGAACCTGTAGTGCAGGTTCTATCGTACAACCCTTAATATAGGAACACAGTGGTTTACCACATTCACCCCCTGTTAAAATTGAGTCCGGCGGGGATGGTGGATAACTATATACAATTCGCAATCTATAATATTTACAGAACAGTGAAAAAAAAATGTCTCTGGTCACCCGGTGGGCCGGTCAGAGGTTCAGCCGGTCCGGCGCCTTGATCGTCCTCTGGGATAGACGAAGTGGAGCCGGCGATGTTGGTGCTGTCGTGGTCGAAGTTGACTCCGGGAGCGTGCCAAAATCCTCTTCATCAAAGGGGGTGGGCAGGGGGAGGACGGACAGTCCTAGGGGGGGTGATGGGGGTGGCGGGGAGGGGAGGTTGGCGCCGCGGGCGATGGGGGTGGTGTGGGGGCGGAACCTGCTGGTGCCAGGTCCCTGAGGGAGACGGTATCCTGGCGGCCGTCGGGGAATGCCATGTAGGCGTACTGGGGGTTTGCGTGGAGTAGGTGCACCCCCTCCACCAACGGGTCCGCCTTGTGGAGCTGCACATGTTTACGGAGAAGCACGGTTCCCGGAGCTGTGAGCCAAGTTTGGAGCGATACCCCGGATGTGGTCTTCCTGGGGAAGACAAAAAGACGTTCATGCGGTGTATTGTTAGTAGCAGTGCAGAGTAATGAGCGAATCGAATGTAGTGCATCAGGGAGGACCTCTTGCCAGCGGGAGGCCGGGAGATGTCTGGACCGTAGGGCCAGCTGGGCGGCCCTCCATACCGTCCCATTCTCCCTTTCTACCTGTCCGTTTCCCCGGGGGTTGTAGTTCGTCATTCTGCTGGAGGCGATACCCCTGCTGAGCAGGAACTGGCGTAGCTCATCACTCATGAATGAGGATCCCCTGTCACTGTGGATGTAGGCGGGGAAGCCAAACAGAGTGAAGATAGAATTAAGGGCTTTAATGACGGTGGCAGACGTCATTTCGGGGCATGGGCTGGCGAAGGGAAAACGGGAGTATTCATCGATCATACTGAGGAAATACGTGTGTCAGTCGGAGGAGGGGAGGGGGCCTTTGAAATTCACGCTGAGGCGTTCAAAGGGGCGGGAGACCTTCACCAGGTGCGCGCGGTCCGGCCGGTAGAAGTGCGGTTTGCACTCCACACAGACCTGGCAGTCCCTGGTGACTGTCCTTACTTCCTCGACGGAGTAGGGCAGATTGCGTGCCTTAATGAAGTGGTACAACTGAGTGACCCCTGGGTGACAAAGGCTGTTGTGCAGGGTCCGCAGTCTTGTGCGCTGGCACATGTACCTCGGGATAGGGCGTCTGGGGGCTCGTTGAGTTTACCAGGGCGATACTTAATCTCGTAGTTATAGGTAGAGAGCTCGATCCTCCACCGCAAGATTTTATCATTTTTGATCTTGCCCCGCTGTGTGTTGTTGAACATGAAGGCTACCGACCGTTGGTCAGTGAGGAGAGTGAATCTCCTGCCGGCCAGGTAATGCCTCCAATGTCGCACAGCCTCAACGATAGCCTGGGCCTCTTTTTCGACGGACGAGTTCTGAATTTCAGAGGCATGGAGGGTGCGGGAAAAGAATGCCACGGGCCTGCCTGCCTGATTGAGGGTGGCGGCAAGGGCGACGTCCGATGCGTCGCTTTCTACTTGGAAGGGCAGTGTTTCATCTACAGCGTGCATTCCAGCTTTGACAATATCGGCTCTGATACAGGCGAAGGCCTGTTGGGCCTCGGCCGTCAGGGGGAAATGAGTGGACTGTATGAGTGGGCGGGCCTTGTCTGCATAGTTTGGGACCCACTGAGCGTAATACGAGAAGAACCCCAGGCATCATTTGAGGGCCTTGGGGCAGTGGGGGAGGGGAAGCTCCATGAAGGGGCACATGCGGTCGGGATCGGGCCCCAGAACTCCGTTCTGGACCACGTAGCCGAGGATGGTTAAGCGGTTTGTACGGAACACACACTTCTCCTTGTTGTACGTGAGGTTGAGGAGAGTGGCGGTGCGGAGAAATTTAGCGAGGTTGGCGTCGTGGTCCAGCTGATCATGGCCGCAGATGGTCACATTGTCTAGGTACGGAAACGTGGCCTGCAAGCTGTACCGGTCGACCATTCGGTCCATCTCCCTTTGGAAGACCGAAACCCCATTGGTGACGCCGAAGGGGACCCTAAGGAAGTGATATAGACGGCCGTCTGCCTCGAAGGTGGTGTATGGCCGGTCCGATTTATGGATGGGGAGCTGGTGGTAAGCGGATTTCAGTTCCACCGTTGAGAAGACCCAGTACTGTGCAATCTGGTTAACCATGTCAGATATGCGTGGGAGGGGGTACGCATCGAGCTGCGTGCACCTGTTGATGGTCTGGCTGTAGTCCACGACCATTCGATTTTTCTCCCCAGGCTTAACCACTACCACTTGAGCTCTCCAGGGGCTGTTGCTGGCCTTGATGACTGCCTCCTGAAGCAACCGCTGGACCTCGGTCCTGATGAAGGCCTTATCCTGGGTGCTGTACCGTCTGCACCTGGTGGCGACGGGTTTGCAATCTGGAGTTAGAGGGAAGGAGGATCGACCTTTAGGGTCGCGAGTCCGCACACTGAGGGGTGGTAAGGGTCCGCCGAATTTAAGGGTCAGGCTCTGGAGGTTGTATTGAAAATCCAGGCCAAGGGACGGACTTCCGGGTGCGGCGATGACCAGCTGAGTCGCACGTTTCGGCAGCTCCCTGTGAAACGGACTTTTGGGCTCTTGATAGGAGCCCCAACGGCAATTTTAACGGCTGAAAACACCGTGCGGTAAACCAGAAGGGTGTTCCCCCTGGACACGGATGGAAAAAGGAGAGGAAAGTGGCCGGATTGCAGCGGATCCTTTGGAACAACGGCAAGGAAGGCAAGCAGAAACCAAGATGGCGTCGGAAGGTGGCAGTTTAACATGGGGCCCTGAACAACAAGAGTTTTTGAAACGCTGCGTGGAGGAGATAAAAAAGGAAATGAAGAAAGAGTTGTTGGCCCCGATATTACAGGCGACTGAAGGGCTGAAAGAGGAACAAAAGACCCAGGAGCAGGAGCTTCGGGTCGTGAAGGCGAAAGCAGCAGAGAATGAAAACGATATACAGGGCCTGGTGGTGAAGTCGGAGATACAGGAGGCACACCAGAAACAATCTGTGGAGAGGTTGGAGGCACTGGAAAATAACGCAAGGAGGAACAACTTGAGGATTCTTGGCCTTCCTGAAGGTGTGGAGGGGGCGGACGTCGGGGCATATGTGAGCACGATTCTGCACTCGTTAATGGGAGTGGAGGCCCCGACGGGTCCGTTGGAGGTGGAGGGAGCATACCGAGTTATGGTGCGAGGATCGAGAGCAGGAGAAGCTCCCAGAGCCATAGTGGTGAGATTTCTCCGTTTTAAGGATAGAGAAATGGTCCTTAGATGGGCGAAGAAAACTCGGTGTAGTAAATGGGAGAACGCGGTGATCCACGTCTATCAAGATTGGAGTCCGGAGGTGGCGAGAAGGAGGGCGAGCTTTAATCGGGCCAAAGCGGGTACTTCACAAAAAAAAGATAAAGTTTGGAATGCTGCAACCGGCAAGACTGTGGGTCACATATCAAGGGAGGCACCACTACTTTGAGACGGCGGATGAAGCGTGGACTTTTATTGTAGAATGATTTGGAATGATTGGACTACGAAAATGAACGTTTGGACAAAGTGGTGGGACGAGTGGGGGGGGGGGGGGGGGGGGGGCGAAGAGGGATTGTATGATTAATCCTGCGGTATGGTAACTTTTCTTTCTCCCACAGGTGGTGATGGGGGGAGGTGGGGAGGGAGAGGAGATGGGGCGTTGGCCATGGGAGGCGGGGCCGAGGGAGAGGCGCGGGCTTGGTTCCCGCGCTATGATAATTATGGCGGGAATAGAGAAGCAGGAAGGAGGGGGCGCCGCACGGGGCGAGCCGTGATCACGGGGGGAAGCCGAGGTCAGCCAGAGTTTGCTGACTTCTGGGAGCAACATGGGGGGAGTAATTACGCTAGCGGGGGATCTAGCGGGGGGGGGGGGGGGGAATTACTGGGTTGCTGCTGCTGGGGAAAGGGGGGAGTGGGTACGGGAAAGGATGGGCGGGGGGGGCACCGTCTGGGAGAAATACAGCTGCGTGGGAACTGGGCGAGAAGCTGGAAAAAGATGATGGCTAACCGGCAAGGGGGGGGTGGGAAGCCCCCCAACTCGGCTGATCACGTGGAACGTGAGGGGGCTTAACGGGCCGATAAAGAGGGCACGAGTACTCGCACACCTTAAGAAACTTAAAGCAGATGTGGCCATGTTACAGGAAACGCACCTGAAACTGATAGATCAGGTTAGGTTGCGCAAAGGATGGGTAGGGCAGGTGTTCCATTCGGGGCTGGATGCGAAAAACAGGGGGGTGGCTATATTAGTGGGGAAGCGGGTAATGTTCGAGGCAAAGACTATAGTGGCGGATAACGGGGGCAGATACGTGATGGTGAGTGGCAAATTACAGGGAGAGATGGTGGTGTTGGTAAACGTGTATGCCCCGAATTGGGACGATGCCAATTTTATGAGGCGAATGCTAGGACGCATCCCAGACCTAGAGACCGGAAAGCTGATAATGGGGGGAGACTTTAACACGGTGTTGGAACCAAGGCTGGATAGGTCGAAGTCCAGGACTGGTAGGAGGCCGGCAGCAGCCAAGGTGCTTAAGGATTTTATGGAGCAGATGGGAGGGGTGGACCCGTGGAGATTCAGTAGACCTAGGAGTAAGGAGTTCTCGTTTTTCTCCTATGTCCATAAAGTCTATTCACGCATAGACTTTTTTGTGTTGGGTAGGGCATTGATCCCGAGGGTGAGGGGAACGGAATATACGGCTATAGCCATTTCGGATCATGCCCCACACTGGGTAGACTTGGAGAAAGGGGAGGAAACAAGAGGGCGTCCACCATGGAGAATGGACATGGGACTAATGGCGGATGAGGGGGTGTGCTTAAGGGTGAGGGGATGCATTGAAAAGTACTTGGAACTCAATGACAATGGGGAGGTTCAGGTGGGAGTGGTCTGGGAGGCGTTGAAGGCGGTGGTTAGGGGGGAGCTGATATCAATAAGGACACATAAAGGGAAGCAGGAAAGTAAGGAACGGGAGCGGTTGTTGCAAGAACTTTTGAGGGTGGACAGACAGTATGCGGAAGCACCGGAGGAGGGACTGTATAGGGAAAGGCAAAGGCTGCATGTGGAATTTGACTTGCTGACCACAGGCACTGCAGAGGCACAATGGAGGAAGGCGCAGGGTGTACAGTATGAATATGGAGAGAAGGCGAGCAGATTGCTGGCACACCAATTGAGGAAAAGGGGAGCAGCGAGGGAAATAGGGGGGGTGAGAGACGAAGGTGGAGAGACGGAGCGGGGAGCGGAGAGAGTGAATGAAGTGTTTAAGACATTTTATAAAAAATTGTATGAAGCTCAACCCCCGGATGGGAGGGAGAGAATGATGGAGTTTTTGGATCGGCTGGAAATTCCCAAGGTGGAAGAGCAGGAAAGGATGGGATTGGGAGCACAGATCACGGTAGAAGAAGTGGTGAAAGGAATTAGGAACATGCAGACGGGAAAGGCCCCGGGACCGGACGGATTCCCAGTTGAATTTTACAGAAAATATTTGGACTTGCTCGCCCCGCTACTGACGAGGACCTTTAACGAGGCAAAGGAAAGGGGACAACTGCCCCCGACTATGTCAGAAGCAACGATATCGCTTCTTTTAAAGAAGGAAAAGGATCCGCTACAATGCGGGTCCTACAGACCAATCTCCCTCCTCAATGTAGATGCCAAGGTCTTGGCCAAGGTAATGGCAATGAGAATAGAGGAATGTGTCCCGGGGGTGGTTCATGAGGACCAAACTGGGTTTGTGAAGGGGAGACAGCTGAACACGAACATACGGAGGTTGTTAGGGGTAATGATGATGGCCCCACCAGAGGGTGAAACGGAGATAGTAGTGGCGATGGATGCCGAGAAAGCATTTGATAGAGTGGAGTGGGATTATCTGTGGGAGGTGTTGAGGAGATTTGGGTTCGGAGAGGGGTATGTTAGATGGGTGCAGCTGTTGTATAGGGCCCCAGTGGCGAGTGTGGTCACGAATGGACGGGGATCGGCATATTTTCGGCTCCATAGAGGGACAAGGCAGGGGTGTCCTCTGTCCCCATTACTGTTTGCACTGGCGATTGAGCCCCTGGCGATAGCGCTGAGAGGTTCCAAGGGATGGAGGGGAATACTTAGGGGAGGAGAAGAACACCGGGTATCTTTATATGCGGATGATCTGCTACTATATGTGGCGGATCCAGCGGAGGGGATGCCAGAAATAATGCGGATACTTGGGGAGTTTGGGGATTTTTCAGGGTATAAATTGAACATGGGGAAGAGTGAGCTGTTTGTGGTGCATCCAGGGGAGCAGAGTAGAGAAATAGAAGACCTACCGTTGAGGAAGGTAACAAGAGACTTTCGTTACCTGGGGATCCAGATAGCTAAGAATTGGGGCACATTGCACAGGCTAAATTTGACGCGGTTGGTGGAACAGATGGAGGAAGATTTCAAGAGATGGGATATGGTAGCATTGTCAATGGCAGGGAGGGTGCAGGCAGTTAAGATGGTGGTCCTCCCGAGATTCCTCTTTGTGTTTCAGTGTCTCCCGGTGGTGATCACGAAGGCTTTTTTCAAAAGGATAGAAAAGAGTATCATGGGTTTTGTTTGGGCCGGGAAGACTCCGAGAGTGAGGAAGGGATTCTTACAGCGTAGTAGGGATAGGGGGGGGCTGGCACTACCGAGCCTAAGTGAGTATTATTGGGCCGCTAATATTTCAATGGTGAGTAAGTGGATGGGAGAGGAGGAAGGAGCGGCGTGGAAGAGATTAGAGAGGGCGTCCTGTAGGGGGACCAGCCTGCAGGCTATGGTGACAGCCCCATTGCCGTTCTCACCAAGGAACTATACCACGAGTCCGGTGGTGGTAGCTACACTGAAGATTTGGGGACAGTGGAGACGACATAGGGGAAAGACCGGAGCACTGGGGGGGTCCCCGATAAGAAACAACCATAGGTTTGCCCCGGGGGGAATGGATGGGGGATATGGAATGTGGCAAAGAGCAGGTATAACGCAATTGAAAGATCTATTTGTGGATGGGAAGTTTGCGAGTCTGGGAGCGCTGACCGAGAAATATGGGTTGCCCCAAGGGAATGCATTCAGGTACATGCAATTGAGGGCTTTTGCGAGGCAACAGGTGAGGGAATTCCCGCAGCTCCCGACACAAGAGGTGCAGGACAGAGTCATCTCAAAGAAATGGGTGGGGGACGGTAAGGTGTCGGATATATATAGGGAAATGAGAGACGAAGGGGAGACTATGATGGACGAACTAAAAGGGAAATGGGAAGAAGAGCTAGGGGAGGAGATTGAGGAGGGGATGTGGGCAGATGCCCTAAACAGGGTAAACTCGTCGTCCTCGTGCGCCAGGCTAAGCCTGATTCAGTTTAAGGTATTACACAGGGCACATATGACTGGAACACGGCTCAGTAAATTTTTTGGGGTGGAGGATAGGTGTGCGAGGTGCTCGAGAAGCCCAGCGAATCATACTCATATGTTTTGGTCATGCCCGGCACTACAGGGGTTTTGGATGGGGGTGACAAAGGTGCTTTCGAAAGTAGTAGGAGTCCGGGTCGAACCAAGCTGGGGGTTGGCTATATTTGGGGTTGCACAAGAGCCGGGAGTGCAGGAGGCGAAAGAGGCCGATGTTTTGGCCTTTGCGTCCCTAGTAGCCCGGCGCAGAATATTGCTAATGTGGAAAGAAGCCAAGCCCCCGGGGGTGGAGACCTGGATAAATGATATGGCGGGGTTCATAAAGTTAGAGCGGATTAAGTTCGTCCGTCCTAAGGGGGTCGGCTCAAGGGTTTACCAGGCGGTGGCAACCGTTCGTCGAATATCTTGTGGAAAGATAGATAGGGGAGAACAAAGAAGGCAGCAGCAGCGGCCCAGGACTTGGGGTGGGGGGGGGGGTGGGGATGGGGGTGGTGGTGTGTGGCCTGAGACAAGGCAGTTGCCAATTAGGGCTAGTTTTTATTTTTTGTTATTTAATATTTATTTATTTGTTGTTGTTTTTGTTTAAATTTAAAAAGGTCATTATTATCTGTATTGTTACAATGTTGTGTAAAGGATGCACAATGTACTGTGTTGGTTGACCAAAAATTTTCAATAAAATATTATTTAAAAAAAAAGAAAATCCAGGCCAAGGATAAATGCAGCGCAGAGGTTAGGGAGGACGTAGAGGCGAAAACCGTGGAACTCTATGCCTTGGACTGCGAGCGTGACCGTGCAGTACCCCCGGATCGCTACGCGATGGGATCCGGAGGCCAGGGAGATACATTGATTGGTAGGGTGTACCTTAAGGGAGCAGCGCCTTACCGTATTTGGATGTACAAAGCTCTCGGTGCTCCCGGAGCCCAGTAGGCAGGAGGTCACGTGGCCGTTGACTTTCACGCTGGTGGATGCATTGGTCAGAGTGTGTGGTCTGGACTGGTTGATTACCATGGATGCGAGTTGTGGTTGATCGTCGGGTAGTGAGGCGGCCGCTGCGTCGGGGTCCTGAAACGCCGTTGGTCTCCGTGTGCTGTGGGGTGGACAAGATGGCGGCGCCCGGAGGTCCTGGCTGTCACAAAATGGCGGCGCCCATGGAACGCACGTTGCGGGGGTGGAGCAAGATGGCGGCGCCCGGAGGTCCTGGGTGTCACAAAATGGCGGCGCCCATGGAACGCACGTTGTGGGGGTGGAGCAAGATGGCGGCGCCCATGAAACGCACATGTTGTGCGGGGCAGAAGATGGCGGCGCCCATTGCTCGCACATGGCCTGGGGAGGAGGGGAGGATAGCGGCGTCCATTGTCCGTGACCGAGAGGGGGTCCTGGATCAGCGGGATGATTTTAGAGTTGAGTCTGGAGTACAAGATTTGAATCTTCTGAGCCTCTGGAACAGGAGTCGGCGCCGCGTTGATATACGCTTCAAAACAAGGTAGCCCGTGCTGAAAGTCCTTTCTGGCATCGCTTGCATGTGGATCCAGCTGCAGGCGATCTGGTTTAATCCGGAGGTCCATCTTCTGAATCAGATACTAATAAATTTAGGCACGATCAATTTGGCTGGAGACAAAGTTGAATCCAAACTGAGGCTTTATTAGTATCTGAAGTGTGGCCTCCCACAGCAGCTGGCGAAATGGCTGCGAGCTGAAGGCCACGCATATTTATAACCCGCCTCCTGGGCGGAGCTAGCACGCAGGGGCCCAGGTGAACCTGTAGTGCAGGTTCTACCGTACAACCCTTAATATAGGAACACAGTGGTTTACCACAGAATCCAGTGCATAATACAGAGGAGAGTGATTTGGATGGAATCCAATGGGTTATTCTTTCCTTCCTTCCTTCCCTCCTCCCACCTCCGTCCCTTCCTACCAGCTTCCCTCTTATACTCCTTCTTCCTTCCATACTTCCTTCCTCACTCTATTCCTCCCTCCCCTGACCCCTAACCTCAGAAGAGAGAGGAGGCTACCAGAGGGTTGGTCTGGTTTATACCGGGTAGGATTGCTCCATGTCATTTCTGTTGCGATCGGAGGTTCACTTGGAGGGCACACTGAGCTGGGGGGCTGGTGGAGAGGGTTCGGGATTTTCTAGCGAGTAGAGAAGACGAGGTGTGTTGATGTAGAGGAAGAATGAGTTGGTTTCTAGAGAGAAGGGGGTTGGGATGGCACTGTGCAGACCCATGTGATTTGGTCCCTTATCCATTGAGTAATTGAATTCTGGGCACAGAACAGCAGACGCACAACGAACGAGTTAACAATAGTTTGGGGACTGAGATTGTGCAGTTCATCTCATGGCTGATAGATTTCAGATCATTATCTTCTCAAGACTCATCCTTCTTGTGATTATACATAGTCAGTACACAATGCTTGATGTACGAGGAGCTTCATTGATTTAATAAACATCTTTATGAGGCATTTATTATGGAATCGGATAAGTTACCAGCGGACATCTGATTATGACACCTTTGGCAGCCATTACTTTTATTATTGGACAAAACCAACTAGATTGGATTAAGATGCGGCATTTAAGCAGTGTTTATACCATGTTCAAAAACGTTTGACAGCAAATAACTGGACTGCCAAAGGGCAGCCCTTATAACGGGCGGCACGCTAGCACAGTGGTTAGCACTGCTGCCGAAAAGCACCAGAGACCCAGGTTCAATTCCGGCCTCGGGTGACTGTGTGGAATTTGCACGTCCTCCCCGTGTCTGCGTGGGTTTCCTCCGGGTGCTCCGGTTTCCTCCCACAGTCCAAAGATGTGCAGGTTAAGTGGGCTTACGGGGATAGGGCGGGAAGTGGGTCTAGAGGGTCAGTGCAGACTCGAAGGGCCAAATGGCCTCCTTCTGCACTGTCGGGATTCTATGGATTCCAAAATTACCAGAGGTAGGAACTGAGCACAGCATGATCTCGCCAATTAGCGGCAAGAAGGTTAATAAGCAGATTGTTTGATTTAAGCCACCCACCAATTCCGGCCTCTTGAGCATCCCCTGATTCCCATCGCTTCACCATGGGTGGCCATGGCTTCATCTGTCTCTCTCTGACTCTGGCTCTCTCTCCTCCTTTAAGATGCTGTGTATATGTTTGTAACAAAATACATAAGGTGCTGTGAAGCACCGTGGGACATTCTGTCAGACTAAAGGTTTGAGATCAATGTAATTGGTTGCTTTTGCTTTTATTGCTTCCCCTTTACCTTCGGTGCCTGGATCATCATCTGTGTTGCACCTTCCCCCACCCCACCCCCACTCTCTAGAATTATATTTTGCCGTCTTTCCTCTGCAGGTGACCGAGGAGGTTAGAATTCAGAGGTCACAGCCAATGGCTGCTCCCAGTATGGTGGCCCTGAATGACTCGCAGACGAGAGGGCTGGGACCGTGGAGCAACGGGACCAGCGAGCCATGGCAGCACCGTTATAATTACTACGCAGCCCTGCTCAGCCTCCTGATCCTCGTGGTGGTGTTTGGCAATGTGTTGGTATGCATGGCGGTGTCCCGGGAGAGAGCCCTGCAGACCACCACCAACTATCTCATAGTCAGCCTGGCTGTGGCAGACCTGCTGGTGGCCACGCTGGTGATGCCATGGGTCGTCTACCTGGAGGTAAAACCGTCATCTGGGTCCGCCTGTCGAAGCGCCCAAGGGTAGTCCAAATAAGGGCCCCAAATCCCTGTTCCACTTCTCTACCTGGAACCAGTCAGAGCCAGAAGAAGACTCCTCCTGCAGTCATCGCTTCCGATGCCTGGTCACGTCTGCCTATTGGCGCCCAACACAAGAGAAAACCCAGCAGCACTAAATGCATTTGGGACAGGGGAAGGCCATTCAGCCCCTCGGGCCTGTCTCACTTTTCACTTGGGTCATCTTGGGATAGTCCAGCACAGAAGGAGACCATTCGGCCCATTAAATGGCAAGTCAGTGGTGTAGTAATAATGCCAGTGGGCTAGTAATCCCGAGGCCAAGTCTAATGTTCTGGGAACCATGGGCTCATACCCCTCAGGGGCAACCTGTGGAATTTAAATTAAAAGACAGGGTTGTAATGGAAAGGAATAGTGCGGGGGGGGGATAGAGCATAGGGTGTCCTTATATGCCGACGACTTGCTGCTGTATGTGTCGGACCCGAGTGCATCGATAGGAGGAATATTGGAGCTACTGCGAGTATTTGGGTCTTTCTCGGGGTACAAGTTGAACCTGGACAAGAGTGAGTATTTTGTGGTGTCTCGGCCGGGGGCGGGGGGGCTGCCATTCCGTAGAGCAGGTACTCATTTTAGGTATCTGGGGGTGCAGGTTGCCCGGGAGTGGGGGAGGCTTCGCAGGTACAACATCACTAGTTTGGTGGGGAGAGTGAAAGCCGATCTGGCAAGGTGGGATGGCCTTCCTCTGTCACTGGTGGGTCGGGTACAGGCGATTAAAATGAATGTGTTTATTTTTCAATGCCTACCGATTTTCCTGCCAAAGTCTTTTTTCAGGGAGATTGAGGGAAGGATTATCTCATTCATATGGGGAGGGAAGGTGGCCAGAGTGAGAAAGGTGCTGCTACAGAGGGGAAGGCAGGCAGGGGGTTTGGGTCTCCCGAACCTGTTGTACTACTACTGGGCGGCGAATGTGGAGAAGGTGCGGAGCTGGGACAGAGGGGTGGATTCTCAGTGGGTCAGAATGGAGAAGAGTTTGTGCAGGGGGTCGGGGCTGAAGGCACTTGCAACAGCGCTGCTCCCGATAGCTCCGGGGAAATATTCAGGGAGTCTGGTAATAATAGCTTCATTGAAAATCTGGAGGCAGTTTCGCCAACACTTCGGGTTGGGTTTAGGGTCAAGGGAAATGCCGATTCGGGGGAACCACAGATTTGAGCCAGGGAGGTGGGATGGAAGTTTTCAGAAATGGGAAGAGAAGGGGATTAAGACGCTAAAAGATTTGTTTCTTGGGGGTCGGTTTGCAGGATTGAGGGAGCTGGAAGCGAAGTATGGGCTAGAGCAGGGAGAAGGGTTTAGGTACATGCAGGTTCGGGATTTTGCCAGGAAGGAGATACAGAGCTTCCCAGAGGAACCGGCCTCCACATTGCTGGAGGAGGTGTTGACGACAAGGGGACTGGAGAAGGGGGCAGTGTCAGCGGTGTACGGAGCTATTTTGGAAGGGGATAAGGAACCACTGGAAGGGATCAAAGCAAAGTGGAAGGAAGAGCTAGGAGAGGTTATAGAGGAGGGGGTCTGGTATGAGGGGCTCCGGAGAGTGAATGCCTCCACCTCATGTGCGAGGTTGGGGCTGATACAGCTGAAGGTGGTATATAGAGCGCACCTCACGAGGGCGAGAATGAGCCGATTTTTTGAAGGAGTAGAGGATGTGTATGAGCGTTGGGGGGGCGGTGGGGGGGGGGGGGGGGGGGGGGCGCGAATCATGTTCATATGTTTTGGTCCTGTCCAAAGCTAGGGGAGTACTGGAAGGAGGTGTTTAGGGTAATTTCCAAGGTGGTGCGTGTGAAACTGGACCCGGGTCCCCAGGAGGCCATATTCGGGGTGTCGGACCAGCCAGGATTGGAAACGGGAGCGGAGGCAGACGGGAGCGCCTTCGCCTCGTTGATCGCCCGAAGGCGGATCCTGCTTGGATGGAGAGCAGCCTCTCCACCCAGTGCCCTGGCGTGGCGGGGGGACCTGTTAAGATTAAGTTCGAACTGAGGGGAAGCTCGGAGGGGTTCTACAAGTCATGGGCACTATTTATTATGCACTTTCAAGAACTGGATAATATCGGACATTAGTTGGGGGTGGGGGTGCGGGGAGGGGGGGGGGCGGGGTTGGGAGGGAGGGGGGCTGTGTAGATT